>NC_086444.1:165491679-165861679 GCF_028390025.1 Pseudophryne corroboree | reverse complement strand
GTAACATTAAAAGATCAAATTGAATGTAAAACCTCACTTGGTTTTTTGGAGTTCAGTGATGTGACTGTGTCAGCATTAGATATTTATGGAACTGTGCGCTGAGTTGCTATGCTGTGTCCAACAAGATATTGTGCTATGAATCTGAGGCTTGCGTTGCAGGGCAAGTAGTAAGTACAGTTCATGTAATGTAACATTCTGATGGAAGGTGCCACATTACAGCACTTAATGAAATAATGAGGTCAGCTCTTGATTGTCGTATGTACTGAAATGTAAGTAAGAGCCTCATAGTTTTGGATCAATGACGGGGAGATGCATATGTAGTTTTTTTTGCTAGTGGACCTGTATTCTGTGTGATTATTAAAATCAAAGGAAAAAGTTTTTTGTTCAATAACAAAATATTGAACAAAATATGTGGGGGCTGATTCAGAGGCGGGAGGCAGTAGCGCGTTGCTGTATGCAGAGGCTGTGTGAAGTTATGCACAAGCCGCAAGAGGCGTCTTAAGTAAAGAAGCCCTAACTGCAGCCTTGCCTGATACCAAGATGCAGCGTCGGAGTAACTGCATGATCATGAGGCATCTAAGTAACCCTCAGGCTACTCAGGATGTCAAACCAAATCGCGTTGCAGAGGCCACTGAAGTTGTGTCCATAGGCACAGCCATTGGTATGGCCAGAAACCGGGGCCAACGGGTCTCCCTCCACCCCCCCTTGTTTTCTGTGGCGCTTCCTATTGTCGCCCTTCCCCCAACGTCAGCAACAGGTCAATCATGCTGCGGTGTTTGGGGCACTGCAGACAACATGCGCAGCGTGGCTCCTGATCCTGAACCAGCCCCTGGGTTTCTATGTGACAGGCATCACACAGGGTGATTATGTCCTCATGGCTTTTGTATTGTCTCTAGCCTGATGACGAGATGATTGTTGTGGGAATGACCAATGGGGTGTTGAATGTCAAATATCGGAAGCACGAGGAAAAGAAGCAGCCGTCAAAGCGACATCCCAGATACAGAATGTTTGTGAAAGGCAAGGACTACATGGCAAAACAGGTACCTGCGGGGCAATATAACCTACAGATAAAGATTTTCTGTTTGCACATGATCGAAGGGAAAAACACATTACCACGTGGCTACAAATGACTAGTGTGCCAAAATGACTTTGCATCGGGTGGTGTGGGCATTCTAAGTTTTCCAGTCTTCATTTGCAGTTGGTCCATAGTTATGGAGTGGGTTAGGATATAACACCCTAAAGTCAATCATATTATTGGAATGGGCATACCACGTATTTCAGGAGATGAGTGAACTGATCTTGTGTGAGGCAGTGACCAGCTGACTGGCGTCATTGTGTTATTGATGACAGGGCTGGCACTGATGTGGGCAGTGTCGTGGTTTGGGGACGATTAGGAGGTCAACAGATTAGTGTCAGTAGTGATAGGAACAGGATCCATCAAGATCATGGATTACTGGTGTGAGGAAGCGATGCAGGAACATTGGGTTATGAACCCACCTCTGTAACACATGTAGATCGTACTTACAGTTGTGCTAATTAGCAGACACTAGACGTTTGCTGTCATAGGGCTATGTGTAACCCAATTTCTCTTTCATCCACTAGGGGACACTGGAGCATTCTTAGACAGTAGGGGTGTGAAGCTTGCAACCGGAGGTGTGGCACAATCTAAAATTAGCATTGTCTGCACAGCCGGCTCCTCCCCCTTCACATCCCTCCTCCCTCAGTTTTGAAAATTGTGCTGGAGGTACAGCACATGGAGCTACTGAGCTCCTGACTAAAACTTAAAAAAGTGCTGCGTCAACCTAGCTAAAAGGGGGACAAGGCTACTTCATATTGGAGAGACAATGATCCCTATTGAAGGGATCTGCATCTCTACAGGAGATCCTCTAATCCACTGAGCACTGGAAGACAGTGAGTACTGGTTATATAATTGGGGCCCTTGTTAGGTTTTTAATTTAATTATTTATTTATTTTCCCCTGTCAGCATATCTTAACACAGGGCAGCGGTCACCGGCAGGCAGAGACTGAGCGGGGCTGGAAAGGCGCGCCAAGAGTAGCAGAGCGCACACCATACAAAGTCTCCCACTTAAAAGATCACCACAGCGGCCCGGGGGGCAGTCAGGAAGCCGCCCGCACTGTGCAGCCACTGATTAGCGCTACGGGACTTTGTGACAAGGTCCCGGAGCGCGCACACTAGACAGCCGCTAGCATGCCGATCCTATCAGCCGGGCGCCGCTACGGGACTTGACAGAAGGGTCCCGCAGAGCGCACACCACACAGCCGCGTGAAGCCGATCCTATCAGTCGGGCACCGCTGCGGGACTTCACAGAAGGGTCCTGGAGCGCGCACGCTCGGGGGGATCGATGGGGGGTAGAGACGCTGCAGTTTTTTACAGCGCGGCTGAGGGGATTCTTTCAGCCGCGTGAGTATAGAGGCTACACTCAGTGACAGCGCGCCTCCCCATATATGTAGAAGCGCTGGCTAGTAAAAGAGCAAGGCTAGTGAAAATAGCCTGGAAAATGTTTGATACGCTTTTAAACATTTTGTGAAGTGCCTAATAACTTACAGAGGGGGCCATGTTACTTATACAAACTGGCGCCATTCCGAGGGGCAGGGATCAGCCCTCCCCCTCGTATAGAAACAAGAGGGATAGTTTGGTTGGAACACCAGCTCCCTCTGCTGGTAAACGTATATATTTAGAAAGAGGATCTCCTGAACAGAATAATCTACTTTACCATTTATATTTTCAAAGGACTTCTATTACAAAGATCCTGAAGAAAATACACGGAAGCAAGCGGATACCACCTCTACCATCGTAGCTGAATTACAGTTGGGATGTGAGGGTTGCGAGTCGGCTGGTAGTTAATAATTAAAAAATAAAAAAAAATTATATTTTTATTTATTTATTTTGTCCAGTTCCTTTTCTGTATACAGGAGGGAAAGGCATTTTCAGCCGAATCAGAGACCTTGGCTTCCGTCATCACTCAGTCTTTCTCTTCCTAGTTTAAAGGGTGAAAGCGCTGCGTAATACCCTGGTAAGGTTTTCAAACAACATGTCTAGAGCACCAACCAAGGCCTCCAAGACCTGTTATGTTTGCACGAGATGTAGCATGAAGAGCACGCGGGTTGGCAGCTCCGGGGTGTGCGACTCCTGCTTAGACAAGGACGCTTCACCTGGGAACTGTGCTCTGGCTAGGTCATGGGAAGACAACCTTGCAAATAGAATCTCCAAGGTAATGGCAGAATCACATAGGCAGCAATCGGAATGGGCTGCGGGATTCTCAAAGTGGATGGAGGTATTTCTCATCAAGTTAACGCCATCCGCACGTGCAGGAACGAATGTGCTCAAGGCAGTTAAAATACCTCTTCCTATTTACCGTAAGCGGGTCTTCTCATTGACACATAGGAAGGTGAGTTAATTGAATCTACCCTAGATGCCGATTTTCCAAAAGAGGACACGGCAATCTTGGGTATTGAGTCTTTAATTGAAGCGGGAAGGAGATCCTAAACTTTAAGGTAAAAGAAGTAAAGGAGCCAGAAGGATTCGAATTGTTTGAATCCCAAAAGCAGAGTTCAGCAGTGTTTCCCATTTCTAAATCCCTCCAATCTCAAAGGGAGGAGGCTTGAAGACAAATTGACAAACGCTTTCAATTCCGAAAAGGTTTCAAGTGACTTATCCCCTACCTAAGGGTGTAACGGATGAGTGGGAGAATCCACCAGTTGTGGATGCTTCCCTAGGAAGGTTGTCGAAGTAGACAATCTTACCAATTGTAATGTTGACACAGCTTTAAAGTCAATTTTTGTAGCAGCAGGTGCAGTCACGGAGACCTGCGATCGTCTGTGCTTGGGTCAACAAGGCCATGGGAGCATGGTCTAGACGTATTGTACGGGCTATTGAGGAGGAAGATAGCTTAGAAGAGATTACCCAGCTGGACATTCGAGAACCTGCTTCATACTTGTGTCAAGCCTCAAAGTATTAGCAGAATAGTCGCGGATCTCCGCATCGGCCATATCGGCTTGACGGATTTTATGGCTCAGAGAAGGGCAAGGAGACTCTGACACCAAGAAGGCGGTATAATCCATCCCCGTTGGAGGGGACATGCTTTTTGGTTCAGAGTTGGATAAGTGGATTTCGCAGGCTACAGCAAAGAACTCCACCTTTCTGCCTTCTCCTTATACGAGAGCCACTCCACAGGTTAGGAGAGGCTATTCGGGACCAGTGTTTAATTCATTTAGATCACAGTCCTTTCAGGCCCGAGGAGTTTTCGGTACACAAGTACGTGGGGGCAGAGGTAGAGGCCGCTCACAGGCAGCAACCAGAACATCTGGGCCAACATCTCACCAGATTTTGAGAGAACTGGATTTTCAACAGAGGCCTCACAGTCATTTTTTTTTTTTACAAAGCAACACTGACAGCAGTTCAAAGGTTGCTACGATCGGAGGTCATTATTCCAGTTCCCGCCTCTCAAGAGGAACGGGTTTCTATTCCAATCTTTTTGTCATGCCAAAACCAGACGGTCAGACAGATACTAAATTTAAAGGTTTTAAACCTGTTTCTAAGGGTCTACAAACTCCAGATGGAATCAATCCAGTCAGTCATTGCAGGCTTAGAACAAGGCGAGTTCAGGGTATCCATGGACACAAGGGATGCATATATGCATATCCCAATCTGGACTCCTCACCAGGCTTACTTAAGGTTCGCACTGGTGACAGATCACTACCAATTCAGGGCCTTGCCGTTCGGTCTATCATCAGCCCCAAGAATCTTTACGAAGATCATGACAATCAGGGTTGCAGGTTTGAGACTGTTGGGGATCCCGGTTATACATTATCTAGACGATCTACTGATCAAGGCATCATCTCAGGTACTGCTGATCAAGGATGTTCGGACATCTCATCAATTTCTCATTCGACGGGTGGATTGTGAATTTCCAGAAATCCAACCTCATGCCGACTCAACGGATTCATTTCCTCGGTCTCATCTTGGACAGGGTACAATTGAGAGTATTCCTTCCACAAAACAGGGTCCAAGACTTAGAGATTAGTGGCTCAGGTACTGAGGACACAAACTGTTTCTCTACACCTCGGTGTGCAACTTCTCGGGAAGATGGTGGCATCGTTCGGAGCTCTGCAGTACGGCAGACTTCATTCCCGGCCATTCCAGATGAACCTCATTGCTCAGGGAGCAGGTTCGCACAGGCTTCGACATCGAAGAATCAGACTTCCACCACGCATACGAACCTTCTTAATTTGGTGGTCGTTGCACAGGAATCTCACAGCAGGAAAGAGATTTGGGATTGGAGGATCCTAACAACGGATGCCAGTCTCGGAGGCTGGGGTGCTGTCCTGGAGGAACATTAGTTTCAGGGAGGTGGACGTTCAGGAGAGCAGACTACCCATAAACATTCTCGAGCTGAGAGCGGTTTAAATGCACTTCTCTTAGCCGAAGACCTAGTCATGGGTAAACACTTAAAGATACAAAAAAAAAAAAAGATCACCACGACGGCTTACATAGACCGTCAGGGGGGAACTAACAGCAGGACGGTGTTCCAGGACGCCACAGAGATCTTGTGGGCAGAAAGGGCGAAACATCATCCTCTCGGCAGTGTTCAGAGTTGGGGTCTACCTCCAGTCGACCTACTGACGTCTCGGCAAAACCATCAGCTGCCCAGATATGTGTCCAGGACAGAAGGAGTGGACGCATTGACACTTCCTTGGTGTTACAGGAGGGTTTACATTTTTCCACCTTTCCCCCTCATACCCAGGTTTCTGACACTGTTGAAACGAGAGCGAGTGTGGGCGATCCTAATCGCACCAGATTGACCCTGCAGGAGTTGATACTCAGATCTGCGAGGGTTACTAGCAGATGATCTTTGGCGGGTACCTCAGAGAGAGCACCTGCTATCTCAGGGCCCGTTCCAACACCCAGACCTGACCAGGCTGCGTTTATCGGCGTGGCTCTTGAAACCCGGATCTAAAGAAACGGGGATACCAAGACCGGCCACTCCTACGATAATTGCCGCTAGGATGCCGGTCACAGCCATGCACTACTACAGGATTTGGAAGAGGTACATGGAGTGGTGTCAAGAACATGGGTGGACTTCGACGAACTTCAGGTTATCCAGACTACTACTTTTCCTTCAGGCCGGTCTGGATGTAGGACTAAGGCTGGGCTCTCGGACGGTTCAAATTTCGTCTCTCTCCATCCTATTTCAACAACGGTTAGCATCCTGGCCAGAGGTTCAAACCTTTTTTACAGGGGATTCTGTGGATACAGCCCCCCTTTTTCATCCTCCTACTTCACCATGGGACTTAAATTTGGTGTTGGAATTTCTGGGATCACCAACTTTTGAGCCACTGGCAAGAACAGACCTGAAATATCTCTCTTGGAAGGTCACATTATTGCTTACATTGGCTTCGGCCAGGCGGTTTCTGAGTTGGGAGCCTTATCGTGTAAGAGTCCCTTTTTAATTTTTCTTGAGGATAGGACAGAATTACGTACAAGAGCAGATTTCCTTCCTAAGGTTGTTTCGGGGTTTCATGTAAACCGGCCAATTGTGGTCCCATCGTTCCAGGGTCTCGCAGATGGGGACGTGTCCTTGGCTGTTGTCCGAACTTTACGGGTATACGTACAAGTTGCGTCGTCCTTCAGAGGGTCGGACCATTTGTTTGTTGTTTATGATGAGCCTAAGAGGGGTTGGCCAGCATCTAGGCAGTCTTTGTCTAGATGGTTTCGACTTGCCATTCGGCTAGCTTATATTTCCTGTGGCAAGACAGGTCCCGGTTCAGACGGGTGCTCATACCACCCGATCAGTGGGTGCCTCATGGGTGGCTGCCAGAGGTGCTTTCACTACTCAACTTTGCAGAGCAGCGACGTGGTCCTCAGTCCACACGTTCGCGATAATTTACAGGTTTTATCCCTTTGCGTCCGAAGACTCTAAGTTCGGACGTTTAGTTTTGCAGGCCACCGACAGCACTCCCTCCCTTGGGGATAACTTTGGGACGTCCCCTACTGTATAGGACTCCAGTGTCCCCTAGTGGATGAAAGAGAAAAGAGGATTTTGGTACTTACCGATAAATCCATTTCTCTGAATCCTCTAGGGGACACTGGACGCCCGCCTCGGTGCTGTCACCCTGCTGTGTTCAAAGTTCTTGTTTAAACAGTTCGTACAAACGGCGTTAGTTCTTCGGATACGCGTTTTCTTGGATACTGTTTGATATGTTGTACGGTTTGGTTCCTCGCCATGTGCTATAGTATCATGTCCTATTCTCTCAGTCCAGTTTTCCAAACTGAGGGAGGAGGGATGTGAAGGGGGAGGAGCCGGTTGTGCAGACAATGCTAATTTTAGATTGTGCCACACCTCCGGTTGCATACTTCACACCCCTACTGTATAGGACTCCAGTGTCCCCTAGAGGATTCAGAGAAATGGATTTATCGGTAAGTTCCAAAAACTTCATTTCCATAACATGTTTTATTTGTGTTCCCTGCAGGATGACATATTCATCAGCAAACCAGTAAGACAGCACATGAAGAAATATGACAAGCAGCTCAGGGGGTTCCAGGTGTCGGCAGCTCTTGATACTGTGCTAGAGGTAAGAGACAGCCTGCCAGCTATTGGACTGTATTGGTGTCAGCAGCTCTTGATAACGTGCTAGAGGTAAGAGACAGCCTGCTGGCTATAGGACTATATAGGTGTCGGCAGCTCTTGAATCCGTGCTAGAGGTAAGAGACAGCCTAAATGTTATAGGACTGTATAGGTGTCGGCAGCTCTTGATACCGTGCTAGAGGTAAGAGACAGCCTGCAGGCTATAGGACTGTATAGGCTTCGGTAGCTCTTAATACCGTGCTAGAGGTAAGCCAGCCTACAGGCTATAGGACTGTATAGGTGTCTGCAGCTTTTGATACCATGCTAGAGGTAATGGACAGCCTGACAGCTATAGGACTGTATAGGTGTCGGCAGCTCCTGATAACGTGCTAGAGGTAAGACAGCCTGACTGCTATAGGACTGTATGGGCGTCGGAAGCTCTTGATACCGTTCTAGAGGTAAGGGACAGCCTGCCCAGCTGTAGGACTGTAAAACTGGCGCACACTACGATCCTGGATTGTGGATAATGGCACAACCAACGGAACGATATGTCGGTCAGCCGTACACACTTAACAATATATTGTGTGACCACATGATATACCATGCAGTGGCCACTTCCAGGAGCATGCTGTCATTAAAGGTTTCTCCATACAGACAGATCAGAAGATGTGAGGAACAACGCATGAGAGTGCGCAATAGCGCATACACGCTTGATGATGCGGACGACTTGTCATTCCAATTCGGTTGAAAGAGTCAAATCATCCAATATTTCTTTATCATCCACTAGGGGTCACTGGAGTACTCTTGGGATATGGACGGGCGTAGCCGAACAAAGGCACTGAATATTCAAATTTAGGACTCTCCCCCCTCCATATCCCCGAGTACCTCAGTGTACTTTGTCAGTGTTTTTTCGGTGCTCACAGCATGAACATCGGCATTTTTCAGAAGATTTTATTAATTTTTATTTTTAATTTTTACACTTCCCGTCCCAGTTTCTGGAAAAACATGGGTCCGGGATGGTGCCGCTGCAAGGCAGCGTATGGCGTGTCGGTCCTCACAAAGAGCACCCTCACAGCCACAGGCGCTATAAGACAGCGCATGGCGTGTCGGTCCTCACAAAGAGCACCCTCACAGCCACAGGCAGCCACTGTCTCCTGCAAGCTGGACAGAGCTTACAGAAAGAAGCTCCGTCACAGCCAGGATGAGACAAAGAGCTGGAAGAAACTATGAGAAGCTGGAGGCTGAAACGGAGCTTACAGACAGAAGCCCGTCACAGCCAGGATGAAAGCCGTCACATGGACAGAGCTTACAGCAGCACAAGGTATGGTGGGGTCAGGGCGGTCAGCTCACGCTGCCGCCCTGCTGTGTGGGAAGGTGATACTGTAACCAAGTAAGTCCCAGAGAAAGGTGTGCTGCAACTGGAGCTTTACTTTTAAGATATGCAATCAGTACGGGATGCAGACAGCAGCATCCCGTCTGTCGGAAGCCCAGCAGTGAGTTGGCTCGCCGTGCTTTGGTGTGGACCCCTCACCCCGCCGCTGAAGCCGCCGCTGAAGGGGTCCTGCTACGCGCAGAGCGGCCGCACGTCACTCAGACGCCGGCCGCTCTCACAGCGCTGATTGCCCGGCACCACTACAGGGAGGAAGAGGCCCCGCCGAGACTCCGTGTGCTAACAGAGCGGCCGCACGTCACTCACGGACGCCGGCCGCTCTTCCAGTAAGGACACCGCACGCCGCTGACCGGAGTATGAAGGCGCCGCCCGCTCTTCCGGACGGCTCCCCGGCGCTATACACAGCGCTCTCCTACTCTCCCTGCACCCGCTCCCCGTACGCTGCAGGTAACATTACCTCACAAGCAGCGCAGCTGCAGGAGGGGGGAGGGGGAGTAATGCCCATAGCAGCAGCAAAGGCTGCATGGGTTAACAATAGGCAGCGTTTTCAACAGTGTAATGGCCTATAACATCAGTATAAAACTGATGTTTCAGCACATTTTATATATATAATATATAATGAAGCTTTTTGCTGGCAGGGAGACTGAGTATAATATCAGTATGGACTGTGATTATATGTTTAAGCACATTTTATATATATATATAATATATATATGAGGCTTTGGCTGGCAATAGGCTATCAGTGGCTTAACATATTGCAGGTTTAACCATGTTTTCTGTTATTTTCTGTTAAGGCTGCAAGATAATAACATTCACTGCAGGCAGTGTTCATATTAATGGAGGCTAACTAAATGCATGTATTTTACTGTATCCTACACCTGTGTTATCACTGTATAATAGGCTATTAAGCCTATATTAACTGTATAATAGGCTATTAAGCCTATACTAACACTGCAGCAGGTAACCTGTACTGTGATTTCCTGTGAAAGCATGGCATAACGGCCATTTTAATCATTGCTGTTTTTCCAGTTTATAATTCCAGAACATTCCAGCCATACACCTCTACTCCACAAGGAGGCGCAGGGGTGTTAGTGGGAATTTTTGGTTCAGGTTTTACATAAGTTAGCCATGTAATCTGTATTTCTACATAATTCTAGAACATTCCTGCCCTACATCTCTAAGCCACCAGAGGCGCAGGGGGGTTAGTAGGAATTTGGTTCGGGTTTCATATGCCCATGTGAACTGCTTTTCACAACTCTAGTTTCTCTTCACATCGAATAAATCTTTTGTTTTTTTACTAAAGTTTCAGTAGAGAGAAACAACCATCAGTTTAATATGTTCAACAATAACATATATAGATATTACACACAAGTGTCTGTCTGTTGCCTATTGTGGTGTCGGTCTACATAGCGAGCAAGGCTCTAGTGCAGACTAGAAATAATTTTAAAGGCTTACGTTGGCAATTCAAATTAAAAGAGCGGTAACGGTGTCTCGGAAGTGAATCCGTCAGCTCTAACAAAAGACAGTCTTTCCAAAACGGCCAAAGTCCCTTTGGGTACCAGACTGTTTATTTTACTGGTATTATAATTTAAATGCACAATGTTATGTCAAATCTCACACCGATAACTACGTGTGAGAAGGGAACATTAGTCCAGCAATCAGATAGTGCGGGGGTTTTTGACCGCTATTGGTAAATGCGTGTCTGTCAAACTTTATAAAAACCCAGGATACATTTGGGTTACTATAATCTATGTATAAACAATGACGATCGCTGTTAAAATAAGCTACAGAGTATATCTGTAAAGCTTCTGCTAACGCCGGTTACTTTCATCGTCGCTAGTTAAGCGCGACAAGGCCAGAGCTTGTTTGCTCCTAAATTTGATACTCATTACGCAAACGGCGTTTTATCCCTTATAAGCGGTGGTACAAAACAGTCACGCCTTGTAAACAAGACGCTACAGTCAGCAAGCCAGTGGTTTGATGACCTCTTTTCCAATTGTGGATCCGCGTGTTTACATGTTACATTTGCGAGGTTTCAAAACTTCAACTCAGGGTTGTCTCAGCTATTTACAGATTAAAGGGCAAAACTGCCTCTGTCGAACAGTTTGGCATGTTGCCATTTAGTCTCTGCTGCTTTTCAGCTGTCTTTATAACAGGCAGTGGTACACCAACAGAGTCAGAGTGACTTATTTCTCTCTGTTTGAGCAAAACCAAACACAAGTCACTTACTGCAGTGGGAAATGGATTTTCTGCGGTTAGTATTTGCATATTGCAGCCATATCCATTCTGGTTGGTTCATCACAGGTTCTAGCGTTTGCTAATCGCCACAACATTAACCATGTCAGGTCTACTGTTTCTTATCGCCTCGGGTATTTACCAAAGTGATGTTGGGGATGATAGCTCATCTCACATAAGAACTCTGTCTCAACAGAGTTTTCTTTATATTAGATGATCTGCTCATAAGGACTCTGTCTCAACAAAGTTCCTCTACCTTGCGTTACTAAAATAGACTGAGGTAGCAGATCAAGTTCAAAAATAATCGCATCTAATTCCGTCTAAATGATGTTAATTCTTAGGTAAGATTATAAATACGGTAAATCAAAGACTTTTACCTACTACACCAGCAAGGACAAATGTACAGCTAGTAATTAGTGCAAAACACGCACACTAGCGGTACATTGGTGTATTCACCTGTTAAGAATAATGATGTGTTTCGAAGCGATTTAGTTCGCCGCCCTTCACTTGCGTGTCCCACAGAGGGGCGAGGGGGTATATACTCTGGACTAGAGTCGCAGAGGTTCAGGAGTTGTAGTTAAATAATATCAGCGACAAAGGTTCCAAAATCACGACAGATTGCTGTCGATAAAGGTCCTGCAACTACGTGCATTTTACAATGCAATACATGCTTCGCTTTCAGTCTAACCAGGAACAGTCAGACAAGGCAACGGCAGTTGTATACACAACAACCAGGAGAACCAAGAAGCTGCATGGCAATGCGGCAGGTAACTCAAATCCTCAATGGCTCAGAACACCATTATGTGACACCATTATGTGTCATAACACCATTATGTGTCAAGCGATCATTCCGTGAGTGGACATCTCTTAGACAGATGATCTCACCCGTCAGGATTTGGATCCTGAAAACTGGACATTAAATCCAGAGGTGTTTCATATGTGAGTCCACACAAGGGGTTACCCTCAGGTATACATGATGGCATTTCGCCACAATTACAAACGCTCAGTATGGGTACAGAACGACAGATCACAAGGGCAGTGGCGGTGGAGTTTCTCACATTCGTGTGGTCATTCAGCATCGTGTATCTGGCTCCACCAGTTTCCGCTGCTCTCTCCGTTGCTAAAACGGATCATAAGACAGTTCGTCACAGTCATACTGGTGGTATCTCAAGGGTTTCGGAAAAGCTTGCTTCTCGAATTTCCAAGGAATACTTGCACACGATCTTGGCCCGCTCATAATACGTTCAAACTGTTACATCAGGGAACGTTCTTTTACCCATAGTTACCTATGTACCTATTATCTATGTACCGCACTTGCGGTTGACGGGGGGAGGGTTCAGACCGCCCTCTTAAGAAATAGAGCATTACAGTATCGGTTATACCAACCATGTTAACTTGTAAGCCGCTTAAGGCAGCTCATTATTACAAAATTTCGTGTGCTTACATAGGTTGTAAACCTCGGAAGTTTACAACATCATCCTTCAAGTTACCCGTATTCTGTTAAACGGGGTGGGATGGAAAACTGCGTTGATCTACACTAGGAGTGCAGGTATCGGTGTGGTAAACTTATATTCAAAGACGGTTGCATCGATTTGCGTCTGTACACACATTTCTACAAGGTGTCATCAAAGTTCAGACTCTATTTATCCCACCTACAGCGCCAGGCGACTTGAGGTGGGGTTCAGATTTCTTACAGTTTTCATATTTTGGACCTTTTCAACAAATGGGAATTAAGTTTCTCACTTTTTTTCTTATAGCCTTGGCTTCGGAAAGGGTTTTTGTTTTCATATTTGGGTGCCTTGTATTCCAAGCCACCATATTTCAGTTTTCTCAGGACGAATTCGCTTTCGTATTCTTCACATCAATATACCATTAGTGGTTTTTGTGTGGACAGCACATTCTAGAATTCTGAATGTGGTACACGCATTACGCGTTTATATATGTCCCGAACGTCTACAGTACGTGATATGAATACGTTGTTGGTTCTCTATGATACTGCCAACTGGGGTTAGCCAGTTTCTCAGCAGACATTATTCCAGTTGGATAATAATAATGACTACAAGTCAGGCTTACTTTAAGGCTAAGTTACAATCGCCTATGTTAGTAATAGCTCATCCCACAGGTTCTGTGGGAATGTCAGACCCAGCGGGTCGTGGAGCGTCTACGACGCGGCTACATAGCCTTTAGTGCACCACGTTTGTGCACGGTTACACGTTATGAATGGTGGCGCCATCAGCATATAGCTTTGGGCTGCCTACTGTTACAAGTATCAAACAGCTCTCCCGCCCACGAGGGAAGCTTTGGTACGTCCCAAGAGTACTCCAGTGACCCCTAGTGGATGATAAAGAAAATAGGATTTTGGTACTTACCAGGTAAATCCTTTTCTTTGAATCCATAGGGGGCACTGGACGCCCACCCAGAGCAGTTTTACCTGGGTTGTTTTAAGCTCAAGGGAGCTTAGGGTAACAAGTTTACTTGATTAATATTAAGCTCAGAGGAGCTTATAATAACACATTTTCACCGATTGGTTCAAATTATAAAGTTCTATCGGTTATGGTGTCAACTGTTTAGTTGACAGTAAGGTTATGGGTCAACATTGTTGTTGTCCGTTATGTTATGGTTATGGTGTCAACTGTTTAGTTGACAATAAGGTTATGGGTCAACTTTGTTGTTGTCCGTTATGTTATAGGTATTCTCCATTGTCAACCTCTCTATATCCTGTTCGCTCAGTAAAAAACACTGACAAAGTACACTGAGGTACTCGGGGATATGGAGGGGGGAGAGTCCTAAATTTGAATATTCAGTGCCTTTGTTCGGCTACGCCCGTCCATATCCCAAGAGTACTCCAGTGCCCCCTATGGATTCAAAGAAAAGGATTTACCTGGTAAGTACCAAAATCCTATTATCGTCCAGTGTGTACCCAGCTTAAGTCATTTACAATATCAGGACATTTTGTGGATAAGAAGTCTTTCATTGTTTTACCAATGAGCATCATGTTTGTCTCGTCTTATGTATCTTTATTTCCCATCTTGTCATGGAGTGTTAGGCTTGCAGCGTAATGGAATGGATAAGGTTTACTCTAAACACTGGAACAGCGATGGGAAGAGTTGGGCTGATTCCATCTAGAATTAGCCTAGTGTTTGTTTCTATATTGAAAAGAGATGCCATTTCCGTTCCATCAGCTACATTCTTCTTCTTAATGTTTGGTTAGGTAATTATACAGCAAGCTTGGAAATGGGCTATAGACGATAACAACAACAAAATGGTGATCAAATAAATTATTTGTGAAACTACTACGACTTCTGCAGTATGGCTGTATACCCTAACACTATTCCTCACCTGTGCAAAACGGGACTTTGTTGTCCGTGATTTGTAGGCTTTTTTTCTGCGTAGGTCCCTAATATAACTTTTATATGTACATTTCTTGTTAAAGACTGATATTACTGCCAGAACTCCGGAGGTGACAGTGGCGGTGATGAATGAAATTAACCGAAGAGGAACCCTTAAAAATGCTCTTGCAGGGAGGGATGAGAAGCAGCTGAGCACCATACTCACCTTCCTTATAAAGTAAGTGTACCCAGCATCTGGGCTTATAGTGTGGACAGCAGTTTTACATTTTTCTATCTTGTATTACTTTTCTATATACACGTATTAATTGGGGTTCTGCTTCTCTTCCTGAAATCTGGTGTTTTATCCACATGTAATTGTTTTACTCGTATGTCTTCTGTGCAAAGTACCTTATTCATCTTCAGTTGCAGTTTTGCTAACCTAGCATTCGCATGCTGGGGTCCACCCAGTACAGGGCAAGGCCGCCCAGCATGCTAATGGCCGCCACCGATCAATCGCATCGCAGACCCCGCACAACAAGGGAAGCAGCCTGACTGCGAAGGCAGGTGTAGTGCCGCCATCTTTCCCTGTAGTTGCTGTGTGTGATGTCACCCGGCCGCTACCAGAAAATGCCCTGGAACCGCCACCGGTTTCACCCCCGAAACGCGCCTCGCCATCCTGCAGACACCTCTGTCTGTCAAAAGGCAAAGGCGTTCACCTTGACATGATGCGATCATATCTCCTGGCCGGCGCTCGCACAAAGCGGACCTTGCGTGTGCACGCTGACGTGCGGATCGGGAGAATGTGATTGCATTTCCGATCCAAGTTTTGTACAATGTAACAATGTGTTAATCCTGATTTGTCCTTGGAAAATTTAAGTAGAAAGTCCCTTCAGCATTATGTGTGCAGATATTTGTAAATGTACAAAGTGTGATTGCTTCTCAAAGCATTGTCTCAATCATTCCCCGTATGTTTCAAAAGTACACACTTGGGAGACAAAAGAGAAAAATGATATTGTCCATGATTTTAGCTATCATTTATCTGGTACATACAGGCGCCAACAGACCTTTTAATCCCCTTCACATTCTCTAAAATTAGAACTACAATCTACTTTCCCTCTTTAGACGGTTTACTATATCTTCCCCCAAATTCTCTTACAAAAGATTACACATTACTGCTTTATCGGCATTCAAGCTCAACACACGCAGTTCCAATATGTTTTTTCTTCAAAATAAATTAGTTATTGCTTGGCAAATGTTTAATTTTTCATGAAATTGTATCTCTAGGCGCGTGGTGGAACCCCGGTTTGCCCCAATGTTGGTAAATGTAGCAGAAAATGTTTTAGGTAAGTGTTATTTAACGAATTAGTCTTTCACTGTTTGTAATTTAATTGAGTTTGGTGCTTTATATGTAGGAATCAAATGTAGACCTTGACTCCTCAAAACTGAGCCACGTAGGAGGGTATGCAAATAGCTCTGTTTTCTCTGACGTCTTAGTGGATGCTGGGAACTCCGTAAGGACCATGGGGATTAGCGGCTCCGCAGGAGACTGGGCACAAAAGTAAAGCTTTAGGACTACCTGGTGTGCACTGGCTCCTCCCCCTATGACCCTCCTCCAAGCCTCAGTTAGATTTTTGTGCCCGGCCGAGAAGGGTGCACACTAGGGGCTCTCCTGAGCTTCTTAGTGAAAAGTTTAGTTTTAGGTTTTTTATTTTCAGTGAGACCTGCTGGCAACAGGCTCACTGCATCGAGGGACTAAGGGGAGAAGAAGCGAACTCACCTGCGTGCAGAGTGGATTGGGCTTCTTAGGCTACTGGACACCATTAGCTCCAGAGGGACCGAACACAGGCCCAGCCTCGGAGCTCGGTCCCGGAGCCGCGCCGCCGGCCCCCTTACAGAGCCAGAAGCAAGAAAAGGTCCGGAAAAATCGGCGGCAGAAGACATCAGTCTTCAACAAGGTAGCGCACAGCACTGCAGCTGTGCGCCATTGTTACTCAGGCACACTTCACACTCCGGTCACTGAGGGTGCAGGGCGCTAGGGGGGGGGGGGGCGCCCTGAGCAGCAATGTAAAACACCTTGGCTGGCATAAATACACCACATATAACCCCCAGGGCTATATGGGTGTATTTTAACCCCTGCCAGAACTCACCTAAAAAGCGGGAGAAAAGGCCGCCGAGAAGGGGGCGGAGCCTATCTCCTCAGCACACGGGCGCCATTTTCTCTCACAGCTCCGTTGGAGGGAAGCTCCCTGGCTCTCCCCTGCAGTTACTACACTACAGAAAGGGGTTAAAAAAGAGAGGGGGGCACTAATTAGGCGCAGTATAACAATACAGCAGCTATAAGGGGAAAAACACTTATATAAGGTTATCCCTGTATATATATATATATATATATAGCGCTCTGGTGTGTGCTGGCATACTCTCCCTCTGTCTCCCCAAAGGGCTAGTGGGGTCCTGTCCTTTATCAGAGCATTCCCTGTGTGTGTGCTGTGTGTCGGTACGTTGTGTCGACATGTATGAGGAGGAAAATGAGGTGGAGGCGGAGCAATTGTCTGTAACAGAGATGTCACCCCCTAGGGAGTCGACACCTGAGTGGATGAGCTTATGGAAGGAATTATGTGACAGTGTCAGCTCTTTACAAAAGATTGATGACATGAGACAGCCGGCGACTCAGTCTGTGCCTGTCCAGGTGTCTCAAAAGCCATCTGGGGCTCTAAAACGCCCGTTACCGCAGATGGCAGATACAGACGCCGACACGGATACTGACTCCAGTGTCGACGATTAAGAGACGAATGTGACTTCCAGTAGGGCCACACGTTACATGATTGAGGCTATGGAAAATGTTTTTACACATTTCTGATAATACCAGTACCACTAAAAAGGGTATTATGTTGGGTGAGAAAAAACTGCCTGTAGTTTTTCCTGCATCTGAGGAATTAAATAAAGTGTGTGATGATGCGTGGGTTTCCCCCGATAAAAAACTGATAATTCCTAAAAAGTTATTAGCATCATACCCCTTCCCGCCAGAGGATAGGGCACGTTGGGAAACACCCCTTAGGGTGAATAAAGCGCTCACACGCTTGTCTAAACAGGTGGCACTACCGTCCCCGGATACGGCCGCCCTTAAGGAACCTACTGACAGAAAGCAGTAAAATATCCTAAAATGTATATACACTCACACGGGTGTGATACTGCGACCAGCAATCGCCTCAGCCTGGATGTGCAGTGCTGGGGTGGCTTGGTCGGATTCCCTGACTGACAATATTGATACCCTAGATAGGGACAGTATATTACTAACTATAGAGCATTTAAAAGATGCATTTCTATATATGCGTGATGCACAGAGGGATATTTGCCGACTGGCATCAAGAGTAAGTGCGCTGTCCATTTCTGCCAGAAGAAGGTTATGGACAAGACAGTGGTCAGGTGATGTTGATTCCAAAAGGCATATGGAAGTATCGCCTTATAAAAGGGAGGAGTTATTTGGGGTAGGTCTAACAGACCTGGTGGCCACGGCAACGGCTGGAAAATCCACATTTTTACCCCAGGTAGCTTCTCAACCTAAGAAGACGCCGTATTATCAGGCGCAGTCCTTTCGGCCCCATAAAGCGGGCAAAAGGCGCCTCATTTCTGCCCCGTGGCAGAGGGAGAGGAAAAAGGCTGCAACAAACAGCCAATTCCCAAAAAAGCCCTCTCCCGCCTCCGCAAAATCCTCAGCATGATGCTGGGGCTTTACAAGCGGTCTCAGGCACGGTGGGGGCCCGTCTCAAGAAATTCGAGACGTCTTCCCCTCGCCGTTTCATAAAGTCTGCTTTACCGACGTCTCCCTCAGACAGGGAGACAGTATTGCAAGCCATTCACAGGCTGTATTCCCAGCAGGTGATAATCCAGGTAACCCTCCTGCAACAGGGAAAGGGGTACTATTCCACACTATTTGTGGTACCGAAGCCGGACGGCTCGGTGAGACCAATTTTAAATCTAAAATCCTTGAACACTTACATACAAAGGTTCAAATTCAAGATGGAGTCACTCAGAGCAGTGATTGCAAACCTGGAGGAAGGGGACTATATGGTCTCTCTGGACATCAAAGATGCTTACCTACATGTCCCAATTTACCCTTCTCCAAGGGTACCTCAGGTTTGTGGTACAGAACTGTCACTATCAGTTTCAAACGCTGCCGTTTGGATTGTCCACGGCACCACGGGTCTTTACCAAGGTAATGGCCGAAATGATGATACTCCTTCGAAAGAAGGGAGTTTTTAGTTATCCCTTACTTGGACGATCTCCTGATAAGGGCAAGATCCAGGGAACAGTTGGAAGTCGGGGTAGCACTATCTCAGATAGTGCTGCGGTAGCACGGTTGGATTCTCAATATTCCAAAATCGCAGCTGATCCCGACGACACGCCTGCTATTCCTAGGGATGATCCTGGACACAGTCCAGAAAAAGGTGTTTTCTCCCGGAGGAGAAAGCCAGGGAGTTATCCGAACTAGTCAGAAACCTCCTAAAACCAGGCCAAGTGTCAGTGCATCAGTGCACAAGGGTCCTGGGAAAAATGGTGGCTTCCTACGAAGCAATTCCATTCGGCAGATTCCACGCAAGAACTTTCCAGTGGGACCTGCTGGACAAATGGTCTGGATCGCATCTTCAGATGCATCAGCGGATAACCCTGTCACCAAAGACAAGGGTGTCTCTCCTGTGGTGGTTGCAGAGTGCTCATCTTCTAGAGGGCCGCAGATTCGGCATTCAGGACTGGGTCCTGGTGACCACGGATGCCAGCCTGCGAGGCTGGAGAGCAGTCACACAGGGAAGAAATTTCCAGGGCTTGTGGTCAAGCCTGGAGACATCACTTCACATAAATATTTTGGAGCTAAGGGCCATTTACAATGCCCTAAGCCAAGCAAGACCTCTGCTTCAAGGTCAGCCGGTGCTGATCCAGTCGGACAACATCACGGCAGTCGCCCACGTAAACAGACAGGGCGGCACAAGAAGCAGGAGGGCAATGGCAGAAGCTGCAAGGATTTTTCGCTGGGTGGAAAATCATGTGATAGCACTGTCAGCAGTGTTCATTCCGGGAGTGGACAACTGGGAAGCAGACTTCCTCAGCAGGCACGACCTCCACCCGGGAGAGTGGGGACTTCACCCAGAAGTCTTCCACATGATTGTAAACCATTGGGAAAAACCAAAGGTGGACATGATGGCGTCCCGCCTAAACAAAAAAATTGGACAGGTATTGCGCCAGGTCAAGGGACCCTCAGGCAATAGCTGTGGACGCTCTGGTAACATCGTGGGTGTACCAGTCAGTGTATGTGTTCCCTCCTCTTCCTCTCATACCAAAAGTACTGAGAATTATAAGACGGAGGGGAGTAAGAACTGTACTCGTGGCTCCGGATTGGCCAAGAAGGACTTGGTACCCGGAACTTCAAGGGATACTCACGGAGGACCCGTGGCCTCTACCTCTAAGAAGGGACCTGCTCCAGCAAGGATCCTGTCTATTCCAAGACTTACCGCGGCTGCGTTTGACGGCAGGGCGGTTGAACGCCGGATCCTGAAGGAAAAAGGCATCCCTACCCTGATCAAGCCAGGAAGGATGTAACCGCAAAGCATTATCACCGCATTTGGCGAAAATATGTTGCGGGGTGCGAGGCCAGTAAGGCCCCGATGGAGGAATTTTCAACTAGGTCAATTCCTGCATTTCCTGTAAACAGGAGTGTCTATGGGCCTAAAATTGGGGTCCATTAAGGTTCAAATTTCGGCCCTGTCAATTTTCTTCCAGAAAGAACTAGCTTCAGTTCCTGAAGTTCAGACGTTTGTAAAAGGGGTACTGCATATACAGCCTCCTTTTGTGCCTCCAGTGGCACCTTGGGATCTCAATGTAGTTTTGGGGTTCCTAAAGTCACATTGGTTTGAACCACTTGAATCTGTGGAGTTAAAATATCTCACATGGAAAGTGGTCATGTTGTTGGCCCTGGCCTCGGCCAGGCGCGTGTCAGAATTGGCGGGCTTTATCCTGTAAAAGCCCTTATCTGATCTTCCATTCAGACAGGGCGGAATTGAGGACTCGTCCTCATTTTCTCCCTAAGGTGGTTTCAGTGTTTCATCTGAACCAGCCTATTGTGGTACCTGCGGCTACTAGTGACTTGGAGGACTCCAAGTTGTTGGACGTAGTCAGGGCCTTGAAAATTTATGTTTCCAGGACGGCTGGAGTCAGAAAATCTGACTCGCTGTTTATCCTGTATGCACCCAACAAGCTGGGTGCTCCTGCTTCTAAGCAGATTATTGCTCGTTGGATTTGTAGTACAATTCAGCTTGCACATTCTGTGGCAGGCCTGCCACAGCCAAAATCTGTAAAAGCCCATTCCACAAGGAAGGTGGGCTCATCTTGGGCGGCTGCCCGAGGGGTCTCGGCGTTACAACTTTGCCGAGCAGCTACTTGGTCAGGGGCAAACACGTTTGCTAAATTCTACAAATTTGATACCCTGGCTGAGGAGGACCTTAGAGTTCTCTCATTCGGTGCTGCAGAGTCATCCGCACTCTCCCGCCCGTTTGGGAGCTTTGGTATAATCCCCATGGTCCTTACGGAGTTCCCAGCATCCACTAGGACGTCAGAGAAAATAAGAATTTACTTACCGATAATTCTATTTCTCGTAGTCCGTAGTGGATGCTGGGCGCCCATCCCAAGTGCGGATTGTCTGCAATACTTGTACATAGTTATTGTTACAAAAATCGGGTTATTATTGTTGTGAGCCATCTTTTCAGAGGCTCCTCTGTTATCATGCTGTTAACTGGGTTCAGATCACAGGTTGTACGGTGTGATTGGTGTGGCTGGTATGAGTCTTACCCGGGATTCAAAATCCTTCCTTATTGTGTACGCTCGTCCGGGCACAGTATCCTAACTGAGGCTTGGAGGAGGGTCATAGGGGGAGGAGCCAGTGCACACCAGGTAGTCCTAAAGCTTTACTTTTGTGCCCAGTCTCCTGCGGAGCCGCTAATCCCCATGGTCCTTACGGAGTTCCCAGCATCCACTACGGACTACGAGAAATAGAATTATCGGTAAGTAAATTCTTATTATTTTCGCCTAGGCGAAAAAAAACAGAACTTTTTTGTCTCTATTTTTAGGGCGATTGGGGATTCGCCGTATGCAATAGCAGGGCCGGATTTTCGCCTAGGCGAAAAATGCGGCAGGGGCGGAAAACACGCGGATTGGTGAATCCACGGGTTTTCCGTCTAAAACGCGGGTCATTTTCACTGATTTTGAGGCATTTTTTGCCAATGTTTTTTCACTTAAAAACCAAAAGTGAAAAGTCATTGCCAAAAATGCCTTCAAAACGGTCGAAAACGGCCCTAATTGAATACTCAGTGGGGCAAATTTGGAGCGAATTGCATACCCTCCATAGTAAGTTTGGGCTCCGTATGATCTGTTACGGTAAGGTGTCAGCACGTTATGATCATTGTGTCCAAGCAAATAATGAATTGAATATTGATTAGTTTAGAATGTGGTTCCCAGCGTTGTACATATATCAGAGGTGGAACTTTAGTTTGTGTTGCTTGGGCGCAAGTGCTTTAATTCAATTTAAAATGTGTACAGAAAAGAATGAGGAGGGAATTGCAAGATCCCATATAATTGCTTGATATGTCTGTGCTTTCATTTTGCAACTCTCTAGGAAGGGTGTTCTACAAGAGTGCCAGCTATGTAGCAAGGTGTCAAACCAGCAATAATTCCCACTCATTAGGGATAGTGGGGCAGATGTATTAACCTGGAGAAGGGATAAGTGCAAGGTGAACGCACCAGCCAATCAGCTCCAATATGTAAATTAACAGTTAGGAGCTGATTGGCTGGTGCGGTTTATCACCTTGCACTTATCACTGGTTTATCACTTCCTTAATGCCTTCTCCGGGTTAATACATCTGCCCCTGTGTTTGATGAACTTGGTTGATGTGATTCCCATAGTAATAACTTTTTATGTTTTTTGCCCTAGATATCTATTCTTCTGTCATCAACCAATCTCCTATAGTCGATAAACTGTTCTTACGGCTCCAAGATACCTTAGAGAAAGAGATCAGCTACCAAGAAGAGCTCCTTGAAGTTTTGGGGATGATGGACACCCTCTTTGCAACTATGGCAAGCAAAATAGAAACTGTTTCAGGAGAGACCAAGTCAATAAGTATCCCAGATCAAAAGACCAGAAAATCCTCACTGTAACCTGGCACTTGCCGGTGGACATCTGACCTTTTATCACTTCGTAATATATTTTTTATATGGGGTCATCTGTTCTACAGCAAAGGTTGGGATTCTATAACAGACCGTTGGCCAGTTCCGTGATCTTAACTGTTGCAGAGGACTCAATCAAGGATGTTAGTTCATGGACTTTTTTTAAAGAAAGTGTTTGTGATTGCATAAATTTTACATGAACTCCTGTCAGGTGCTTGATCTGTGCCAACCACTGGCAAAGCTCATTGTCCAGCCACTTAATTCCCTTTTGTAGTTTTGGTTACTGCTGTATTCTGCTGACTCACCGACCCATAGTTGTAGGAGCCCGTCTGTCTTGAGATGTTATTTTGGAACATAGGAGGTGGGGTGTTGTGATCCTGTGCTCTGGTTGAGTTCTTTTTCTTTAAATGGAAAGACAGAGCTTGGCAATCTGTTATCTGCGTTCACCTGGCAAAGAATGAAATAAGACAAAGCCATATAGAGATGTCTGCATTTACACAGCTCTCATAATATCAGTACTTAGGACAGGTTTCTGGATTATTGGCTCATATATCTATTAACATTCCTAGTAGTTCAGCTACAGTGCTTGCAACATATTATCAGGCTGATTTATGACCTGACTGGTAAATCTGGGACCCATGACCTTCCTGTTGCCCCAACATAGTAGCAAGAGAATTTGTGATTGGGTGAAATCCAATGGTCCTGCACCTTTTTCTTAAAATGTTACCAGATACTGATGCCTAGAGAATAGCAAAATAAAGGGGCAATTCAGATGGCCTCAAGGTTCCATAGTAGCCTTGCTGGTTACGTTTCTGCTCACAATCTTGTACTTCATGAGGTTCAAGTAAAAATGAGTAAAGGTCATTAACCAAAGCATCACATGGGGACATAACCTGAAAGGCTATTTCGAAAACTTGTGTGCAGCTTAAATGCCCTCTAAGTGTCTCTGAGTTGGTAACAGCAGCGAAGCCATCAAAGCAAATGCCACCATTCTGGTAGGCTGGATTGTTGTGGCCTTTCTCACAATATTAATAATAAAAAAGATAAAACCTGAACAAAAATATATTTTATGAGTTGAATTAAGAGTGGGTGCCCATTTGCTGCAGTTGCTCTGCGTGAATAAAGAAACACTGGTCTTTACTGAGTAAGACTCTGGTACGTCCACAGATGTGCAGAAATGCTTTGCTGAGTTATTACCGGATAATGCAAGTTAAAGTTTCTGTAAAATTTTCAGGACCAAGCCACTAGGTGGCACCATTCTGTAGATATTCACTTACGGAAATACCTGTGGATGGTTATGGTGGCAGATATGCAGCAAAGTAAGGATCAACATTGACCGTCTAAGGGTGAGTCACCATTGGGGAAATGGCTGGAACACACTTTGGCTAGCCAGTGTTGAAGACAACAGTGATTTACAATATTAGTGCTATAGTCATACTGTGGTATGGCTTGTTCTGGGCAGCAGGGATTCCATTAACATTTTCCTCTCTAGTGACTGATAAAGTAATATGATTGCAGTACATATCTGGGTAATTACTGTGGTTGTGCAGTACAGGAGGGTTACTTTGGTAGATGCTACAGTTTATGGTAAGCAATGTCACAATATTATATTGTCCATGATGCTCATGTTCTACAGATGTTCTACAGTGTATGGCCGTCATTGCTACCTACCATGTGTCACATCAGCAGTGGAACTTACTGTTAATGATAAATCTGCCTGACGGACATTCCTTGTAGTAGTACCAAGAGCTTGTTAAACTTTGCAGATCTGACTTCAATAATATATTATACAATTCAGAAGTAAAAAGGGTCAGGAACTCCATTTATTTATGTTCCACTCAATCCTCTCAATACGCTTTAGGCCAAAGAACTGCTCTCTCACAAGTGTGATTGTGGAGCTGCAGGAACCGAGGTGCTCTTGTAGCCTCCTCACTCACACACAGTTGTTCAGGCTTCTGAATTGTTCTTTTTATTTAACCTTTCTTCTGTTCACACTTTTATGGTTTTCCAAGCAGTGGGTTGCTATGTTTTATAGTGTCTTTCTTGTGCTGTATAGAAATACATACAATTCCGTTTTCATGGAAGACAAGCCTGCGTCATAGTGCCATTGTACATTTACAGAACATCATTGGCATATGATACACCTAGAATGAAACTTTAGTTTCCTGTAGAAGAAGTGGGGGGGGGGGGGGGGGGGGGAACACTGGTTAAGGTTTTGTTTTTTTTCTACTCATATTTTGTGTTGAACTCCTAGTAAAGTCCTTGGCCCACCTTTCTTGTTTATATTATCACTGCTTACATTAGACTATGAGGAAGGAGGTTTGTTGGTTCCATAACCAGTAGCCTCTAGGTGGCAGCATACAGTCACAGTGGGATGAGTTGATAGGTGATTTAGAAGCATACAACCTGTAGATTTGACTTACAGATGTGTCCTTGTACATCTTGCCTCAATATGCCACGTAGCAGGAGATGTCTGGCGTTAGTGAGCTGACAAGTCCTGTGCAACTAGCATCAGGTGTTTTAAAAAAAAAAAAAAAAATGTTTTATTTGTGCTCAAAATGCATCTTATTCACATCATTATGCGAGTAGGGCGCACAAGTAGACTCTGCTGATTAAAATGATACGCGGCATGCCCATATTCTGTGTGTTACTGCGGCTGTATCTGCATCCGAAATGGTACATTACAGTGTTTTCTAGGAAAGCACTGTAGCTTAACATTTCGTATGCAGATACAGCTGCATACGAAATACATATCATTTTAATAAGCAAAAACTTCTTAAGAGTCTTAGTCACATTCTTTTTAATGAAAAAGTGCTTGCTGTTATTGAGTCAGGGTATGACTAGAAGGGCTGTTTAACGTGCAGGGAGGCTAGATGTAAGTGGACACATCTGTAATACAGGCAATTCTAAGAACTAATGTGAGTTTCTTCATCTGTAATTGATCATTTAATATTTTTAACGTTGGTATTGTGAACACTACCCTGACCCAATAGAGAGCAGACATATAATTTATGTTCTCTATATGTTTTGTTGTGTGGGTGAAAACTTCTGGATGTATTGGTCTCTGACAAAGTGACACTAGTGAGAATAAGACTGCTCAATCATCCTCTGGTAGGCACAGCTTAATATGCTGTTCTCTCTTATGTAGCCCTGTATAGTGAGCGGATCACTCCACAAAGGACATACAGTGATATGAAACATAAGATGGTCATGCACAAATGAGCTAAAACATGTAGAACAGGCATGTCCAAACTGTGGCCCTCCAGCTTTTGTGAAACTACATATCCCAGTATACCCTGACACAGTTTTGCTGTCAGAGAATGCTAAAGCTGTGTCTGAGCATGCTGGGATGTGTAGTTTCTCAACAGCTGGAGGGCCGCTGTTTGGGCATGCCTGATGTAGAATATCAATTGTTGCTTTTGTGGGGAACGTCTGTAGTTACTGTAAGGTAGAAGCATTATCCTTTCTGTACAGCTGCATGTGCTGTGTTATAAATGAGCAATGGTGGGACACAGGCAGGAAATATAATGAAATAATAAGACAGCTGCTGTCAGCCATGACTGTTATATCACATTTATCCTAACCAAACCCCCATCCTCCTCTTCATCTGGAGAGCAAATAGTATCTGACAGCTTGGAGCCGCAGTGTCCCTGTTATTTCCCTCTGGTCACAGGACATCTCTGTTACTTTATGCTGCCAGTCAGGAGGCCATGCAGATCACCAGAAGAGGAACATGGATGGCTGCACCAATGATAGCAACTGTACTAACCGTGGACCACATGTATTTATATAGGATCTAGTAGATCTTTGAACCAACCACGTTTTTGGTGCAGGGCAGGCTTAACAACATTGTATTCCCTGGGTAAAGCACCCACCCATTCACAAGAACTAGTTAAAATGCCCCTCCTGCGCCATATGTTTCCATACAGTGAATGACTCCAGCCATCCACCAATAACTATGCTGACCGCCATTCCCTGGCTGAGAGGTACTGTAGGTAGAGACTGCTGTCTTGCTGCTCTGCTTGTGTGACCACCACCCACCAAAGCTCGAAAGCCCAGAGAGTTGAGGGGCCTTGGCAGCTGCCCCGTGTGCCGGTACAGTAAGATGGTCCTACCCTGTTGTGCGGATACATGATGATGCTCCCAGTTACTATGGGGGACACTGAGTCATCTATCACTATGCAACCATCGCTCATTGCTGACCTCGTGCTGGAGCTGTATAAGGTGATGTGATTTCCAGTTTCCAGACCCATGCAGTACATTCCGTCTGCCTGCTGGGTAACCACTACATACAAACTATACTGGAATAAATGTACCGTGGTTTTCAAACAATGAAACTCTGCATACATGGGTGCCGCTGCTGGTGATATGTAGTAACGGCTAATATTCATAGTGACAATGCTGTAACTGGAAAAGTATAAATCTGTTTCGGTCAATTAGGACAGGGTGAGTGACAGAGCGCCGCCTGGCGTTGCTGTCCAGTGTTTGCATGAGGAGGGTGTCAGCTGAGTGTGCTGGGAAAATGTGAATCCTGTTGGTTGTATTGACAATTACTTTAGCAGTAGCTAGCTCTACGTATAGAGTGGTCTTTATGCTCTCATGTATCATACACACGGGGGGGGAATAAGTCAGGCCCATCTGTCTCTGCCAGCCCTGAATCCTGCTGACGTGTCCACTTTACCATCCCAGGCTATCTATATCAGAGTTTATGATCATTCCTCCTAATGATGGAAAACGTTACAGCCAAATTCCCATCTCCATCCCTGGCGCTTAAGGGTGGGTGTATTTCCTCTGAGAGCACCTATTCCAAGCCTTGTGAGGATACCTGAAGAGACAAGGGGAAGATTTACTAAAGCAACTAAACCAATCTTGCCTATCATTATCTAGAATGCAATACAGAAATGATACCTAGACTCCGGTTGCTATGGGCAACACTACCCCTTGTCTGCTATAGAAGCTTTAGAACATTTCTCACAAAGGTTCAGATTTGTAGCAGCCCACAATTAAGCTAAGTACACACTATACAATTATTGGGCATATTTGCCAATCAGTAGATTGGTCAAATTTATTGTATAGTGTGCACGAAAGATCGCTTTGGCATTTAGCAGATAAATCGGAAAATTCATGGCCACAAACACAAGCAATTGATTTTCCCATCCGTCGTTCCAAAGCAAAAATCTCGGCCACAATCTCCACCTATGCCAGTGTGTGTGCATTTTCCAGGTAGAAAAATCAGGTAGTGTGTGGTTGAGGTTGATTTTTTCCAAGATTTTTTTTTCTTCAAGATTTCAGGAAAATTCTGGCAAATTTTCAGTGGAAAAAATAGTTTGTAGCACCGATATCGGGACCCCCTCTAAGTGAATAATCGTCCCGATTGTCTAGCCAACTAAAAGTATCTGCCAGTGTCTACTTAGCTTAGCACTGGCCCCACCCTCTGTTTCCATCATTACTTGGCTATGGCTGCCCATGTTGGAAGTCCTAGCACCAACACGTATGACACTGGGACTGTTGGCCGTCCGTGTAATAAAGGGTACAGCAGACTGCACATACCATGCTACTCTGCCTAGCTTGTCTCTTTGTCAGCGGGCATAACAGGGGAGAGTATGGGGTAGCAAGCAAGCGGGATTGTGGAAATATGATTTAGCTTATACCATAGCGGAACCAAGAAACACATACCGTACTGTATATAGGCCATGATTCATATTGTACACAAACTCAATGGTTTGAGTACAAATACAATGTTTGGGGGTCTGTGCTTGTGCTGAACAGGTATTGCAATGTCACTTGCAGCCCTCTGCCAGCTGCAGCATGATAGACAGCGACTGGGTGCAGCTCCTGGCACCGTTCTTCAAAACAGGGGCATGTCACCCCTATTTTGAAGGCATAACGGGTCCAGGTTCTACGTTATCTGATGCAGATTTTCTGGACCCTGGCGTCTGGATCCTATGGCCAGCCTGTGTAAGCTTCAGCTTACGGAGGCTAGCCGGTGCCTGTAACCATCGCAAATTGCAACATTTGGTTGCGATGGTGATCCGAGGATGCATTCTCAGACGCAGCACTCAGATCCTCGCTAATGCTAACAGATGCCTCCTGCTGCATTATAATTGCACAGCTGCTTATTTGCAGCTGTGCAATTCCATACAAACATGATTCGGTGCCACAGTGCACACACCAAGGTAAAGAAAAAGAAAATGTTTTGGTACATTATGTATATTACCATCTAAATTGCAGAATCTGTTTTATGGTTAATGTAGGTGGAAGCAATATGGTCATTTATGTGCAGCACGGTGCTATTGTGGCCAGCATTACTCAGGTCTTGAATTCAGTAACCAAACAAGGTATTATGTGTGTGGAGTTTGTATGGTCTCTCCAGGTTTGCATAGGTTCATCCAGGTTCTTCCACATTCCACTAGGAGAGGGATTGATTTGTGTGGCTAAATACTCTGTGTAAAGTGCTATATAAATAACTTCATAAATACAATTATTAATGGAATAAAATGTAGCATAGATGTCAGACCATTATAATACATATGCTCATATCAGAATATTACAGTATTTGCTGGCGTATAAGACTACTTTTTTGCCCTGAAAAACATGCCTCCAAGTGGGGGGGTCGTCTTATACGCCGGGTGCACTTCAGTTGGGATAGACATAGCTGCCATAGTGGCCTTCCGATACTCGCCCGGTGTCCATAGTGGCCTCCCGATGCCCGCCCACCTCATTCTACTCACCATCCAGTATCGCGCGATATCCAGTGCGGCCGCGGCGGGTCACTGGTGCCAATTACAGGGAGATGCAGGGACTGGCCGGAGGCGCTGCAGTCGCGTTGTGGCCGTACAATGGTGACAATGACAGGTACTGTAATGGCACTAATACTAATGGCACTCATGTGAAACCAGTAACACTAAATGCACACAGGTGTATACTTTTATACATTTTACAACTTTCTCCTCGCCCCCTCCCCCCTTCTTATGCATACCTTGATAAATACTCCCTATCCAAATCTCTTATCAGGTCATAATATACAGTATGTCACAAATCTGATGTTCTTTTACGTTTTATTTGGTGTGTGGAAGGGGGTAGTCTTATACGGCGAGTATATAACAAACTCTATATTTTGAGTGGAAATGTTGGGGGTCGTCTTATACGCCCAGTCGTCTTATACGCCGGCAAATACGGTACTTTTTGATTAAAGTCTTGATTTTCTGGAATTTCTGGCTGATGATTGTCTTACCCAGACCAATGGAAGCTTCACAGACCTAAGTTGTTATGATACCAGAGCATGACAACATGTAACAAGTGCCACTTCCTCAGCACAATGTTCTGCTGGCCTGTGTGGTCCTTCCTCTGAGGCTATGGGATGACCGCAGCAACCAGAGGTGACACACACAGACTTACCATAAGTGAGCCCACAGAACCTCATTGTTGTGGGGATCACTGGCTTACGTCACTTCCACACAAGTAGCATGAGATTGCCCATCTGCATTCTTGCACTTGGACTTAAACAATCGGAGGAAATTGAACAGAAGTCGACAACATCGCGGACAGACATTAAGTAAAAAGCAAGGAAATACTGTGTTAAGGCTTGAGCAACATTCCTGGCTGCATGGCTGTTTCCTCAGCTCTTAGTGAAAATAATCTATCTCCTGTAAGAAGAACCCTGCTCCCTACTACTCCATTAGCCGCACAGTGCTGAGCACTTGTTTGATATTTGTGTTGTGCACACTAATTCCCTGTGCACCACAAACCAACATTACACTAGTAGAACCTTCATTACTGTTGACTTAAAGATATGTATGCTAGCTTCTTGGACCAGCAAACATTTCCATTTACAGCTGTCTAGAGTTTCCAGGAGCAGGGGTGGATTGGGAACTAAAAGTAGCCTGGAAAAACTTCTAGAAGTGACCTCACATGGGCAGCACCAAATCAGCAGAACTAACAGCAAAGTAGGCGGGATTAGTATAGCGCTATACCTGTGTGGAAGCTGTTCCATATGTTTGGTAGTCTGGTGGCCCCAACACTCACAGACCTTTAACCCTGCAGTAGTGACGCCAAATTTTGTGACACAAACGTTGACTTTGGCTCTGTAAGATCCATTTGGATTTCTGCATTGTTGAACGAGCCCAATGGATAATGATCAAGAATGACAGAAATGGAAATAGAAACCTATTGTTAATCTCCAACTATTAATTGTTTTATTAATTCACCCAGAAAACATTATTAATTATTAAATTTCCTTTCCAGTATTTAACGTCCTAGAGGATGCTGGGGATTCCGTAAGGACCATGGGGATAGATGGGCTCCGCAGGAGACATGGGCACTTTAAGAAAGACTTTGACTCTGGGTGTGCACTGGCTCCTCCCTCTATGCCCCTCCTCCAGACCTTAGTTTGATACTGTGCCCAGTGGAGACTGGCTGCATTTCAGGAGCTCTCCTGAGTTTCCTGTAAAGAAAGCATTTTAGTTAGGTTTTTTATGTTCAGGGAGCCTGCTGGCAACAGACTCCCTACATCGAGAGACTGAGGAGAGAGAAACAGACCCACTTCTCTGAGTTTCAGGGCTCTGTTTCTTAGGCTACTGGACACCATTAGCTCCAGAGGGATCGGTACGCAGGTCTCACCCTAGCCGTCCGTCCCAGAGCCGCGCCGCTGTCGTCCTCGCAGAGCCAGAAGATTGAAGCCGGGTGAGTATTGAGGAAAAGAACATCAGAGGCGGCAGAAGACACCTTGATCTTCATAGAGGTAACGCACAGCACTGCAGCTGTGCACCATTGCTACCATTCACCTCACACACCTCGGTCACTGTAAGGGTGCAGGGCGCAGGGGGTGGTGCCCTGGGCAGGAATATAAACCTCTCCTGTGGCATATATAGATTTCTCTATCGTCCTAGTGGATGCTGGGGTTCCTGAAAGGACCATGGGGAATAGCGGCTCCGCAGGAGACAGGGCACAAAAAGTAAAGCTTTAGGATCAGGTGGTGTGCACTGGCTCCTCCCCCTATGACCCTCCTCCAAGCCAGTTAGATTTTTGTGCCCGGCCGAGAAGGGTGCAATCTAGGTGGCTCTCCTAAAGAGCTGCTTAGGAAAGTTTAGCTTAGGTTTTTTATTTTACAGTGAGTCCTGCTGGCAACAGGATCACTGCAACGAGGGACTTAGGGGAGAAGAAGTGAACTCACCTGCGTGCAGGATGGATTGGCTTCTTGGCTACTGGACATCAGCTCCAGAGGGACGATCACAGGTACAGCCTGGATGGTCACCGGAGCCTTGCCGCCGGCCCCCTTGCAGATGCTGAAGTAAGAAGAGGTCCAGAATCGGCGGCAGAAGACTCCTCAGTCTTCTAAAGGTAGCGCACAGCACTGCAGCTGTGCGCCATTTTCCTCTCAGCACACTTCACACGGCAGTCACTGAGGGTGCAGGGCGCTGGGAGGGGGGCGCCCTGGGAGGCAAATGAATACCTATTTTGGCTAAAAATACCTCACATATAGCCTCCGGAGGCTATATGGAGATATTTAACCCCTGCCAGAATCCGTTAAGAGCGGGAGACGAGGCCGCCGAAAAAGGGGCGGGGCCTATCTCCTCAGCACACAGCGCCATTTTCCCTCACAGAAAGGCTGGAGGGAAGGCTCCCAGGCTCTCCCCTGCACTGCACTACAGAAACAGGGTTAAAACAGAGAGGGGGGGCACTAATTTGGCGATATGCTTATATATATATTAAGATGCTATAAGGGAAAACACTTATATAAGGTTGTCCCTATATAATTATAGCGTTTTTGGTGTGTGCTGGCAAACTCTCCCTCTGTCTCTCCAAAGGGCTAGTGGGTCCTGTCCTCTATCAGAGCATTCCCTGTGTGTGTGCTGTGTGTCGGTACGTGTGTGTCGACAGGTAGGAGGACGATGTTGGTGAGGAGGCGGAGCAATTGCCTGTAATGGTGATGTCACTCTCTAGGGAGTCGACACCGGAATGGATGGCTTATTTAGGAAATTACGTGATAATGTCAACACGCTGCAAGGTCGGTTGACGACATGAGACGGCCGACAAACAATTAGTACGGTCCAGACGTCTCAAAAACACCGTCAAGGGTTTTAAAACGCCCGTTTACTTTAGTCGGTCGACACAGACACAGACAGGGACACTGAATCCAGTGTCGACGGTGAATAAACAAACGTATTCCTTATTAGGGCCACACGTTAAAGGCAATGAAGGAGGTGTTACGTATTTCTGATACTACAAGTACCACAAAAGAGGGTATTATGTGGGATGTGAAAAAACTACCATAGTTTTTCCTGAATCAGATAAATTAAATAAAGTGTGTGATGATGCGTGGGTTCCCCCCGATAGAAAATTATGGGCGGTATACCCTTTCCCGCCAGAAGTTAGGGCGCGTTGGGAAACACCCCTTAAGGTGGATAAGGCGCTCACACGCTTATCAAAACAAGTGGCGGTACCGTCTATAGATAGGGCCGTCCTCAAGGACCAGCTGACAAGGCTGGAAAATATAATAAAAAGTATATACACACATACTGGTGTTATACTGCGGCCAGCGATCGCCTCAGCCTGGATGTGCAGAGCTAGGGTGGCTTGGTCGGATTCCCTGACTAAAAATATTGATACCCTTGACAGGGACAGTATTTTATTGACTATAGAGCATTTCTATATATGCGAGATGCACAGAGGGATATTTGCACTCTGGCATCATGAATAAATGCGATGTCCATAACTGCCAGAAGATGTTATGGACACGACAGTGGTCAGGTGATGCAGATTCCAAACGGCACAGTATGGCCGTATAAAGGAAGAGGACTTGTTTGGGGTCGGTCCATCGGACCTGGTGGTCACGGCAACTGCTGGAAAATCCACCGTTTTTTACCCTAAGTCACATCTCTGCAGAAAAAGACACCGTCTTTTCAGCCTCAGTCCTCTCGTCCCTATAAGATCATATCTGCCCAGGGATAGAGGAAAGGGAAGAAGACTGCAGCAGGCAGCCCATTCCCAGGAACAGAAGCGTTCCACCGCGTCTGACAAGTTCTCAGCATGGCGCTGAGACCGTACAGGACCCCTGGATCCTACAAGTAGTATCCCGGGGGTACAGATGGGAATGTCGAGACGTTTCCCCTTCGCAGGCTCCTGAAGTCTGCTTTACCAAGTCTCCCTCCGACAAGGAGGTAGTATGGGAAAAAATTCACAAGCTGTATTCCCAGCAGGTGATAATTAAATTACCCCTCCTACTACAGAAAAGGGGTATTATTCCACACTATATTGTGGTACTGAAGCCAGAAGGCTAGGTGAGACTTATTCTAAAAAATTTTTTTTGAACACTTACAAAGGTTCAAATTAAGATGAAGTCACTCAGAGCAGTGATAACGAACCAGGAAGAAGGGGACTATATAGTGTCCCGGGACATCAGGGATGCTTACCTCTATGTCCCAAATTTGCCCTTCTCACTAAGGGTACCTCAGGTTCGTGGTGCAGAACTGTCACTATCAGTTTCAGACGCTGCCGTTTGGATTGTCCACGGCACCCCGGGGTCTTTACCAAGGTAATGGCCGAATTGATGATTCTTCTTCGAAGAAAAGGCGTCTTAATTATCCCTTACTTGGACGATCTCCTGATAGGGGCATAGTCCAGGGAACAGTTGGAGGTCGGAGTAGCACTATCTCGGATACTGCTACAATCAGCACGGGTGGATTCTAAATATTCCAAAATCGCAGCTGATCCCGACGACACGTCTGCTGTGCCTAGGGATGATTCTGGACACAGTCCAGAAAAAGGTGTTTCTCCCGGAAGAGAAAGCCAGGGAGTTATCCGAGCAAGTCAGGAACCTCCTAAAAACAGTGCATCATTGCACAAGGGTCCTGGTAAAAATGGTGGCTTCCTACGAAGCAATTCCATTCGGCAGATTTCACGTAAGAACTTTTCAGTGGGATCTGCTGGACAAATGGTCCGGATCGCATCTTCAGATGCATCAGCGGATAACCCAATATCCAAGGACAAGGGTGTCTCTCCTGTGGTGGTTATAGAGTGCTCATCTTCTAGAGGGCCGCAGATTCGGCATTCAGGATTGGATGCTGGTAACCACGGAGCCCAGCCTGAGAGGCTGGGGAGCAGTCACACAAGGGAAAAATTTCCAGGGAGTGTGATCAAGTATGGAGACTTTTCTCCACATAAATATACTGGAGCTAAGGGTAAATTTATAATGCTCTAAGCTTAGCAAGACCTCTGCTTCAAGGTCAGCCGGTATTGATCCAGTGGGAAAAACATCACGGCAGTCGCCCACGTAAACAGACAGGGCGACACAAGAAGCAGGAGGGCAATGGCAGAAACTGCAAGGACTTTTCGCTGGGCGGAAAATCATGTGATAACACTGTCAGCAGTTTTTCATCCCGGGAATGGAAACTGGGAAGCAGACTTCCTCAGCACGACCTCCACCCGGGAGAGTGGAAACTTCATTGAGAAGTTTTTTCCACATGATTGTAAACCGTTGGGAAATACCAAAGGTGGACATGATGGCGTCCCGTCTGAACAAAAAACGGGACAGGTATTGCGCCAGGTCAAGAGACCCTCAGGCAATAGATGTGGACGTTCTGGTAACACCGTGGGTGTACCAGTCGGTGTATGTGTTCCCTCCTCTGCTTCTCATACCTAAGGTGCTGAGAATTATAAGACGTAGAGGAGTAAGAACTATACTCATGGCTCCGGATTGGCCAAGAAGGACTTGATACCCGGAACTTCAAGAGATGCTTACAGAGGTCTTATGGCCTCTGCCGCTAAGAAGGGACTTGCTTCAGCAAGTACCATGTCTGTTCCAAGACTTACCGCAGCTGCGTTTGTCGGCATGGCGATGGAAAGCCGGATCCTAAGGGAAAAAAGGCATTCCGGAAGAGGTCATTCCTACCCTGGTCAAAGCCAGAAAGGAGGTGACCGCACAACATTATCACCACGTGTGGCGAAAATATGTTGCGTGGTGTGAGGCCAGGAAGGCCCCACAAAGAAATTTCAACTCGGTCGTTTCCTGCATTTCCTGCAAACAGGAGTGTCTATGGGCCTCAAATTGGGGTCCATTAAGGTCCAAATTCGGCCCTGTAAATTTTCTTCCAGAAAGAATTGGCTTCAGTTCCTGAAGTCCAGAAGTTTGTCAAGGGAGTATTGCATATACAAACCCCTTTTTTGTGCCTCCAGTGGCACTGTGGGATCTCAACGTAGTTCTGGGATTCCTCAAATCACATTGGTTTAAAACCAGTCAAATATGTGGATTTGAAGCATCTCACATAAAAAGTGACCATGCTCTTGGCCCTGGCCTGGACCAGGCGAGTGTCAAATTGGTGGTTTTTTCTCAAAAAAGCCCATATCTGTTTGTCCATTCGGACAGGGCAGAGCTGCGGACTCGTCCCCAGTTCTCTCCCTAAGGGGGTGTCAGTGTTTCACCTGAACCAGCTTATTGTGGTGCCTTGCACCTACTAGGGACTTGGAGGACTCCAAGTTGCTAGAAGTTGTCAGGGCCCTGAAAATATGTTCCAGGACAGCTGGAGTCAGAAAATCTGACTCGCTGTTTATACTGTATGCACCCAACAAGTTGGGTGCGCCTGCTTCTAAGCAGTCGATTGCTCGTTGGATTTGTAACACAATTCAACTTGCACATTCTGAGGCAGGCCTGCCACAGTCTAAATCGGTTAAGGCCCATTCCACAAGGAAGGTGGGCTCATCTTGGGCGGCTGCCCGAGAGGTCTCGGCATTACAACTCTGCCGAGCAGCTACGTGGTCAGGGGAGAACACGTTTGTAAAATTCTACAAATTTGATATCCTGGCAAAAGAGGACCTGGAGTTCTCTCATTCGGTGCTGCAGAGTCATCCGCACTCTCCCGCCCGTTTGGGAGCTTTGGTATAATCCCCATGGTCCTTTCAGGAACCCCAGCATCCACTAGGACGATAGAGAAAATAAGAATTTACTTACCGATAATTCTATTTCTCGGAGTCCGTAGTGGATGCTGGGCGCCCATCCCAAGTGCGGATTATCTGCAATACTTGTACATAGTTACAAAAATCGGGTTATTATTGTTGTGAGCCATCTTTTCAGAGGCTCCGCTGTTATCATACTGTTAACTGGGTTTAGATCACAAGTTGTACGGTGTGATTGGTGTGGCTGGTATGAGTCTTACCCGGGATTCAAAATTCCTCCCTTATTGTGTACGCTCGTCCGGGCACAGTACCTAACTGGCTTGGAGGAGGGTCATAGGGGGAGGAGCCAGTGCACACCACCTGATCCTAAAGCTTTACTTTTTGTGCCCTGTCTCCTGCGGAGCCGCTATTCCCCATGGTCCTTTCAGGAACCCCAGCATCCACTACGGACTCCGAGAAATAGAATTATCGGTAAGTAAATTCTTATTATATACATGTACAGCTGGGCACTGTACATGTATATAAAGAGCCCCCGCCATGTTATTGAGAAATTTGAGCGGGACAGAAGCCCGCGGCCGAGGGGGCAGGGCTTCTCCCTCAGCACTCACCAGCACCATTTTTCTCCACAGCACCGCAGAGAGGAAGCTCCCCGGACTCTCCCCTGCTTAACACACGGTGAAAGAAGGGTTTTAAAGTAGAGGGGGGGGGGCCACATAATTGGCGCATATACATAACAAAAGCGCTACTGGGTAAACATACTGTGTTTTTTCCTGGGTCATATAGCGCTGGGGTGTGTGCTGGCATACTCTCTCTCTGTCTCTCCAAAGGGCCTGGTGGGGAACCTGTCTTCAGAAAAGAGCTTCCCTGTGTGTGTGTGGTGTGTCGGTACGTGTGTGTCGACATGTCTGAGATTGAAGGCTCACCTAAGGAGGAGGGGGAGTGTATGAATGTTAGGTCTCCGTCGGCAGTGCCGACCCCTGACTGGATGGATATGTGGAATGTTTTAAGTGCTAATGTTAATTTATTGCACAAAAGATTAGACAAAGCTGAAGCTGGGGTACAGTCAGGGAGTCAACCCATGCCTGTCCCAATGTCGCCTGGACCTTCGGGGTCTCAGAAGCGCCCACTATCCCAAATAGTTGACACAGATACCGACACGGATTCAGACTCCAGTGTCGACTACGATGATGCAAAATTACAGCCAAAGGTGGCTAAATGTAGAGATGAGCGGGTTCGGTTCCTCGGAATCCGAACCCGCCCGAACTTCATGTTTTTTTTCACGGGTCCGAGCGACTCGGATCTTCCCGCCTTGCTCGGTTAACCCGAGCGCGCCCGAACGTCATCATGACGCTGTCGGATTCTCGCGAGACTCGGATTCTATATAAGGAGCCGCGCGTCGCCGCCATTTTCACACGTGCATTGAGATTGATAGGGAGAGGACGTGGCTGGCGTCCTCTCCATTTAGATTAGAAGAGAGAGAGTGAGATTGATTTGAGACAGAGACACTTGATTTACTGGAGCTTAGGAGTACTGTAGAGAGTGCAGAGTTTAGTAGTGAGTGACCACCAGACAGTGCAGTTTTATTTAATATAATCCGTTCTCTGCCTGAAAAAAACGATACACAGTGACTCAGTCACATACCATATCTGTGTGCACTGCTCAGCCCAGTGTGCTGCATCATCTATGTATATATCTGACTGTGCTCACACAGCTTATAATTGTGGGGGAGACTGGGGAGCAGTGCCAGTTATAGGTTATAGCAGGAGCCAGGAGTACATATTATTAAAATTAAACAGTGCACACTTTTGCTGCAGGAGTGCCACTGCCAGTGTGACTGACCAGTGACCTGACCACCAGTATAGTTAGTAGTATACTATATTGTGATTGCCTGAAAAAGTTAAACACTCGTCGTGTGACTTGTGTGGTGTTTTTTTTTTTATTCTATAAAAAACTCATTCTGCTGACAGTGTCCAGCAGGTCCGTCATTATATAATATATACCTGTCCGGCTGCAGTAGTGATATATATATATTTTTTATATCATTATTTATCATCCAGTCGCAGCAGACACAGTACGGTAGTTCACGGCTGTAGCTACCTCTGTGTCGGCACTCGGCAGTCCATCCATAATTGTATACCACCTACCCGTGGTTTTTTTTTCTTTCTTCTTTATACATACATACTACATCTCTTTATCAACCAGTCTATATTAGCAGCAGACACAGTACACTAGTCCACGGCTGTAGCTACCTCTGTGTCGGCACTCGGCAGTCCATCCATAATTGTATACCACCTACCCGTGGTTTTTTCTTTTCTTTCTTCTTTATACATACATACTACATCTCTTTATCAACCAGTCTATATTAGCAGCAGACACAGTACAGTACGGTAGTCCACGGCTGTAGCTACCTCTGTGTCGGCACTCGGCAGTCCGTCCATAATTGTATACCACCTACCCGTGGTTTTTTTTTCTTTCTTCTTTATACATACATACTACATCTCTTTATCAACCAGTCTATATTAGCAGCAGACACAGTACAGTAGTCCACGGCTGTAGCTACCTCTGTGTCGGCACTCGGCAGTCCATCCATAATTGTATACCACCTACCCGTGGTTTTTTTTTCTTTCTTCTTTATACATACATACTACATCTCTTTATCAACCAGTCTATATTAGCAGCAGACACAGTACAGTACGGTAGTCCACGGCTGTAGCTACCTCTGTCGGCACTCGGCAGTCCGTCCATAATTGTATACCACCTACCCGTGGTTTTTTTTTCTTTCTTCTTTATACATACATACTACATCTCTTTATCAACCAGTCTATATTAGCAGCAGACACAGTACAGTAGTCCACGGCTGTAGCTACCTCTGTGTCGGCACTCGGCAGTCCATCCATAATTGTATACCACCTACCCGTGGTTTTTTTTTTCTTTCTTCTTTATACATACTACATCTCATTATCAACCAGTCTATATTAGCAGCAGACACAGTACGGTAGTCCACGGCTGTAGCTACCTCTGTGTCGGCACTCGGCAGTCCGTCCATAATTGTATACCACCTACCCGTGGTTTTTTTTTCTTTCTTCTTTATACATACTACATCTCATTATCAACCAGTCTATATTAGCAGCAGACACAGTACGGTAGTCCACGGCTGTAGCTACCTCTGTGTCGGCACTCGGCAGTCCATCCATAATTGTATACCACCTACCCGTGGTTTTTTTTTCTTTCTTCTTTATACATACTACATCTCATTATCATCCAGTCTATATTAGCAGCAGACACAGTACAGTACGGTAGTCCACGGCTGTAGCTACCTCTGTGTCAGCACTCGGCAGTCCGTCCATAATTGTATACCACCTACCCGTGGTTTTTTTTTCTTTCTTCTTTATACATACATACTACATCTCTTTATCAACCAGTCTATATTAGCAGCAGACACAGTACAGTAGTCCACGGCTGTAGCTACCTCTGTGTCGGCACTCGGCAGTCCATCCATAATTGTATACCACCTACCCGTGGTTTTTTTTTTTCTTTCTTCTTTATACATACTACATCTCATTATCAACCAGTCTATATTAGCAGCAGACACAGTACGGTAGTCCACGGCTGTAGCTACCTCTGTGTCGGCACTCGGCAGTCCATCCATAATTGTATACCACCTACCCGTGGTTTTTTTTCTTTCTTCTTTATACATACATACTACATCTCTTTATCAACCAGTCTATATTAGCAGCAGACACAGTACAGTAGTCCACGGCTGTAGCTACCTCTGTGTCGGCACTCGGCAGTCCATCCATAATTGTATACCACCTACCCGTGGTTTTTTTTCTTTCTTCTTTATACATACATACTACATCTCTTTATCAACCAGTCTATATTAGCAGCAGACACAGTACAGTAGTCCACGGCTGTAGCTACCTCTGTGTCGGCACTCGGCAGTCCATCCATAATTGTATACCACCTACCCGTGGTTTTTTTTTCTTTCTTCTTTATACATACATACTACATCTCATTATCATCCAGTCTATATTAGCAGCAGACACAGTACAGTACAATAGTCCACGGCTGTAGCTACCTCTGTGTCGGCACTCGGCAGTCCATCCATAATTGTATACTAGTATCCATCCATCTCCATTGTTTACCTGAGGTGCCTTTTAGTTGTGCCTATTAAAATATGGAGAACAAAAATGTTGAGGTTCCAAAATTAGGGAAAGATCAAGATCCACTTCCACCTCGTGCTGAAGCTGCTGCCACTAGTCATGGCCGAGACGATGAAATGCCAGCAACGTCGTCTGCCAAGGCCGATGCCCAATGTCATAGTACAGAGCATGTCAAATCCAAAACACCAAATATCAGTAAAAAAAGGACTCCAAAACCTAAAATAAAATTGTCGGAGGAGAAGCGTAAACTTGCCAATATGCCATTTACCACACGGAGTGGCAAGGAACGGCTGAGGCCCTGGCCTATGTTCATGGCTAGTGGTTCAGCTTCACATGAGGATGGAAGCACTCAGCCTCTCGCTAGAAAACTGAAAAGACTCAAGCTGGCAAAAGCACCGCAAAGAACTGTGCGTTCTTCGAAATCCCAAATCCACAAGGAGAGTCCAATTGTGTCGGTTGCGATGCCTGACCTTCCCAACACTGGACGTGAAGAGCATGCGCCTTCCACCATTTGCACGCCCCCTGCAAGTGCTGGAAGGAGCACCCGCAGTCCAGTTTCTGATAGTCAGATTGAAGATGTCAGTGTTGAAGTACACCAGGATGAGGAGGATATGGGTGTTGCTGGCGCTGGGGAGGAAATTGACAAGGAGGATTCTGATGGTGAGGTGGTTTGTTTAAGTCAGGCACCCGGGGAGACACCTGTTGTCCGTGGGAGGAATATGGCCGTTGACATGCCTGGTGAAAATACCAAAAAAATCAGCTCTTCGGTGTGGAAGTATTTCACCAGAAATGCGGACAACATTTGTCAAGCCGTGTGTTCCCTTTGTCAAGCTGTAATAAGTAGGGGTAAGGACGTTAACCACCTCGGAACATCCTCCCTTATACGTCACCTGCAGCGCATTCATAATAAGTCAGTGACAAGTTCAAAAACTTTGGGCGACAGCGGAAGCAGTCCACTGACCAGTAAATCCCTTCCTCTTGTAACCAAGCTCACGCAAACCACCCCACCAACTCCCTCAGTGTCAATTTCCTCCTTCCCCAGGAATGCCAATAGTCCTGCAGGCCATGTCACTGGCAATTCTGACGAGTCCTCTCCTGCCTGGGATTCCTCCGATGCATCCTTGCGTGTAACGCCTACTGCTGCTGGCGCTGCTGTTGTTGCTGCGGGGAGTCGATGGTCATCCCAGAGGGGAAGTCGTAAGCCCACTTGTACTACTTCCAGTAAGCAATTGACTGTCCAACAGTCCTTTGCGAGGAAGATGAAATATCACAGCAGTCATCCTGCTGCAAAGCGGATAACTGAGGCCTTGACAACTATGTTGGTGTTAGACGTGCGTCCGGTATCCGCCGTTAGTTCACAGGGAACTAGACAATTTATTGAGGCAGTGTGCCCCCGTTACCAAATACCATCTAGGTTCCACTTCTGTAGGCAGGCGATACCGAGAATGTACACGGACGTCAGAAAAAGACTCACCAGTGTCCTAAAAAATGCAGTTGTACCCAATGTCCACTTAACCACGGACATGTGGACAAGTGGAGCAGGGCAGGGTCAGGACTATATGACTGTGACAGCCCACTGGGTAGATGTATGGACTCCCGCCGCAAGAACAGCAGCGGCGGCACCAGTAGCAGCATCTCGCAAACGCCAACTCTTTCCTAGGCAGGCTACGCTTTGTATCACCGCTTTCCAGAATACGCACACAGCTAAAAACCTCTTACGGCAACTGAGGAAGATCATCGCAGAATGGCTTACCCCAATTGGACTCTCCTGTGGATTTGTGGCATCGGACAACGCCAGCAATATTGTGTGTGCATTAAATATGGGCAAATTCCAGCACGTCCCATGTTTTGCACATACCTTGAATTTGGTGGTGCAGAATTTTTTAAAAAACGACAGGGGCGTGCAAGAGATGCTGTCGGTGGCCAGAAGAATTGCGGGACACTTTCGGCGTACAGGCACCACGTACAGAAGACTGGAGCACCACCAAAAACTACTGAACCTGCCCTGCCATCATCTGAAGCAAGAAGTGGTAACGAGGTGGAATTCAACCCTCTATATGCTTCAGAGGTTGGAGGAGCAGCAAAAGGCCATTCAAGCCTATACAATTGAGCACGATATAGGAGGTGGAATGCACCTGTCTCAAGTGCAGTGGAGAATGATTTCAACGTTGTGCAAGGTTCTGATGCCCTTTGAACTTGCCACACGTGAAGTCAGTTCAGACACTGCCAGCCTGAGTCAGGTCATTCCCCTCATCAGGCTTTTGCAGAAGAAGCTGGAGACATTGAAGGAGGAGCTAACACGGAGCGATTCCGCTAGGCATGTGGGACTTGTGGATGGAGCCCTTAATTCGCTTAACAAGGATTCACGGGTGGTCAATCTGTTGAAATCAGAGCACTACATTTTGGCCACCGTGCTCGATCCTAGATTTAAAACCTACCTTGGATCTCTCTTTCCGGCAGACACAAGTCTGCTGGGGTTGAAAGACCTGCTGGTGAGAAAATTGTCAAGTCAAGCGGAACGCGACCTGTCAACATCTCCTCCTTCACATTCTCCCGCAACTGGGGGTGCGAGGAAAAGGCTCAGAATTCCGAGCCCACCCGCTGGCGGTGATGCAGGGCAGTCTGGAGCGACTGCTGATGCTGACATCTGGTCCGGACTGAAGGACCTGACAACGATTACGGACATGTCGTCTACTGTCACTGCATATGATTCTCTCAACATTGAAAGAATGGTGGAGGATTATATGAGTGACCGCATCCAAGTAGGCACGTCACACAGTCCGTACTTATACTGGCAGGAAAAAGAGGCAATTTGGAGGCCCTTGCACAAACTGGCTTTATTCTACCTAAGTTGCCCTCCCACAAGTGTGTACTCCGAAAGAGTGTTTAGTGCCGCCGCTCACCTTGTCAGCAATCGGCGTACGAGGTTACATCCAGAAAATGTGGAGAAGATGATGTTCATTAAAATGAATTATAATCAATTCCTCCGCGGAGACATTGACCAGCAGCAATTGCCTCCACAAAGTACACAGGGAGCTGAGATGGTGGATTCCAGTGGGGACGAATTGATAATCTGTGAGGAGGGGGATGTACACGGTGATATATCAGAGGATGATGATGAGGTGGACATCTTGCCTCTGTAGAGCCAGTTTGTGCAAGGAGAGATTAATTGCTTCTTTTTTGGGGGGGGTCCAAACCAACCCGTCATATCAGTCACAGTCGTGTGGCAGACCCTGTCACTGAAATGATGGGTTGGTTAAAGTGTGCATGTCCTGTTTATACAACATAAGGGTGGGTGGGAGGGCCCAAGGACAATTCCATCTTGCACCTCTTTTTTCTTTTATTTTTCTTTGCGTCATGTGCTGTTTGGGGAGGGTTTTTTGGAAGGGCCATCCTGCGTGACACTGCAGTGCCACTCCTAGATGGGCCCGGTGTCTGTGTCGGCCACTAGGGTCGCTTATCTTACTCACACAGTCAGCTACCTCATTGCGCCTCTTTTTTTCTTTGCGTCATGTGCTGTTTGGGGAGGGTTTTTTGGAAGGGCCATCCTGCGTGACACTGCAGTGACACTCCTAGATGGGCCCGATGTTTGTGTCGGCCACTAGGGTCGCTTATCTTACTCACACAGTCAGCTACCTCATTGCGCCTCTTTTTTTCTTTGCGTCATGTGCTGTTTGGGGAGGGTTTTTTGGAAGGGCCATCCTGCGTGACACTGCAGTGCCACTCCTAGATGGGCCCGGTGTTTGTGTCGGCCACTAGGGTCGCTTATCTTACTCACACAGTCAGCTGCCTCATTGCGCCTCTTTTTTTCTTTGCGTCATGTGCTGTTTGGGGAGGGTTTTTTGGAAGGGCCATCCTGCGTGACACTGCAGTGCCACTCCTAGATGGGCCCGGTGTTTGTGTCGGCCACTAGGGTCGCTTATCTTACTCACACAGTCAGCTACCTCATTGCGCCTCTTTTTTTCTTTGCGTCATGTGCTGTTTGGGGAGGGTTTTTTGGAAGGGACATCCTGCGTGACACTGCAGTGCCACTCCTAGATGGGCCTGGTGTTTGTGTCGGCCACTAGGGTCGCTTATCTTACTCACACAGCTACCTCATTGCGCCTCTTTTTTTCTTTGCGTCATGTGCTGTTTGGGGAGGGTTTTTTGGAAGGGACATCCTGCGTGACACTGCAGTGCCACTCCTAGATGGGCCCGGTGTTTGTGTCGGCCACTAGGGTCGCTTATCTTACTCACACAGCGACCTCGGTGCAAATTTTAGGACTAAAAATAATATTGTGAGGTATTCAGAATAGACTGAAAATGAGTGTAAATTATGGTTTTTGAGGTTAATAATACTTTGGGATCAAAATGACCCCCAAATTCTATGATTTAAGCTGTTTTTTAGGGTTTTTTGAAAAAAACACCCGAATCCAAAACACACCCGAATCCGACAAAAAAAATTCGGTGAGGTTTTGCCAAAACGCGGTCGAACCCAAAACACGGCCGCGGAACCGAACCCAAAACCAAAACACAAAACCCGAAAAATTTCCGGCGCTCATCTCTAGCTAAATGTATTCGATATATGATTATCGCAATAAAAGATGTTTTGCATATCACTGAGGAACCCCCTGTCTCTGACACGAGGGTACACATGTATAAGGGAAAGAAACCTGAGGTCACCTTTCCCTCATCACATGAGCTGAACAAATTATGCGAAAAAGCGTGGGAAACTCCAGACAAAAAACTGCAGATTCCCAAAAGGATTCTAATAGCGTATCCTTTCCCGTCGCAGGACAGAATCCGGTGGGAATCCTCCCCTAGGGTAGACAAAGCTTTGACGCACTTATCAAAAAAGATAGCGCTTCCATCCCAAGATACGGCTACCCTCAAGGGTCCTGCTGACCGCAAGCAGGAGGTTACCTTGAAGTCCATTTACTCACATTCTGGTACGTTACTCAGACCGGCTATTGCGTCGGCCTGGGTTTGTAGTGCTGTAGCAGCATGGACAGATTCCTTATCAGCGGATTTTGAGACCCTTGATAAGGATACCATTTTAATGACCCATGGGCATATAAAAGATGCTGTCTTATATATGAGGGATGCTCAAAGAGACATTAGTTTACTGGGTTCCAGGATAAACGCTATGTCTATTTCTGCTAGGCGTGTCTTATGGACCCGACAGTGGTCAGGTGATGCCGACTCCAAGAGACATATGGAGTTGTTGCCTTACAAGGGTGAGGAATTGTTTGGAGAGGGCCTCTCGGACCTCGTCTCCACGGCTATGGCAGGTAAATCGTATTTTTTGCCATATATTCCCTCACAATCTAAGAAAGCGCCTCATTATCAAATGCAGTCCTTTCGTTCCAATAAAAGCAAGAGAGTACGTGGATCGTCCTTTCTTGCCAGAGGTAAGGGCAGAGGGAAGAAGCTGCATAACACAGCTAGTTCCCAGGAACAGAGGTCCTCCCCGGCCTCTGCAAAATCCACCGCATGACGCTGGTGCTCCCCTGAGGGAGTCCGCCCCAGTGGGGGCACGTCTTCGACTGTTCAGCCACATCTGGGTTCACTCACAGGTGGATCCCTGGGCAATAGAAATTGTTTCCCAGGGTTACAAGCTGGAATTCGAAGAGGTGCCTCCTCGCCGGTTTTTCAAATCGGCCCTATCGACTTCCCCCCTGGAAAGGGAGATAGTGTTACATGCGATTCGCAAATTGTGTCTTCAACAAGTGGTGGTAGAGGTTCCCCTGCTTCAAAGAGGGAAGGGGTACTACTCAACTCTGTTTGTGGTCCCGAAACCGGACGGTTCGGTCAGACCCATTTTGAATTTAAAATCCCTGAACCTTTACTTAAAACGGTTCAAGTTCAAGATGGAATCGCTCAGAGCGGAGTGGCAATGGCGGAAGCCACCAGGAATTTTCGCTGGGCGGAAAATCATGTAAGCGCTCTGTCAGCAGTGTTCATTCCGGGAGTGGACAACTGGGAAGCAGACTTCCTCAGCAGACACGACCTGCATCCGGGAGAGTGGGGACTTCATCAAGAAGTCTTCGCGCAGATTGCAAGTCAGTGGGGACTGCCCCAAATAGACATGATGGTGTCCCGTCTCAACAATAAGCTACAAAGGTATTGCGCCAGGTCAAGAGACCCTCAGGCGGTAGCTGTGGACGCCCTAGTGACACCGTGGGTGTTCCAGTCGGTCTATGTGTTTCCTCCTCTTCCTCTCATACCCAAGGTGTTGAGGATAATAAGAAAAAGAGGAGTCAGAACAATACTCATTGTTCCGGATTAGCCACGAAGGACCTGGTATCCGGATCTGCAGGAAATGCTCACAGAAGATCTGTGGCCTCTTCCTCTAAGGCAGGACCTGTTACAACAAGGTCCCTGTCTGTTCCAAGACTTACCGCGGCTGCGTTTGACGGCATGGCGGTTGAACGCTGGATCCTAGCGGAAAAAGGTATTCCGGATGAGGTTATTCCTACGTTAATAAAGGCTAGGAAGAACGTGACATCTAAACATTATCACCGAATATGGCGTAAATATGTTTCTTGGTGTGAGGCCAGGAATGCTCCTACGGAAGAATTCCATCTAGGCCATTTTCTTCACTTCCTACAAACTGGAGTGAATTTGGGCCTAAAATTAGGCTCCATTAAAGTTCAGATTTCGGCCTTATCCATTTTCTTTCAAAAGGAATTGGCCTCTTTACCTGAAGTACAGACTTTTGTGAAGGGAGTACTGCATATTCAGCCTCCTTTTGTACCTCCGGTGGTGCCTTGGGACCTTAACGTGGTGTTAAGTTTCCTTAAGTCACATTGGTTTGAACCACTTAAAACAGTGGAGTTGAAATATCTCACTTGGAAGGTGGTCATGTTGTTAGCCTTGGCTTCGGCTAGGCGAGTTTCGGAATTGGTGGCTTTATCACATAAAAGCCCCTATCTGGTTTTCCATATGGATAGAGCGGAATTGCGGACCCGTCCTCAATTCCTACCTTAGGTGGTCTCATCCTTTCATATGAACCAACCTATTGTGGTGCCTGTGGCTACACGTGACTTGGAGGATTCCGAGTCCCTGGATGTGGTCAGGGCTTTGAAAATTTACGTGGCCAGAACGGCTAGGATCAGAAAAACAGAAGCACTGTTTGTCCTGTATGCAGCCAACAAGGTTAGCGGCCCTGCTTCTAAGCAGACTATTGCTCGCTGGATCTGTAACACGATTCAGCAGGCGCATTCTACGGCAGGATTGCCGTTACCGAAATCGGTTAAGGCCCATTCCACTAGGAAGGTGGGCTCGTCTTGGGCGGCTGCCCGAGGGGTCTCGGCACTACAGTTGTGCCGAGCTGCTACTTGGTAGGGGTCAAACACCTTTGCAAAGTTCTATAAGTTTGATACCCTGGCTGAGGAGGACCTCCTGTTTGCTCAATCGGTGCTGCAGAGTCATCCGCACTCTCCCACCCGTTTGGGAGCTTTGGTATAATCCCCATGGTCCTTACGGAGTCCCCAGCATCCTCTAGGACGTTAGAGAAAATAAGATTTTAAACCTACCAGTAAATCTTTTTCTCGTAGTCCGTAGAGGATGCTGGGCGCGCGTCCCAAGTCCGGACTACTTCTGCAAGACTTGTATATAGTTATTGCTTACATAAGGGTTATGTTATAATTTCATCGGTTTTGGACCGATGATATGTTGTTTTTTCATACTGTTGACTAGATAGTATATCACAAGTTCTACGGTGTGATTGGTGTGGCTGGTGTGAATCTTGCCCTTGGATTAACTAAAATCCTTTCCTCGTACTGTCCGTCTCCTCTGGGCACAGTTTCTCTAACTGAGGTCTGGAGGAGGGGCATAGAGGGGGGAGCTAGTGCACACCCAGAGTCAAAGTCTTTCTTAAAGTGCCCATGTCTCCTGCGGAGCCTGTCTATCCCCATGGTCCTTACGGAGTCCCCAGCATCCTCTACGGACTACGAGAAAAAGGTTTACCGGTAGGTTTAAAATCTTATTTTTCTAAGCATTCCCACACATACATTTTGCATGCTCCAAGAAAATGATTACATTTTTCACAGTAATATTGTGTGTTTCTATCCTTGTTGATGCATTTGCTGCATCTTCCTCATTTTCCTGGCGCTGGCAATTTCTCCGGATGGCAGTGACAACAGGCACTCAGAAGAGTTACGTCAGTACTGACGCTGGGTCTCTCAGATCCGGCAACGAAGGAAGGGCTGTTGCAGCAATCGTGACTAGCACATCTATATGCTTTATCTGTCACCGGACAGTAAACGACACGATACAAAGGTAATGAAAAGTTTATCGCTCCTCTAAAATTGAACCAGATAGAACAACAATCAGAATGGCTGGGTATCACAGACCCAGTGTCAGCAGTGAAGGGTTAAGCTGCCGTGACAAACCCCCAGAGACGAAACTCACCCCCAAATATCACACATCCCCACTCTATGGAGCCCAGAAACACCCCAAAATGGGATAATAAGACAATGCAACTTAAGGACAATTATGTCACAAATGTAACATCTTTTGTTATTGATACTGAAGTTTCAAGTGACCTTGGATTAAATGAATTGGGTTAGTATTATGTCACTTACTACACTAATGGCAGATTAAATTCTTATCCCGCTGGTAGCAACTAGATGGCGCCCAAATGGAGTAATTCAATTGTAGCTCCGTTCGGACGCGATAGCTGCCAGACAGTGTCTACATTTCAGCTCACACCCTCCGACCCTGTCCAGATATTCATACATAAATATGGTTTCCTATAAGCAGCACAAGGTGATTTATGAAGGTGCTGGGTAATACACCAGAACAGGCAGTGCAGCATATATGTCGATCGTTATCCTTCATACCTATGTTTACAGGCCAAGCCATATTTCTTTTTTACAGTTATTGAGTAGTTGAAGAATGATAATTGCACCTTATCTGCACTGGCCTGTCACTGATTAATTTCTTTTTTTTTGGAAGACACAAACGTAAACAAGATAGGTAAGGCATTGCATTTACGTATTCCTCTGATATGGCTTTTGTAGCCCATAATACATATAACCCCGAATGATTTGAGTCTTGCTTATAGTTTGGCCTATGTATATATTACTGTAGTATCTTCCGCACTCCACAAATGTCAGATATGCAGTCTAACAACACATGTGAGTACCATCATGCTCTAAGTGACAAGAAATCTAAAGCTGGGCATACACTATACAATTATCTGGCAGATCATCTGCTAGATCTAGCTGGTTGGAATGAAAATCTGGTAATGAATGAGAGCAAATGACAGTCGACCATTTGCTCATAAACACGGGAAAACGGACAAAAAACAGTCGTTCATACAAAAAATTGGTTAAAACTTTGATATAATTAATTTATCTGAATGACAAGGTTTGTCCATTTTTTTGGGTGTTTGGGAGCAAATGGTCGGCTGTCATTTGCTCTCATCCATTACAAGATTTTCATTCCAACCAGCTAGATCTAGGAGATGATCTGCCAGATAATTGTATAGTGTACGCCCAGCTTAATACATCAATAGATAAGGCTAGGCTGATGGCTTATAGCCTCTCATAGAGAGTGTACAGATGGTTTGCTACTAATTGCTCTGAAATTAATAGTTCTAATGTTCCCCTCATGCTACACCTTCTTGCTTCTTTAAATACAATGATGCCTCCCCCCCCCAAAAAAAAAAAGTCTGCTATTAATAATTTATACTTCTGCAGTGTTCCCTCAGAGTCGCATGGCAACCACAGACACATGGTACAATGGGGCAGATGAATTAAGCCTGGAGAACTGATAAGTGATAAGTAGGAGGTGATAATGCACCAGCCAATCAGCTCCTAACTGTCATTTTTCAAACCTATAATGATTGGCTGGTGTGTTATCACCTTCCACTTACTGATTCATTTAATTTGCTGTTTGATTGACAGATGCTGCGATGAGGACCTAGTTCATAGAATATGAGGGGGTGGGATTAGGCATAGTTAAATAGGCAGACGAAGCTACTTTCCATTCGGATGTTCCATGCCCATACTCCCCATTTCTGGGCTTGGTTTGGTTTGTGTCATTGATTGTTGTTTGCTGTGTTTACACTGGTTATAATTTTGTAATGTGAATTGTGTGATCATCTTTTTTCTTGCAGAGGAGACCCAGGTATATGGAAAATCATTGCTCCACAGTGGCCACTAGTAAGGTGCGGTGAGGTCAATAGCTGGGGAGGCACTGGTTAGTATCAGAGCCAGATTTACACACACACACACACACACACACACACACACACACACACACACACACACACACACACACTCACACACACTCACACACACTCACACACACTCACACACACACACACACACACACACACACACACACTCACACACTCACACACTCACACACTCACACACTCTCTCTCTCTCTCTCTCTCTCTCTCTCTCTCTCTCTCTCTCTTAGGTGGTGGTGAGTTTTGACTATAAAAATTATTAGAGTACTAAAAAGAGTATATGAATACAGATTGAGTATCCCTTATCCAAAATGCTTGGGACCAGAGGTATTTTGGATATCGGATTTTTCCGTATTTTGGAATAATTGCATACTATAATGAGATATCATGGTGATGGGACCTAAATCTAAGCACAGAATGCATTTATGTTACATATACACCTTATACACACAGCCGGAAAGGTAATTTTAGCAAATATTTTTTGTAACTTTGTGCATTGAAGAAAGTGTATCTACATTCACACAATTCATTTATGTTTCATATACACCTTATACACACAGCCTGAATGTCATTTAATACAATATTTTTAATAACTTTGTGTATTAAACAAAGTTTGTGTACATTGAGCCATCAAAAAACAAAGGTTTCACTATCTCACTCTCACGCAAAAAAGTCCGTATTTCGGAATATTCCGTATTTCGGAATATTTGGATATGGGATACTCAACCTGTAATATATATATATATATATATATATATATATATATATATATATCTGTCTCTTCTTTGTATTATTCTAATAACTTTTATAGTCAAAACTCTGCCTACCCTGACTGGGCATTACTGGTGGCCACAGGGGTGTAAGATGTAGGCGCAGGTTCATAAAGTATTCACAGTGCTTCAGTTTTTCCACGTTTTGTTATGTTACAGCCTTATTCCAAAATGGAATAAATTCATTTTTTCCTCCAAATTCTACACACAATAGCCCATAATGACAACATGAAAAAAAAATTGGCAGATTTTTGCAAATTTACTTAAAATAAAAAACTTAAGAAATCACATGTACAAAAGTATTCACAGCCTTTGCCATGAAGCTCAAAATTGAGCTCAGGTGCATCCTGTTTCCACTGATCATCCTTGAGCTGTTCCTACAGCTCAATTGGAGTCCACCTTTGGTAATTTCAGTTGATTGGACATGATTTGGAAAGGCACACACCATCAGGTCCCACACTTGACAGTGCATGTCTGAGCACAAACCAAGCATGAAGTCAAAGGAATTGTCTGTAGACCTCCGAGACAGGATTGTCTCAAGGCACAAATCTGGGGAAGGGTACAGAAAAAATATCTGCTGCTTTGAAGGTCCCAATGAGCACAGTGGCCTCCATCATCCGTAAATGGAAGAAGTTCGGAACCACTAGGACTCTTCCTAGAGCTGGCCAGCCGTCTAAACTAAGCAATCGGAGGAGAAGGGCCCTAGTCAGGGAGGTGACCAAGAACCCGATGGTTGCTCTATCAGAGCTACAGCATTCATCTGCGGAGAGAGGAGAACCTTCCAGAAGGAAAACCATCTCTGCAGCAATCCACCAATTCTGGCAGGTATGGTAGTGGCCAGACAGAAGCCACTCCTTAGTAAAAAAGCACATGGCAGCCCACCTGGAGTTTGTTAAAATGCACCTGAAGGACTCTCAGACCATGAGAAACAAAATTTTCTGATCTGATGAGACAAAGATTTAACTTTTTGGCGTGAATGCCAGACATCATGTTTGGAGAAAACCAGGCACCGCTCATCACCAGGCCAATACCATCCCTACAGTGAAACATGGTGGTGGCAGCATCATGCTGTGGGGATGTTTTTCAGCGGCAGGAACTGGGAGACTAGTCATGATAGAGGGAAAGATGAATGCAGTAATGTACAGAGACATCCTAAATGAAATCCTGCTCCAGAGCGCTCTTGACCTCAGACTGGGGCGACGGTTCATCTTTCAGCAGGACAACGACCCTAAGCACACATAGCCAAGATATCAAAGGAGCGGCTTCAGGACAACTCTGTGAATGTCCTTGAGTGGCCCAGCCAGAGCCCAGACTTGAATCCGATTGAACATCTCTGGAGAGACCTGAAAATGTCTGTCGACCGATGCTTCCCATCCAACCTGATGGCGCTTGAGAGGTGCTGCAAAGAGGAATGGCATCATATTCAAAAAGACTTGAGGCTGTAATTGCTGACAAAGGTGCATCAACAAAGTATTGAGCAAAGGCTGTAAATACTTATTTACATGTGATTTCTTAGTTTTTTTTTAAATAAATTTGCAAAAATGTTTTTCACATTGTCATTATTGGGTATTGTGTGTAGAATTTTGAGGGAAAAATGTATTTATTCCATTTTGGAATAAGGGTGTAACATGACAATATGTGGAGAAATTGAAGCGATGTGAATACTTTCCGGATGCACTGTAATGATTTGTGGTAGTGCATCTAAGAAACAGTATCAAATGCACGCTTGCAAGGTTATTAACTTGCTATTTAAATTTAAAAAATGGATTTGGGATTGCTGCTCTAATAGTAATATATGTCAAAAACTATGAACTACTGAATATTATATAGAAATACATTTTTATATCTTTAAGTATTTTATTCCGTGCATCAGATTGGCACATTCGGAGGGAAGAAATCCTGTAGGTGCATACACACTTGCCAAGAAAATGAACAACATCGCTCATTTTCACCCTTCCTGAGTGACGCCGAGTGATGCGCGACCCCGCTGGTCATTAACGACCCGTGCTGTTGGCCGTGCATGCAGCTCAATTTGGACTGTCGTCCAAGAGCTGCCTGCACGGCCTGGCCGCTGCGTTACGTCACTGAGCGATATGGTCGTCATATCGCTCAGTGTGTACGCCCTGCTGCCGACCGCCCTGACCTGGGAGGGGAAACACTAGGTGACGTCGCTCATAGAGCACTCCGCCTAGTGTGTACCCACCTTCTGACAGCAGAAATGCATTGCGTGGATTGCTTGCTTAGAAAATGGGGTTAGGGCCACCTCAGATTACTTCTCTCTCAGCTTTTGACTCTTATACGATTCTTTTACAATATTATACTAAAGATGTGTGTTAAGATTTGTCTGTCTGTAGCAGATTGGAAAGGCAATACGTCACTTTTTAACAGAGCTGCAGTGAAATGTACATTAAGGAGTTTAGTGGTGTACAGTATTAAAGAGCAGAAAAGTAAACAAACATACAGTACCTGCTCTGTAACTATGTTCAATAGAAAACGCAACATGTAACTGGTGACGCTAAGCATCGTACTGTACCAGCGTGTGTAAATCTCTGTGGGGAGAACTCTGTCTTCGCCCAAGATATGTCACAGGACAATTGACACATAACTTGTTGGACCTCATGTCCTGGCACTACTCCATGCCCGCTACCAAATGACAAAGATTAGAGACTTCCAAGACAGGAGCGAGGCTAGAAAGCACCTTCAGACACACAAAGATAACGCCAATGCATGTTTATATAAAAGAAATTTGAGAACCTTGGTTTTTGTTTTTTTAATAGCAGATTGGTACCGCTTATGTAAGCTGCACTAATTAGAAGAAAAAAAAAGGTTTGCATGAATGTGGAATATCATATTGCAGAGTGATTGTGAAACTCTGTATTGTTGTATTTTTCTGGAAGTCTGACACTTCCATGTAACATGAGAACAGCAGCAGTCAACACATAATTGTGCTGCCCTTTAAGGCTGGACCCTGGAGTAATTTGCAGGACAGTGGGATTAAAGGCATACAGAGCTCAATTTTCATGCACCTGTCGTCAGTCAGGCATTTCCTAAAAGAAAACAAAACAATTTTTTTTTTTAATTATTTAGAGTGAAAAACCCCAAAATCTATACTCACTGGGTTGAGAAATTTGAATGAAATAAACATAGAAAGTTCACAGCAAAAGCAATATAGCAATTCCACCCCTAACTGGCAAGAAAACACAGCACGTGACCTTAAAAGATTGCAAATGCCAATCTCATTAGATCAAGATCATTAAAGTGTCGCTCAAGACTGGCAAAAAATGCAGGCAGATAATGGCTGCAATATGCATGTATGGTAGTGTCAGTTCTTCAGCACTCCACAAAACACACATATGCAGCCTAACAACACCTGTAAGTCATACTTGCCTACTTTAAAAAAGCATTTCAGGGAGATGTGAAAGTAACACCTATCAGTGCGGACGTGTACTGCTACATCTGAGAGGCGTGTCATAAAAATGACTTACATCCAAATGTAAATGAGTCCCAAAGTTAGTAAGATCTACTTGTTGAAGAAAAGACTCTTATATTTTGCAGAATTTGTTCATGTATTGTGCTTTACAAGATTCCATATACTGTAAGTGGCCATGAAAAACTTTATTTAAAATGCATGTAGCCATAGTGATCATTGTGTCTTATAACCAATGCAGGGAAATTCGTATTTCGTATTGGTCAGCGCGCTCTGTAAGGGATACCTGGGGATTGTTTGGTATGAGGTGTGGGTAATAACCAGTGGGGTGATGTGTTGTCTGTGTACCTTATGTGAAGAGATGCGGTAATGACCACTCAGTGTTAGTTATGTCACAATGTTTTATTTATGATATAGCCGGATTTGAGTCTCAATGTCAGTAAGTGAATGTCCCAGGCTTACAGAGCGCGCTGACCAATACGAAATACGAATTGCAACAGGAGGTGGGACACCTCCAGGTCAGCTGCACACTTAGTCAATACCCCCCAATGTGAGCGCAGCCTCCCCTTCTACCAATGCAGGGAAATGGCAGTGATGTTCCCATTTGAATGTATGTATCTGTGATTTATACGAATTGCAACAGGAGGTGGGACACCTCCAGGTCAGCTGCACACTTAGTCAATACCCCCCAATGTGAGCGCAGCCTCCCCTTCTACCAATGCAGGGAAATGGCAGTGATGTTCCCATTTGAATGTATGTATCTGTGATTTATTTTTTCCCCCCAAGAATGTAAAGGGGGGGTACTCACGGAGCGATATTCTAAGCAATCTGACAAGATTGCTTAGTATATCAGCATGATCGCTCCGTGTGTAGCCCCCTCGGCGATAGCGATGCGCGGCCCCGCACATCGCTATCGCTGCTGCTAGATTGGCCTGCATGCAGGCCAATCTAGCGGGTCGCTCACTTCACCCGCTGGGTGAAATGAGCGCCCCTCCCCCCCCCCCCCCCGTCTCCCCCCGCACGCTCAGCACAGATCGCGCTGTGCTGAGCGGCAGGAGAGATGTGTGCTGAGCGGTTCGCTCAGCACACATCTCTCCTGCATCGGCCCGTGGGTACTGGGCTTAACAGCTGCATAATGGGGTTAAGGTGCAATCAGGGAGATTGCTGGACTATTCAGGGAGTCAGGGAGAATGCTTCTATTTCAGGGAGTCTCCTGCAGAATGAGGGAGGGTAGGCAAGTATGCTGTAAGTAGAGATGTGCACCGGAAATTTTTCGGGTTTTGTGTTTTGGTTTTGGGTTCGGTTCCGTGGCCGTGTTTTGGGTTCGAACGCGTTTTGGCAAAACCTCACCGAATTTTTTTTGTCGGATTCGGGTGTGTTTTGGATTCGGGTGTTTTTTTTTTTAAAAACAGCTTAAATCATAGAATTTGGGGGTCATTTTGATCCCAAAGTATTATTAACCTCAATAACCATAATTTCCACTCATTTTCAGTCTATTCTGAACACCTCACACCTCACAATATTATTTTTAGTCCTAAAATTTGCACCGAGGTCGCTGGATGACTAAGCTCAGCGACCCAAGTGGCCGACACAAACACCTGGCCCATCTAGGAGTGGCACTGCAGTGTCACGCAGGATGGCCCTTCCAAAAAACACTCCCCAAACAGCACATGACGCAAAGAAAAATGAAAGAAAAAAGAGGTGCAAGATGGAATTGTCCTTGGGCCCTCCCACCCACCCTTATGTTGTATAAACAGGACATGCACACTTTAACCAACCCATCATTTCAGTGACAGGGTCTGCCACACGACTGTGACTGAAATGACGGGTTGGTTTGGACCCCCACCAAAAAAGAAGCAATTAATCTCTCCTTGCACAAACTGGCTCTACAGAGGCAAGATGTCCACCTCATCATCATCATCCTCCGATTCATCACCGTGTACATCCCCCTCCTCACAGATTATCAATTCGTCCCCACTGGAATCCACCATCACAGCTCCCTGTGTACTTTGTGGAGGCAATTGCTGCTGGTGAATGTCTCCATGGAGGAATTGATTATAATTCATTTTAATGAACATCATCTTCTCCACATTTTCTGGAAGTAACCTCGTACGCCGATTGCTGACAAGGTGAGCGGCGGCACTAAACACTCTTTCGGAGTACACACTTGTGGGAGGGCAACTTAGGTAGAATAAAGCCAGTTTGTGCAAGGGCCTCCAAATTGCCTCTTTTTCCTGCCAGTATACGTACGGACTGTCTGATGTGCCTACTTGGATGCGGTCACTCATATAATCCTCCACCATTCTTTCAATGGAGAGAGAATCATATGCAGTGCCAGTAGACGACATGTCCGTAATCGTTGGCAGGTCCTTCAGTCCGGACCAGATGTCAGCATCAGCAGTCGCTCCAGACTGCCCTGCATCACCGCCAGCGGGTGGGCTCGGAATTCTGAGCCTTTTCCTCGCACCCCCAGTTGCGGGAGAATGTGAACGAGGAGATGTTGACAGGTCGCATTCCGCTTGACTTGACAATTTTCTCACCAGCAGTTCTTTGAACCCCTGCAGACTTGTGTCTGCCGGAAAGAGAGATCCAAGGTAGGTTTTAAATCTAGGATCGAGCACGGTGGCCAAAATGTAGTGCTCTGATTTCAACAGATTGACCACCCGTGAATCCTTGTTAAGCGAATTAAGGGCTCCATCCACAAGTCCCACATGCCTAGCGGAATCGCTCAGTGTTAGCTCCTCCTTCAATGTCTCCAGCTTCTTCTGCAAAAGCCTGATGAGGGGAATGACCTGACTCAGGCTGGCAGTGTCTGAACTGACTTCACGTGTGGCAAGTTCAAAAGGTTGCAGAACCTTGCACAACGTTGAAATCATTCTCCACTGCGCTTGAGACAGGTGCATTCCACCTCCTATATCGTGGTCAGTTGTATAGGCTTGAATGGCCTTTTGCTGCTCCTCCAACCTCTGAAGCATATAGAGGGTTGAATTCCACCTCGTTACCACTTCTTGCTTCAGATGATGGCAGGGCAGGTTCAGGCGTTTTTGGTGTTGCTCCAGTCTTCTGTACGTGGTGCCTGTACGCCGAAAGTGTCCCGCAATTCTTCTGGCCACCGACAGCATCTCTTGCACGCCCCTGTCGTTTTTTAAATAATTCTGCACCACCAAATTCAAGGTATGTGCAAAACATGGGACGTGCTGGAATTTGCCCAGATTTAATGCACACACAATATTGCTGGCGTTGTCCGATGCCACAAATCCACAGGAGAGTCCAATTGGGGTAAGCCATTCTGCGATGATCTTCCTCAGTTGCCGTAAGAGGTTTTCAGCTGTGTGCGTATTCTGGAAAGCGGTGATACAAAGCGTAGCCTGCCTAGGAAAGAGTTGGCGTTTGCGAGATGCTGCTACTGGTGCCGCCGCTGCTGTTCTTGCGGCGGGAGTCAATACATCTACCCAGTGGGCTGTCACAGTCATATAGTCCTGAGTCTGCCCTGCTCCACTTGTCCACATGTCCGTGGTTAAGTGGACATTGGGTACAACTGCATTTTTTAGGACACTGGTGAGTCTTTTTCTGAGGTCTGTGTACATTTTCGGTATCGCCTGCCTAGAGAAATGGAACCTAGATGGTATTTGGTACCGGGGACACAGTACCTCAAACAAGTCTATAGTTGGCTCTGCAGTAATGATGGATACCGGAACCACGTTTCTCACCGCCCAGGATGCCAAGGCCTCAGTTATCCGCTTTGCAGCAGGATGACTGCTGTGATATTTCATCTTCCTCACAAAGGACTGTTGGACAGTCAATTGCTTGGTGGAAGTAGTAAAAGTCGTCTTACGACTTCCCCTCTGGGATGACCATCGACTCCCAGCAGCAACAACAGCAGCGCCAGCAGCAGTAGGCGTTACACGCAAGGATGCATCGGAGGAATCCCAGGCAGGAGAGGACTCGTCAGAATTGCCAGTGACATGGCCTGCAGGACTATTGGCATTCCTGGGGAAGGAGGAAATTGACACTGAGGGAGTTGGTGGGGTGGTTTGCGTGAGCTTGGTTACAAGAGGAAGGGATTTACTGGTCAGTGGACTGCTTCCGCTGTCGCCCAAAGTTTTTGAACTTGTCACTGACTTATGATGAATGCGCTGCAGGTGACGTATAAGGGAGGATATTCCGAGGTGGTTAACGTCCTTACCCCTACTTATTACAGCTTGACAAAGGCAACACACGGCTTGAAACCTGTTGTCCGCATTTCTGTTGAAATACTTCCACACCGAAGAGCTGATTTTTTTGGTATTTTCACCAGGCATGTCAATGGCCATATTCCTCCCACGGACAACAGGTGTCTCCCCGGGTGCCTGACTTAAACAAACCACCTCACCATCAGAATCCTCCTTGTCAATTTCCTCCCCAGCGCCAGCAACACCCATATCCTCCTCATCCTGGTGTACTTCAACACTGACATCTTCAATCTGACTATCAGGAACTGGACTGCGGGTGCTCCTTCCAGCACTTGCAGGGGGCGTGCAAATGGTGGAAGGCGCATGCTCTTCACGTCCAGTGTTGGGAAGGTCAGGCATCGCAACCGACACAATTGGACTCTCCTTGTGGATTTGTGATTTCGAAGAACGCACAGTTCTTTGCTGTGCTTTTGCCAGCTTAAGTCTTTTCATTTTTCTAGCGAGAGGCTGAGTGCTTCCATCCTCATGTGAAGCTGAACCACTAGCCATGAACATAGGCCAGGGCCTCAGCCGTTCCTTGCCACTCCGTGTGGTAAATGGCATATTGGCAAGTTTACGCTTCTCCTCCGACGATTTTATTTTAGATTTTTGAGTCCTTTTTTTACTGATATTTTGTGTTTTGGATTTTACATGCTCTGTACTATGACATTGGGCATCGGCCTTGGCAGACGACGTTGATGGAATTTCATCGTCTCGGCCATGACTAGTGGCAGCAGCTTCAGCACGAGGTGGAAGTGGATCTTGATCTTTCCCTATTTTTGGAACCTCAACATTTTTGTTCTACATATTTTAATAGGCACAACTAAAAGGCACCTCAGGTAAACAATGGAGATGGATGGATACTAGTATACTTATGAATGACGAGTGACTGATGACACAGAGGTAGCTACAGCCGTGGACTACCGTACTGCGTCTGCTAGTATAGAGATGATAATGATATAAAAAATATATATATCACTACTGCAGGTATATATAATATAATGACGGACCTGCTGGACACTGTCAGCAGACTCCTAAACTACTAGTATGAAGAAGATAGAAAAATAAACCCCACCACAGGTAGGTATACAATTATGGACGAGCACTGACGACACAGAGGTAGCTACAGCCGTGGACTACCGTACTGCGTCTGCTAGTATAGAGATGATAATGATATAAAAAATATATATATATCACTACTGCAGGTATATATAATATAATGACGGACCTGCTGGACACTGTCAGCAGACTCCTAAACTACTAGTATGAAGAAGATAGAAAAAAAAACCCCACCACAGGTAGGTATACAATTATGGACGAGCACTGACGACACAGAGGTAGCTACAGCCGTGGACTACCGTACTGCGTCTGCTAGTATAGAGATGATAATGATATAAAAAATATATATATATCACTACTGCAGGTATATATAATATAATGACGGACCTGCTGGACACTGTCAGCAGACTCCTAAACTACTAGTATGAAGAAGATAGAAAAATAAACCCCACCACAGGTAGGTATACAATTATGGACGAGCACTGACGACACAGAGGTAGCTACAGCCGTGGACTACCGTACTGCGTCTGCTAGTATAGAGATGATAATGATATAAAAAATATATATATATCACTACTGCAGATATATATAATATAATGACGGACCTGCTGGACACTGTCAGCAGACTCCTAAACTACTAGTATGAAGAAGATAGAAAAATAAACCCCACCACAGGTAGGTATACAATTATGGACGAGCACTGACGACACAGAGGTAGCTACAGCCGTGGACTACCGTACTGCGTCTGCTAGTATAGAGATGATAATGATATAAAATATATATCACTACTGCAGGTATATATAATATAATGACGGACCTGCTGGACACTGTCAGCAGACTCCTAAACTACTAGTATGAAGAAGATAGAAAAATAAACCCCACCACAGGTAGGTATACAATTATGGACGAGCACTGACGACACAGAGGTAGCTACAGCCGTGGACTACCGTACTGCGTCTGCTAGTATAGAGATGATAATGATATAAAAAATATATATATATCACTACTGCAGGTATATATAATATAATGACGGACCTGCTGGACACTGTCAGCAGACTCCTAAACTACTAGTATGAAGAAGATAGAAAAATAAACCCCACCACAGGTAGGTATACAATTATGGACGAGCACTGACGACACAGAGGTAGCTACAGCCGTGGACTACTGTACTGCGTCTGCTAGTATAGAGATGATAATGATATAAAAAAAAATATATATATCACTACTGCAGGTATATATAATATAATGACGGACCTGCTGGACACTGTCAGCAGACTCCTAAACTACTAGTATGAAGAAGATAGAAAAATAAACCCCACCACAGGTAGGTATACAATTATGGACGAGCACTGACGACACAGAGGTAGCTACAGCCGTGGACTACCGTACTGCGTCTGCTAGTATAGAGATGATAATGATATAAAAAATATATATATATCACTACTGCAGGTATATATAATATAATGACGGACCTGCTGGACACTGTCAGCAGACTCCTAAACTACTAGTATGAAGAAGATAGAAAAATAAACCCCACCACAGGTAGGTATACAATTATGGACGAGCACTGACGACACAGAGGTAGCTACAGCCGTGGACTACCGTACTGCGTCTGCTAGTATAGAGATGATAATGATATAAAATATATATATATATATCACTACTGCAGGTATATATAATATAATGACGGACCTGCTGGACACTGTCAGCAGACTCCTAAACTACTAGTATGAAGAAGATAGAAAAATAAACCCCACCACAGGTAGGTATACAATTATGGACGAGCACTGACGACACAGAGGTAGCTACAGCCGTGGACTACCGTACTACGTCTGCTAGTATAGAGATGATAATGATATAAAAAATATATATATATCACTACTGCAGGTATATATAATATAATGACGGACCTGCTGGACACTGTCAGCAGACTCCTAAACTACTAGTATGAAGAAGATAGAAAAAAAAACCCCACCACAGGTAGGTATACAATTATGGACGAGCACTGACGACACAGAGGTAGCTACAGCCGTGGACTACCGTACTGCGTCTGCTAGTATAGAGATGATAATGATATAAAAAAATATATATATATCACTACTGCAGGTATATATAATATAATGACGGACCTGCTGGACACTGTCAGCAGACTCCTAAACTACTAGTATGAAGAAGATAGAAAAATAAACCCCACCACAGGTAGGTATACAATTATGGACGAGCACTGACGACACAGAGGTAGCTACAGCCGTGGACTACCGTACTGCGTCTGCTAGTATAGAGATGATAATGATATAAAAAATATATATATATCACTACTGCAGGTATATATAATATAATGACGGACCTGCTGGACACTGTCAGCAGACTCCTAAACTACTAGTATGAAGAAGATAGAAAAAAAAACCCCACCACAGGTAGGTATACAATTATGGACGAGCACTGACGACACAGAGGTAGCTACAGCCGTGGACTACCGTACTGCGTCTGCTAATATAGAGATGATAATGATATAAAAAATATATATATCATTATCATCTCTATATTAGCAGACGCAGTATGGTAGTCCACGGCTGTAGCTACCTCTGTGTCGTCAGTGCTCGTCCATAATTGTATACCTACCTGTGGTGGGGTTTATTTTTCTATCTTCTTCATACTAGTAGTTTAGGAGTCTGCTGACAGTGTCCAGCAGGTCCGTCATTATATTATATATACCTGCAGTAGTGATATATATATATTTTTTATATCATTATCATCTCTATACTAGCAGACGCAGTACGGTAGTCCACGGCTGTAGCTACCTCTGTGTCGTCAGTGCTCGTCCATAATTGTATACCTACCTGTGGTGGGGTTTATTTTTCTATCTTCTTCATACTAGTAGTTTAGGAGTCTGCTGACAGTGTCCAGCAGGTCCGTCATTATATTATATATACCTGCAGTAGTGATATATATATATTTTTTTATATCATTATCATCTCTATACTAGCAGACGCAGTACGGTAGTCCACGGCTGTAGCTACCTCTGTGTCGTCAGTGCTCGTCCATAATTGTATACCTACCTGTGGTGGGTTTTTTTTTTCTATCTTCTTCATACTAGTAGTTTAGGAGTCTTCTGACTGTGTCCAGCAGGTCCGTCATTATATTATATATACCTGCAGTAGTGATATATATATATTTTTTATATCATTATCATCTCTATACTAGCAGACGCAGTACGGTAGTCCACGGCTGTAGCTACCTCTGTGTCGTCAGTGCTCGTCCATAATTGTATACCTACCTGTGGTGGGGTTTATTTTTCTATCTTCTTCATACTAGTAGTTTAGGAGTCTGCTGACAGTGTCCAGCAGGTCCGTCATTATATTATATATACCTGCAGTAGTGATATATATATATTTTTTATATCATTATCATCTCTATACTAGCAGACGCAGTACGGTAGTCCACGGCTGTAGCTACCTCTGTGTCGTCAGTGCTCGTCCATAATTGTATACCTACCTGTGGTGGGGTTTTTTTTTCTATCTTCTTCATACTAGTAGTTTAGGAGTCTGCTGACAGTGTCCAGCAGGTCCGTCATTATATTATATATACCTGCAGTAGTGATATATAAAAAATATATATATATCACTACTGCAGGTATATATAATGTAATGACGGACCTGCTGGACACTGTCAGCAGACTCCTAAACTACTAGTATGAAGAAGATAGAAAAATAAACCCCACCACAGGTAGGTATACAATTATGGACGAGCACTGATGACACAGAGGTAGCCACAGCCGTGGACTACCGTACTGCGTCTGCTAATATAGAGATGATAAAGATGATAGAGATGAACAAAAAAAAATATAACACTACTGCAGGTAAATATTTATATAATATAATGAATGACGGACCTGCTGGACACTGTCAGCAGAATGCGTTTATAGAATTAAAAAAAAAAACACCACAGGAGTGTTTAACTTTTTCAGGCAGACAATATACTGGTGGTCACTGGTCAGTCACACTGGCAGCAAAAGTGTGCACTGTACTCCTGCTATAACTGCACCCCAGTCTCCCCCACAATTCAGCTGTGTGAGCAGTGAGCACTCAGCACAGTCAGATATACATAGATGATATTATCATGCAGCACACTGAGGCTGAGCACAGATATGGTATGTGACTGTGTATCGTTTTTTTTCAGGCAGAGAACGGATTATATTAAATAATAAATAAAACTGGTGGTGGTCACTAGTAACTATCAGCAAAACTCTGCACTCTGAGTACTCCTAATGCTTCTCAAAATTACTAAATTAGTAGTAAATCAACTCAAGTGTCTCTATCTATTCTAACGGAGAGGACGCCAGCCACGTCCTCTCCCTATCAATCTCAATGCACGTGTGAAAATGGCGGCGATGCGCGGCTCCTTATATAGAATCCGAGTCTCGCGATAGAATACGAGCCTCGCGAGAATCCGACAGCGGGATGATGACGTTCGGGCGCGCTCGGGTTAACCGAGCAAGGCGGGAAGATTCGAGTCTGCCTCGGACCCGTGTAAAAAGGCTGAAGTTCGGGGGGGTTCGGATTCCGAGGAACCGAACCCGCTCATCTCTAGCTGTAAGTACACCATACTGACAATGAAAGAAATCTAATACACCAGTAATTTATAAATTCCAAGGTTCTGCCAATGTTAGTCAATGGGGTCCAATAGACATAAATGCGTAATATTTGTGTGGCAACATTCAGCACTAGCCTCATTGCACGAACCCATTATTTATAACCCATATGATCTATCAGTTCAGCACTGATGCATAAACAAGCACTTTTATCAATTACATATAAAAATGCCATCAATTAGAAAACAGAACACAATAACCTGAACTAGAAATAACTCAAATTTCATCAAACTATGGAAAACTTTGTCACATCCAAATTTAATATTAAACAGTACTGTTGTTGTCTGCACATGGCTATGGCTGGCAGCTATAGCCGTGTATAAAACTCTATGCATTCTAGTAAATATTGTGCAGCAAAACTCTATGCATTCTAGTAAATATTGTGTAGCAAAACTCTATGTGTTCTATCAAAAATCAGAAAACTGAAGGACTACTTGTAAAAAAACAAATGTGAGTTCAGTTATGGTGGGTACACCCTAGGGCGATACGCTCCATGAGTGACATCTCCTAGTGTTTTACGTTGACTCCTAGGCAGACGAGATAGTGCGTACAGACTGAACGATATCGTTTCCAATATTGTTCAGTGACATCATCCCGCCGCCGGCCCGAATATGCCGTTTTGGACGATATAGTCCAAATTAAGCTGCATGCACAGATGACTGCGTTATCGTTAATGACTCATGGGAGTGCACATAGTTAATGATATAGGGGGTCATTCCGAGTTGTTCGCTCGTTATTTTTTTCTCGCAACGGAGCGATTAGTCGCTAATGCGCATGCGCAATGTCCGCAGTGCGACTGCGCCAAGTAAATTTGCTATGCAGTTAGGTATTTTACTCACGGCATTACGAGGTTTTTTCTTCGTTCTGGTGATCGTAATGTGATTGACAGGAAGTGGGTGTTTCTGGGCGGAAACTGGCCGTTTTATGGGTGTGTGCGAAAAAACGCTACCGTTTCTGGGAAAAACGCGGGAGTGTCTGAAGAAACGGAGGAGTGCCTGGGCGAACGCTGGGTGTGTTTGTGACGTCAAACCAGGAACGAAACTGACTGAACTGATCGCAGATGCCGAGTAAGTCTGGAGCTACTCAGAAACTGCTAAGAAGTGTCTATTCGCAATTCTGCTAATCTTTCGTTCGCAATTTTGATAAGCTAAGATTCACTCCCAGTAGGCGGCAGCTTAGCGTGTGCAAAGCTGCTAAAAGCAGTTTGCGAACGAACAACTCGGAATGACCCCCATAGTGCATACACACTGGGCGATATTTCAAGCGATATCGCTCAAAAAGGTGAAAATGAGCGATATCATTTGTAATATTGCCTAGTGTGTACGCACCATTACTCTTTAAATCATTCACCTCCTTGTGGTTTAACCTGGATGCTCAGCACTGCACTCCCTGTTTTGGACATTACAAAAACTTTCCATTTCACCTGAAAATGCTATCATTTGTACTTTCAGGATTTGTTTCTAAATTGCACAGCTGTACCAATGTCATTTTGCCTAGCTATATACACTTAAAAGTCCTTTCTAAATTACCACTACTCACATCCTCTCATTTCTTTCAGTCAAAAAAATTTCTGTACCCATATTATCTACACTTTCATTTCACGTCAAACTAAATTTGCTGTCATTGAGCTTACACTGTTACCAACACTGTAATTCACCTGCTCACTGCTGTTTCTCTTACAGCCTCCACTCCTCCAATCCTATTCCCAGTTTTCCTCCTCCTATTATTTATACCCCTTTCACACCGCACAAATAACCCGGTATCGACCCGGCATATTGCCGGGTCGAGACGGGTCAGTGTGCGGTGTGCAAGCGCCATGTCGGAAATCCCGGGTCGCCTGACCCTGCAATTCAACCCGAGAATAAAGCAGTGTTATACCCGGGTTGAATACCGTGTCAATTGCAGCGTAAACGGACTCCCGGGTCGATGCGACCCGGGACCCATTCAATACAACAGGGAGAGGCGGCGCAGAGATGATCTCATCTCCCAGCGCCGCCTTCGCCCCCACTGCTATGGCAACCCGTCCGGCATATTGCCGGGTCAGGGAAGCCAGCAGCAGCGTCCACTGCCGACTCCCACCCGGGAAGGACCCGTTTCCAATTCCCGGGTGGGATCCGGCATTGGTGGTGTGAAAGGGGTATTACCTACTCCACACTAGGGGGGTCATTCAGATCTAATCGCTGCTGTATGTTTTCGTACAGGGGGCGATCAGATCCAAACTGTGGATGGTGCGAAGGATCTATTCGCACGGGCGTTCACAAGGAGATTGACAGGAAGAGGGCGTATGTGGGTGGCAACTGTCCATTTTCAGGGAGTGTCTGGAAAAACCCAGGTGTGTCCAAGCGTTTGAAGGGAGGGTTCCTGACATCAATTCCGATCCCGGACAGGCTGATGTGATCGCAGCGGCTGAGTAAGTCCTGGGCTGCGCAGAGACTGCACAAAATCTGTTTGTGCAGCTCTGCTACACATGCGTTCACACACTTGTACAGCGAAAATACACTCCCCCTGTAGGCGGCGAATATCTGATCGCAGGACAGCAAAAATTGCTGCCTAGCGATCAGATCTGAATGACCCCCTATGTCCAGTTTTTCTTCAACTCCCCCATCACTCGTTGTCTACCTAATAATGAGGCAGATGTATTAAACCTGGAGATAGCATAAGGAAGTGATACACCAGTGATTTAAGTGCAAGGTGATAAATGCACCAGCCAATCAGCTCCTAACTGTTCATTTATATATTGGAGCTGATTGACTGGTGCTGGTTAATACATCTGCCCCACTGTATCTTGCCCCCTGTTCCCACCTCTATCCTTCCCCCCTAGTCTCCTACACCTACTCCTCTCTCCCATACTCTGTCTCCACTCCATCCCTCTTTTCTCTAACGTCCTAGTGGATGCTGGGGACTCCGTAAGAACCATGGGGAATAGCGGGCTCCGCAGGAGACTGGGCACTCTAAAGAAAGATTTAGTACTATCTGGTGTGCACTGGCTCCTCCCTCTATGCCCCTCCTCCAGACCTCAGTTAGAATCTGTGTCCGGCCAGAGCTGGGTGCTCCTAGTGGGCTCTCCTGAGCTTGCTAGAAAAGAAAGTATTTTGTTAGGTTTTTTGTTTTCAGAGAGCTTCTGCTGGCAACAGACTCTCTGCTACGAGGGACTGAGGGGAAAGAAGCAAACCTACTCACAGCAGCTAGGTAGCGCTTCTTAGGCTACTGGACACCATTAGCTCCAGAGGGATCGAACACAGGTACCTAACCTTGATCGTCCGTTCCCGGAGCCGCGCCGCCGTCCCCCTCGCAGAGCCAGAAGAACAGAAGGAGCAGAAGCATGAAGACATCGAAATCGGCGGCTGAAGACTCCTGTCTTCACTGAAGGTAGCGCACAGCACTGCAGCTGTGCGCCATTGCTCCCACAGCACACCGCACACTCCGGTCACTGTAGGGTGCAGGGCGCAGGGGGGGGGGGGGGGGGGGGGGGCGCCCTAGGCAGCAATTAAGTACCTTTTTGGCAAAAAGAGACATATATACAGTCTGGGACTGAATATAAGCCCGAGCCCCCGCCATTTTTTTACACATTAAAGCGGGACAGAAGCCCGCCGCTGAGGGGGCGGGGCCTTTTTCCTCAGCACACCAGCCCCATTTTCTCTTCACAGCTCCGCTGGAAGGACGCTCCCCAGGCTCTCCCCTGCAGTATACATGTGCATTAAAGGGTAAAAAAGAGAGGGGGGGGCACATAAATTTAGGCGCAGTATATATATTAACAGCAGCTACAGGGTAAACACTAAGGTACAGTGTAATCCCTGGGTTATATAGCGCTGGGGTGTGTGCTGGCATACTCTCTCTCTGTCTCCCCAAAAGCCTTTGTGGGGTCCTGTCCTCAGTCAGAGCATTCCCTGTGTGTGTGCTGTGTGTCGGTACGCCTGTGTCGACATGTTTGATTAGGAAGGATACGTGGAGGCAGAACAAGTGCAGCTGAGTGTGGTGTCGCCGCCGACGGTGCCGACACCTGATTGGATGGATATGTGGAAGGTGTTAAATGATAATGTAAACTCCTTGCATAACAGATTGGATAAAACTGTAACCGGGGGACAGTCAGGGTCTCAACCCATGCCTGATTCTACAGCGCAGAGGCCGTCAGGGTCTCATAAGCGCACAGATAGTTGACACAGATGTCGACACGGAATCTGACTCCAGTGTCGATGATGATGAGGCAAAGTTGCAGCCTAAAATGACTAAAGCCATCCGCTACATGATTGTAGCTATGAAGGATGTATTACACATTTCTGAGGAAAATCCTGTCCCTGACAAGAGGATTTATATGTATGGGGAGAAAAAGCATGAAGTGACTTTTCCCCCTTCACATGAATTAAATGAATTATGTGAAAAAGCGTGGGATTCCCCTGACAGGAAGGTGATAGTTTCCAAGAGATTACTTATGGCGTATCCTTTCCCGCCAACGGACAGGTTACGCTGGGAATGCTCCCCTAGGGTAGACAAGGCGTTGACACGCTTGTCTAAGAAGGTGGCCCTGCCGTCTCCGGATACGGCCGCCCTAAAGGATCCTGCGGATAGAAAGCAGGAAGCTATCCTGAAGTCTGTTTATACACATTCTGGCACACTGCTGAGGCCAGCAATTGCTTCGGCCTGGATGTGTAGTGCGGTAGCTGCATGGACGGATTCTCTGTCTGAGGAGTTAGATACCCTGGACAGGGACACTGTTCTACTGACCCTGGCACATATCAAGGATGCGGTCCTATATATGCGGGATGCCCAGAGGGACATTTGCCTGCTGGGCTCTAGAGTTAACGCAATGTCCATCTCTGCCAGAAGGGTCTTATGGACTCGGCAATGGACAGGGGATACCGACTCTAAAAAACACATGGAGGTTTTACCTTATAAGGGTGAGGAATTGTTTGGGGACGGTCTCTCGGACCTAGTTTCCACAGCTACGGCTGGGAAGTAAAATTTCTTGCCTTATGTCCCTCCACAACCTAAGAAAGCACCGTATTACCAAATGCAGTCCTTTCGTTCTCAGAGGAGCAAGAAGGTCAGAGGTGCGTCCTTTCTTGCTAGAGGCAGGGGTAGAGGAAAAAAGCTGCACCATGCTGCTAGTTCCCAGGAACAAAAGTCTTCCCCGGCTTCCACTAAATCCACCGCATGACGCTGGGGCTCCACAGGCGGAGCCAGGAGCTGTGGGGGCGCGTGTCCGACATTTCAGCCACCAGTGGGTTCGCTCACAGGTGGATCCTTGGGCTATACAAATTGTGTCTCAGGGTTACAAGCTGGAATTCGAGGTGATGCCCCCTCACCGTTACCTAAAATCGGCCTTACCAACTTCCCCCATGGAAAGGGAGATAGTGTTGGAGGCAATTCACAAACTTTTTCTCCAGAAAGTGGTGGTAGAGGTCCTCCCCCTTCAACAGGGAAGGGGCTACTATTCCACTATGTTTGTGGTACCGAAACCGTACGGTTCGGTCAGACCCATTTTAAATTTAAAATCCCTGAACATTTATCTGAAGAAATTCAAGTTCAAAATGGAATCGCTCAGAGCGGTCATTGCAAGTCTGGAGGAAGGGGATTTTATGGTGTCTCTGGACATCAAGGATGCTTACTTGCATCTCCCCATTTATCCGCCTCATCAGGAGTACCTCAGGTTTGTGGTACGGGACTGTCATTACCAATTCCAGACGTTGCCGTTTGGCCTGTCCACGGCACCGAGAGTTTTTACCAAGGTGATGGCGGGAATGATGGTGCTCCTTCGGAAGCAAGGGGTTACAATTATCCCATACTTGGACGATCTCCTCATAAAGGCGAGGTCCAGGGAGCAGTTGCTGATCAGCGTAGCACACTCTCAGGAAGTGTTGCGTCAGCGCGGCTGGATTCTGAACATTCCAAAGTCGCAGCTGATTCCTGCGACGCGTCTGCCCTTCCTGGGCATGATTCTGGACACAGACCAGAAGAAGGTGTTTCTCCTGGAGGAGAAGGCTCAGGAGCTCGTGACTCTGGTCAGAGACCTCCTAAAGCCAAAACAGGTGTCGGTGCATCGCTGCACGCGAGTCCTGGGAAAGATGGTGGCGTCATACGAAGCCATTCCCTTCGGCAGGTTCCATGCGAGGATCTTTCAGTGGGATCTGCTGGACAAGTGGTCCGGATCGCATCTTCAGATGCATCGGATGATCACCCTGTCCCCCAGGGCCAGGGTGTCTCTTCTGTGGTGGCTACAAGGTGCTCACCTCCTCGAGGGCCGCAGATTCGGCATGCAGGACTGGGTCCTGGTGACCACGGATGCAAGCCTCCGAGGGTGGGGGGCAGTCACTCAAGGAAGAAACTTCCAAGGGTTGTGGTCAAGTCAGGAGACTTGTCTGCACATCAATATCCTGGAACTAAGGGCCATATACAACGCCTCTGCTTCGAAACCAACCAGTGCTGATTCAGTCAGACAACATCACGGCACAAGAAGCAGGGTGGCAATGGCAGAAGCCACCAGGATTCTTCGGTGGGCGGAGAATCACGTACTAGCACTGTCAGCAGTGTTCATTCCGGGAGTGGACAACTGGGAAGCAGACTTCCTCAGCAGACACGACCTCCACCCGGGAGAGTGGGGACTTCATCAAGAAGTCTTCACGCAGATTGCAAATCGATGGGAACTGCCACAGGTGGACATGACGGCGTCCCGTCTCAACAAAAAGCTAAAAAGATATTGCGCCAGGTCAAGGGACCCTCAGGCGATAGCTGTGGACGCACTAGTAACACCGTGGGTGTTCCAGTCGGTCTATGTGTTTCCTCCTCTTCCTCTCATACCAAGGGTGCTGGGAATTGTAAGAAAAAGAGGAGTGAGAACAATACTCATTGTTCCGGATTGGCCAAGAAGGACTTGGTACCCGGAATTGCAAGAAATGCTCACAGAGGACCCGTGGCCTCTGCCTCTCAGACAGGACCTGTTACAACAAGGGCCCTGTCTGTTCCAAGACTTACCGCGGCTGCGTTTGACAGCATGGCGGTTGAACACCGGATCCTAGCAGAAAAGGGCATTCCGGAAGCAGTTATTCCTACGCTGATAAAGGCTAGGAAGGACGTGACAGCAAAACATTATCACCGTATATGGCGAAAATATGTTGCTTGGTGTGAGGCCAGGAAGGCCCCTACAGAGGAATTCCAACTGGGGCGATTCCTGCACTTCCTACAGTCGGGTGTGACTATGGGCCTAAAATTAGGGTCCATAAAGGTCCAGATTTCGGCCCTATCCATTTTCTTTCAAAAGGAACTGGCTTCACTGCCTGAGGTTCAGACGTTTGTTAAGGGAGTGCTGCATATTCAGCCTCTTTTTGTGCCACCAGTGGCACCTTGGGATCTTAACGTGGTATTGGCTTTCCTGAAATCCCACTGGTTTGAGCCACTTAAGACGGTGGAGCTAAAGTATCTCACGTGGAAAGTGGTCATGCTGTTGGCCCTAGCCTCAGCTAGGCGTGTGTCAGAATTGGCGGCTTTGTCATGTAAAAGCCCCTATCTGGTTTTCCATATGGACAGGGCAGAATTGCGAACTCGTCCGCAGTTTCTGCCAAAGGTGGTGTCATCTTTTCATCTGAACCAACCCATTGTGGTGCCTGCGGCTACTCATGACTTGGAGGATTCCAAGTTGCTTGATGTAGTCAGGGCTTTGAAGATCTATGTTGCCAGGACGGCTGGAGTCAGGAAGACTGACTCGCTGTTTATCCTGTATGCATCCAACAAGCTGGGTGTTCCTGCTTCAAAGCAAACCATTGCTCGCTGGATCTGTAACACGATTCAGCAGGCTCATTCTGCGGCTGGATTGCCGCATCCAAAATCAGTAAAAGCCCATTCCACAAGGAAGGTGGGCTCTTCTTGGGCGGCTGCCCGAGGGGTCTCGGCATTACAGCTTTGCCGAGCTGCTACTTGGTCGGGTTCAAACACATTTGCAAAGTTCTACAAGTTTGATACCCTGGCTGAGGAGGACCTGGTGTTTGCCCATTCGGTGCTGCAGAGTCATCCGCACTCTCCCGCCCGTTTGGGAGCTTTGGTATAATCCCCATGGTCCTTACGGAGTCCCCAGCATCCACTAGGACGTTAGAGAAAATAAGAATTTACTCACCGGTAATTCTATTTCTCGTAGTCCGTAGTGGATGCTGGGCGCCCGTCCCAAGTGCGGACTTTCTGCAATACGTGTATATAGTTATTGCTTAATAAAGGGTTATGTTATGTTGGCATCCATTGGTTGATGCTCTGTTGTTTGTTCATACTGTTAACTGGGTAAGTTTATCACAAGTTATACGGTGTGATTGGTGTGGCTGGTATGAGTCTTACCCTGGATTCCAAAATCCTTTCCTTGTAATGTCAGCTCTTCCGGGCACAGTTTCCTTAACTGAGGTCTGGAGGAGGGGCATAGAGGGAGGAGCCAGTGCACACCAGATAGTACTAAATCTTTCCTTAGAGTGCCCAGTCTCCTGCGGAGCCTGCTATTCCCCATGGTCCTTATGGAGTCCCCAGCATCCACTACGGACTACGAGAAATAGAATTACCGGTGAGTACATTCTTATTTTTCCCTTCCTCCTCTCTCCTGTTACTGCACTTTCATTCTCCTCTGCCTCGTCATGGTCCTACTACCCCACCACTCAGCCCTGCTCCCTTCCTCCTCTCCCTGTCATCCCACCTCTCCTCCATCAGCATCACACTGAACTCCCTCCCTGCCCACCTCCTGCAGTTTCCCTTCCGAGCTCAGACACCCAAACCACTACTCTCTAATCATCCCTGTCCTCCAAGTTAATCTCACCTCAATGCTACAGCAACCCCGATAATCTCATTCACATCTTTTCCACAAACTCTCTCTCTCTCTCTCTCTCTCTCTCTCTCTCTCTCTCTCTCTCTCTCTCTCTCTCTCTCTCTCTCTCTCTCTCTCTCTCTCCCCTCTGGCCTCTGGAATGCCAGATCTGTCTGTAACAAATTGGTCCCTACATTTTCATCTCCAACTCCCTGAATCTCCTAGCCATTACAGAAACCTGGGATTCCCCTTCTGACACCACTTCTCCTGCTGCTCTCTCTGCTGGGGTCCTCATATTTACACACACCTCTATGGTCCTGGGGTCGACATAGTAGGGTGTTGGGATCCTTCTATCCTCCGGTTACTCCTACCAAGTCATACCCATCAGAAGCTTCCCTTACATACTCTACATTTGACGTCCATGCTATACGCTTCTTCCAACCTGTTCACCTTTGAGTAGCTGTCATTTACTGACCCATGGCATTCCCATCAAATTCCTCAATCACTTTGCTTCCTAGCTCACTCACTTCCTCTTTTCATACATTCCCTCTATTATCTTAGGCGATCTCAACATCCCAATTGGCATCCCCACAGAATCCTCTGCTTCTAAACTCCTTAACCTCACATCATCACTTCTCTCCCAATGGACCGCCTCACCCTCCCATGTGATTGGGCACTCGCTTGATCTTGTCTTCACTCACCATTGTGATATTTGTGATTTCTCAAACTCCCCAATCACCCTCTCTGACCATCTCTTCCTCTCTTTTAACTTATCCCTATCCTCTTCTCTACCTCCCAAGGCTGCCATCACTAAGTGTATCATTGAGACCATCAACACAATTTCCTTAACCTCCCTGGCTGACTCACTAATCTCTCCTATTCTCTCTCTTGTCCTGGACAAGCCACTTCCCTATACAATGCCTCCCTTTCTTCTGCTCTTGACTCTGTTGCTCCAGCGGCCACTATTCACTCTCACGGATCAACACCTTTACCATGGCATTCCAAATTCGGCAGATATCTGAAAAAATGTTCATGTACCGCCAAGCGACAGTAGAGAAAATCACACTCTGAAGTGGGTTTCCTCCATTTCATTTGTTCTCATCCTACAGTGCTGCCCTTTCCATCTATAAACAATTATACTTCAAGAAACCTCATTTCCTCTCAATCTTTGAACACCCAGCGTCTCTTTGCCACTGTCAGCTCCCTCCTCTACACACCCCCACCTCGACTCCCTTCTTCAGTCTTTGCCCTTGACTTTGCCTACTTCATATCCCAATAGACCCTCAGAAATCTGCTCCCTTCTTTCCCTGACCATCCATCTCACCAACTCTGACTTCTTTTCCCCCTGTGTCTGGAGATTAAGTAATGGCCTTCATTCCTCCAATTCCTGCCTCCAAGATGTTGGACGTGGTGCTCCCTACCTCTGGAATTCTCTACCTGCCCCTATCAGATTCTCCACCTCTTTACAAAACTTTAAACGGACTCTCAAGACAAATTTCTTCATCAAACCCAGCCATCTCTCATCCTAACCCTCTATACCATGCTCACTTCTACCACATCTGTGTCACCCCTGTCTGTCTGCCCTTCTCCTGCAGAATGTAAGGTCTCACGAGCAGGGCCCTCTCCCCTCATGTGCTTTTGCCTCTCTTAGACAATTTTCTACTCCATACTCCCTACAACGGCACCTAACCCTCGATTTCTGCCACCCTGATACTTATGTCAGTGTCCTGTCCCCTGATGCAGCAATGTTAATATAACATGTATTTGTCCTACAATGTCTTGTACTGTAAGTCATTGTTTTCTTATCTTGCTCATTGTTAATGTACTTTGTAAGGTGCTACGGAGCCCTTGTGGTGCCATATAAAATAAGATTTTACTCACCGGTAAATCTATTTCTCGTAGTCCGTAGTGGATGCTGGGGACTCCGTAAGGACCATGGGATTAGCGGCTCCGCAGGAGACTGGGCACAACTAAAGAAAGCTTTAGAACTACCTGGTGTGCACTGGCTCCTCCCACTAAGACCCTCCTCCAGACCTCAGTTAGGATACTGTGCCCGGAAGAGCTGACACAATAAGGAAGGATTTTGAATCCCGGGTAAGACTCATACCAGCCAAACCAATCACACCGTATAACTCGTGATACTATACCCAGTTAACAGTATGATAACAACTGAGCCTCTCAACAGATGGCTCAACAATAACCCTTTAGTTAGGCAATAACTATATACAAGTATTGCAGACAATCCGCACTTGGGATGGGCGCCCAGCATCCACTACGGACTACGAGAAATAGATTTACCGGTGAGTAAAATCTTATTTTCTCTAACGTCCTAAGTGGATGCTGGGGACTCCGTAAGGACCATGGGGATTATACCAAAGCTCCCAAACGGGCGGGAGAGTGCGGATGACTCTGCAGCACCGAATGAGCAAACTCTAGGTCCTCCTCAGCCATGGTATCAAACTTGTAGACTCTTGCAAGAGTGTTTGAAACCGACCAAGTAACAGCTCGGCAAATTTGTAAAGCTGAGACCCCTCGGGCAGCCACCCACGAAGAGCTCACTTTCCTCGTGGAATGGGCTTTCACAGATTTAGGGTGCGGCAGTCCAGCCGCAGAATGTGCAAGTTGAATCGTGCTACAGATCCAGCGAGCAATAGTCTGCTTAGAAGCAGGAGCACCCAGCTTGTTGGGTGCATACAGGATAAATAGCGAGTCAGTTTTCCTGACTCCAGCCATCCTGGAAACATATACTTTTCAGGGCCCTGACTACGTCCAGAAACTTGGAATCCTCCAAGTCCCAAGTAGCCGCAGGCACCACAATAGGTTGGTTCACATGAAAAACTGCTACCACCTTAGGAAGGAATTGGGAACGAGTCCTCAATTCCGCCTTATCCATATAAAATACAGATAAGGGCTTTTGCATGACAAAGCCGCCAATTCTGATACACGCCTGGCCGACGCCAAGACCCACAGCATGACCACTTTCCACGTGAGGTATTGTAGCTCCACGGATTTAAGTGGCTCAACTCAATGCGACTTCAGGAAATCCAACACTACGTTGAGATCCCACGGTGCCACTGGAGGCACAAACGGGGGCTGACTATGCAGCACTCCCTTAACAAAAGTCTGAACTTCAGGCAGTGAAGCCAGTTCTATTTTAGAAGAAAATCGATAGAGCCGAAATCTGGACCTTAATGGAACCCAATTTTAGGCCCATAGTCACCTCTGACTTGTAGGAAGTGCAGAAATCGACATAGCTGAAATTCCTCCTTTGGGGACTTACTGGCCTCACAGCACGCAACATATTTCCGCCATATGCGGTGATAATGGTTTGCGTTCACTTCTTTCCTAGCTTTAAATAGCGTAGGGATAACTTCCTCCGGAATGCCCTTTTCCTTCAGGATCCGGCGTTCAACCGCCATGCCGTCAAACGCAGCCGCGGTACGTCTTGGAACAGACAGGCCCCCTGCTGCAGCAGGTCCTGTCTGAGCGGCAGAGGCCATGGGTCCTCTGAGATCATTTCTTGGAGTTCTGGGTACCAAGCTCTTCTTGGCCACCCGGAACAATGAGTATAGTTCTTACTCCTCTCCTTCTTATTATTCTCATTACCCTGGGTATGAGAGGCAGAGAAGGGAACACATACACCGACTGGTACACCCACGGTGTTACCAGAGCATCCACAGCTATCGCCTGAGGGTCCCTTGACCTGGCGCAATATCTTTGTAGCTTTTTGTTGAGGCGGGACGCCATCCTGTCCACCTGTGGCCTTTCCCAACGGTGTACAATCATTTGGAAGACTTCTGGATGAAGTCCCCACTCTCCCGGGTGGAGATCGTGCTGAGAAAGTCTGCTTCTCAGTTGTCCACTCCGGGAATGAACACTGCTGACAGTGCTAACACATGATTTTCCGCCCATCGGAGAATCCTTGTGGCTTCTGCCATCGCCATCCTGCTTCTTGTGCCGCCCTGTCGGTTTACATGAGCGACCGCCGTGATGTTGTCTGACTGGATCAGCACCGGCCGGTGTTGAAGCAGGGGTCTAGCCTGACTGAGGGCATTGTAAATGGCCCATAGTTCCAGAACATTTATGTGTAGGGAAGTCTCCTGACTTTTCCATATGCCTTGGAAGTTTCTTCCCTGTGTGACTGCCCCCCAGCCTTGAAGGCTGGCATCCGTGGTCACCAGGACCCAGTCCTGTATGCCGAATCTGCGGCCCCCTAGAAGATGAGCACTCTGCAGTCACCACCACAGCGACACCCTGGCCCTTGGAGACAGGGTTATCCGCTGATGCATCTGAGGATGCGACCCGGACCACTTGTCCAACAGATCCCACTGGAAGATCCTTGCATGGGACCTGGCGAATGGAAATTCTTCGTAAGAAGCTACCATCTTTCCCAAGGCTCGCGTGCATTGATGCACCGACACCTGTATTTGTATTAGGAGGTCTCCGTCTAGAGACGCCAACTCCTTGGACTTCTCCTCCGGGAGAAACCCTTTTTATCCTGTTCTGTGTCCAGAACCATACCTAGGAACAGTAGACGCGTCGTAGGAACCAGCTGCGACTTTGGAATATTCAGAATCCAGCCGTGCTGTTGTAGCACTTCCCGAGATAGTGCTATTCCGACGAACAACTGCTCCCTGGACCTCGCCTTTATAAGGAGATCGTCCAAGTACGGGATAAGTACTTAGGCCATTACCTTGGTAAATACCCTCGGTGCCGGGGACAGACCAACGGCAACGTCTGGAATTGGTAATGACAATCCTGTACCACAATTTTGAGGTACACCTGGTGAAGAGGGTAAATAGGGACATGCAGGTAAGCATCCATGATGTCCAGTGATACCCTGAAACTTTCCAGGCTTGCAATAATCGCCCTGAGCGATTCCATTTTGAACTTGAACCTTCGTATATAAGTGTTCAAGGATTTCAATTTTAGAATGGGTCTCACCGAACCGTCTGGTTTCGGTACCACAACATTTTGGAATAGTAACCCCGGCCTTGTTGAAGGAGAGGTACCTTGATTTCACCTGCTGGAAGTACAGCTTGTGAATTGCCGCCAGTACTACCTTTCTCCGAGGGCAGCAGGCAAGGCTGATGTGAGGCAACGGCGAGGGGGAGTCGCCTCGAACTCCAGCCTGTATCCCTGTGATACTACTTGCAGAACCTAGGGATCCACCTGTGGGCAAGCCCACTGGTCCCTGCAGTTCCCGAGACGTGCCCCCACCGCACCTGTCTCCACCTGTGGAGCCCCAGCGTCATGCGGTGGACTCAGAGGAAGCGAGGGAAGATATTTGATCCTGGGAACTGGCTGACTGGTGCAGCTTTTTCCTTCTTCCCTTGTCTCTGCGCAGAAAGGAAGCGCCTTTGACCCGCTTGCTTTTCTGAAGCCGAAAGGACTGTACCTGAAAATACGGTGCTTTCTTAGGCTTTTGTGAGGAAACCTGAGGTAAAAAAAAAATTTTTTCCCCAGCTGTTGCTGTGGATACGAGGTCCCAGAGACCATCCCCAAACAATTCCTCACCCTTATAAGGCAGAATCTCCATGTGCCTTTTAAAGGCAGCATCACCTGTCTACTGCCGGGTTTCTAATACCCTCCTGGCAGAATGGACATTGCATTAATTCTGGATGCCAGCCGGCAAATATCCCTCTGTGCATCCTTTATATATAAGACAACGTCTTAAATATGCTCAATGTTAGCAAAATATTATCCCTGTCTTAGCGTATTAATATTATCTGACAGGGTATCAGACCACGCTGCAGCAGCACTATTTATGCTGAGGCAATTGCAGGTTTCAGTATATAACCTGAGTGTGTAAATACAGACTTCAGGACCGCCTCCTGCTTTTTATCAGCAGGTTCCTTCAAGGTGGCCGTATCCTAAGACGGCAGTGCCACCTTTTGACAAACGTGTGAGCGCCTTATCCACCCTAAGGGATATCTCCCAACGTGACCTATCCTCTAGCGGGAAAGGGTACGCCATCAGTAACTTTTTAGAAATTACCAGTTTCTTATCGGGGGAAACCACGCTTCTTTACACACTTCATTCATTCATCTGATGGGGGAACAAAACACTGGCTGCTTTTTCTCCCCCCTTTTATGTGGTACTTGGGTTCATGTCAGAAAATGCGTAACACATTTTTCATTGCCGAGATCATGTAACGGATGTTCCTAGTGGATTGTGTATATGTCTCAACCTCGTCGACACTGGAGTCAGACTCCGTGTCGACATCTGTGTCTGCCATCTGAGGTAACGGGCGTTTTTGGAGCCCCTGATGGCCTTTGAGACGCCTGGGCAGGCGCGGGCTGAGAAGCCGGCTGTTCCACAGCTGTTACGTCATCCAGCCTTTTATGTAAGGAGTTGACACTGTCGGTTAATACCTTCCACCTATCCATCCACTCTGGTGTCGGCCCCACAGGGGGCGACATCCCATTTATCGGCCTCTGCTCCGCCTCCACGTAACCTTCCTCATCCAACATGTCGACACAGCCGTACCGACACACCGCACACACACAGGGAATGCTCTGACTGAGGACAGGACCCCACAAAGTCCTTTGGGGAGACCGAGAGAGAGCATGCCAGCACACACCAGAGCGCTATATAATGCAGGGATTAACACTATAACTGAGTGATTTTTCCCCAAATAGCTGCTTGTATACATATATTGCGCCTAAATTTAGTGCCCCCCCTCTCTTTTTAACCCTTTGAGCCTGAAAACTACAGGGGAGAGCCTGGGGAGCTGTCTTCCAGCTGCACTGTGAAGAGAAAATGGCGCCAGTGTGCTGAGGGAGAAGCCCCGCCCCTTTTTCGGCGGACTTTCTACCGCTTTTTCTGGAATACTGGCAGGGGTAATTTTACATCTATATAGCCTCTAGGACTATATATGATGTAGATTTGCCAGCCAAGGTGTCATATATTGCCCTCAGGGCGCCCCCCCCCCCCCCCCCCCCAGCGCCCTGCACCCATCAGTGACCGGAGTGTAAGGTGTACATGAGGAGCAATGGCGCACAGCTGCAGTGCTGTGCGCTACCTTGGTGAAGACCGAAGTCTTCTGCCGCCGATTTTCCGGACTCTTCATGCTTCTGGCTCTGTAAGCGCGGCTCCGGGAACGAACACCAAGGTCGGGTCCTGCGGTCGATCCCTCTGGAGCTAATGGTGTCCAGTAGCCTAAGAAGCCCAAACTACCACCTGTTAGGTAGGTTCGCTTCTTCTCCCCTTAGTCCCTCGCTGCAGTGAGTCTGTTGCCAGCAGATCTCACTGTAAAATAAAAAACCTAAATATACTTTCTTTTTAGGAGCTCAGGAGAGCCCCTAGTGTGCATCCAGCTCAGCCGGGCACAAGAATCTAACTGAGGTCTGGAGGAGGGTCTTAGTGGGAGGAGCCAGTGCACACCAGGTAGTCCTAAAGCTTTCTTTAGTTGTGCCCAGTCTCCTGCGGAGCCGCTAATCCCATGGTCCTTACGGAGTCCCCAGCATCCACTTAGGACGTTAGAGAAATTAAACATAATAATAATAATGATTCTAGTAAATATTGCTAGAATGCATAAAGTTTTGCTGGCTCGGGTCATCCAATCAAGCAATGGCGTCACTAGGGGGAGTGAGGGGGTATAGACCGCACCCAGGTATCACCCGCCAAGGGGTGACACCAAAATGCCGGCTCCTCCTCAGTGACGGGAGCCAGATGCTGCACTGTGACATTATGTGTAGCACTTGGCTCCTGTTACAGTATAGCCCTACAAGTCTCTGGGGGCAGCCCAGCATCTCTGGGGATGCTGGGCACGCTGCTGGCTTGATGAAACCGTGGTCTAGTAGCGAGACAATAGAGGCCATGCCCCTTTCCATGAGGCCACACCCCCTGTTTGGCTTTTTGCCCATCACTGGGTTTCATAGCCCATAGAGATGCCGCTGCCACCAAGTTCTGATCTTGAATGTAAATACTACATTTTGCGTGTTCTGGAATGTAAATCCCTCATGATTTCAGCAGTCATTTCAAACTGGAAATGACTGTAACTAAATGGTATTGCTGTTAATATATATACCATAAAATCAAAACAGGTCAAATTTCATAATTTTAGCTGTTTTTATCAATTTTAAAGAAATCCAAAGCCAAAACACGACAATAGTTTAGAGCCAAAACCAAATGGGGGTCTGCGCACATATCTAAGAATGTAGTCAATCAGTTATACCCCTTTCACAGTTACCTTGGCCCAGCAAGCTTCACTGCGAAGGCAAGGCCGATGGTTGCGATGTTTACCTGATATGCGATTGCATCGCAAATACAGGGAGGAGGGGGTATGTACCTCCTCCTCCATTTTCATTGCTAAGGACTGCAAATGCAAAGCTACTGCCATTCCTCCTTCCCATAGTTCTCCGCTCAGGGGGTGGAGTTTTGCGAAATTACATGGTTGCGTCCTAAGCACAGTACTATGGACAGGAGGAGGAGGAGCAGGATAGCTGCCAGCAGCCTGGCGCCAACAAGTATACACCCTTGGCAACGAGCATTACACACCCCTGGCAATGACCATGAGCAATGAGCATGGAACCCCTGGCAACGAGCATGGAACCCAGAGCATGAAACCCCTGGCAAGGAGCATGGAACCCAGAGCATGAAACCCATGGCAACGAGCATGGAACCCAGAGCATGAAACCCTTGGCATCGAGCATGGAACCCAGAGCATGAAACCCATGGCAACGAGCATGGAACCCAGAGCATGAAACCCATGGCAAGGAGCATGGAACCCAGAGCATGAAACCCTTGGCATCGAGCATGGAACCCAGAGCATGAAACCAATGGCAACGAGCATGGAACCCAGAGCATGAAACCTCTGGCAAGGAGCATGGAACCCAGAGCATGAAACCCATGGCAATGAGCATGGAACCCAGAGCATGAAACCCTTGGCATCGAGCATGGAACCCAGAGCATGAAACCCCTGGCAACAAGCAGGTAATTTAAAGGTAATTCAAAGTCTTACTGTAGGGCATAATGTATCACGGTGATTGTGGTATGTGATTTAATATGGTGCAGGGGGCATAACTGTGTGGGGCATAATATGATGGAATTTTTTTCTTTTGTGTGGTGTCCAAGGTCTGTTGGTGCAGGGTCAAAAACTGAGGTGTAAGGTAGTCTTTTCCTGCGAGGCCACACCCATTTTAGCGAGGCTACGCACATTTCAGCAAGGCCACATGCTCTCGCCGGGAGCGCGTACGCAAAATATTTTTTTTTATACCTATGGTAGAGGGGGGGGGGGGCACATTTCAGGGTGTCTATTTTTTTACTGTTCACACTGGGAGCCAAATTGTCTAGAAACAGCCCTGCCTAAGTCATTCTACAACCTGCTACGCCAAATGCCGCCCTTTTCATCTCTTATACAAACTGCTATATATAATAGATGAGTCATGTGTACTTTGAAAGACAAATATTATAATTTGTAAGCAATATTGAAAATACCAGGAAGGTAAATAAAACTTACTTGGACGGTGCCATCGGTAACAACTGCCTTATGTTTCTCTTCAACTTGCCACCCAGAAACATGCTGGCAGAGAAAGTAGTCTCAGGTTACCTGTTGCAGTCTGAATAATACTCCTACTTGAAAATATCGGCTCATAAACTGTAATTTGGTGACTAATAAGAAAAAAAAGATTACAATAAAAAGTTGTTGCTTTGTAAAAGACAAATGTCATATAAAATTTGTCCGCTAAGGTTAATGATGTTTGCTGGAGTCCAGTGTTTTTCAAATTGGGTTCCATGAAATTCCAATGTTTCGTCAATGTTAGTCAGGGTTTCCAAGAGACGAAAATGCGCAATTTCACAAAAATAAAATCTGCCCGTTTTCAATTTGTATGTTTGTGTGGCAACATTCAACAGTAACCATTCTGCCACAGATAACACATGGACAATGCCATAGCAGAACATCGAGGAACCCTGAGTCAGTACTCCCCACCCTGGCACATTTGGCACCATGATGTCACAGTGCAAGCAAAAAGACATACCGCAAGCGGGAAAAGGGAGTCGTCAGGCCAGTGAATGTAGCGACCCCTTAGCTTTGCACCCTGGGCAGCAGCACACTCATTACGGCTTTGTGCATGGACAATTCACCACTGTTCATTGCTCCACTCCAGAAGATTCTCAGTACCATCCCTGATCACCAAACGGCGCACGGAAAGTTCTGTGCCTTGCCACAACACAGCTGTCAGTCATTAGCAGAGCTTGCTGTAGGGAGAGTGAAATCTTACATGCTTTGTTCTTGTAAATGTTTTGTCATGGATAAATGGATAATGGGGGTAACTCCAAGTTGATCGCAGCAGGAGGAAATTTTTTAGCAGTTGGGCAAAACCATGTGCACTGCAGGGGAGGCAGATATAACATGTGCAGAAAGAGTTAGATTTGGGTGGGTTATTTTATTTCTGTGCAGGGTAAATACTGGCTGCTTTATTTTTACACTGCAAATTAGATTGCAGATTGAACACACCCCACCCAAATCTAACTCTCTCTGCACATGTTATATCTGCCTCCCCTGCAGTGCACATGGTTTTGCCCAACTGCTAAAAAATTTCCTGCTGCGATCAACTTGGAATTACCCCCAATATGCAAAAAAATTGCACAACAAGCAAGAGGATGATATGTCTGAATAAAGTGCAGAAACTGCAGAGCTTCCAGACAGCAGTAACAATCTTGCAAATTCTTTAAGGCACCAGAAACCTGTAGCTCTGCTTTAGAAGGGGATGGGCTATGGACAAGTACAGCTGGGCATACACTTTATCTGTCCAACAATACAACTAGTAGTGACAGAGCCGGCCCTACCCAGTATGATGCCCTAGGCAAGATTTTGGCTGGTGCTCCCTAGCACCACCGCTAGTTCAGCCTATGACCTTGCACCACTTTCCCAGCACCATCATCCCTCACCCATAGAAGTCCTTATTTTGGTATTCCTATTACCTATATTTTAAATAGGTACAGTGCGCCCAAAAAGGGCTGTGTTTTTGCTGGCAAGGGGCATGGCCACGCAATAGTACCCTCAATTGAAATTACGCTACACAGTACTGCAACTTTATTAGCACACTGAATTGCTCCTTATTCACATTACACAATACATATTGCTCTTTGTTAGAAAACACAGTAGTGCCCTTTCTATACGTAACACCGCACAGTAGAGCACCTTATACACATAATCTCACACATTAGTAATGCCTTTATACACATAATACCACAAAGTAATGCCCCTTACACATATAACACACACTATTAATGTCCTTATAAACATAATGCACCTTACACATTATGCCAATCTTTATTAATGTCCTTATAGACATACTGGGGCAGATGTATTAAGCCTGGAGAAGGGATAAAGAAGTGATAAAGCAGTGATAAGTGCAAGGTGATAACGCACCAGCCAGTCAGCGCCTGTCATTTTTCAAATCTGTAATGATTGGCGGGTGCGTTAATCACCTTGCGCTTATCACTGCTTTATCACTTCTCCAGGTTAATACATCTGCCCCAATGTCCATTGCACATATGCTGCACATTATTAATGCTCGTAAACACATAATGACACACATAATGTCCCTTACACAAATGCTGCAATTATTAGTGCCCTTATACACATAATGTCCCTTACACATATGACGCACATTATTAATGCCCTTATACACATAATGACACACATAGTGCCCCTTACACATATGCCACACATTATTAATGCACTTATACACATAATGACACACATAGTGTCCCTTACACATATGCCACACATTATTAATGCCCTTATACACATGACACACTTAGTACCCCTTACACATATGCCGCACATTATTAATGCATTTATACACATGACACGCATTATGCCCCTTACACATATGCCAAATACTATTGCACAACCAACCCACTCACACACAGCACTCACATGGCCATTTACACTATGATCTCTGCTTGGATACAGATGTGTACTCATAAATATTGCCTCAATGAACCATGCAGCAGGAGATGCCTGGCGTGGGTCAGCTGGCAGCTCTGCTAACGCCGGGCACCTTTTTTTGATGAAAATGCATCTTATTTGCATTGCTATGTACCTAGGATACACAAGCAGTGTTTGCTGATTAAAATGATATGCTGCATGCCTATATACTGTGTGCAACTCTTGGCTGTATCTGCATACAAAATGTTACACACAGAATATAGGCATGCCGCATATCATTTTAATCAGCAGAAGCTGCTGGTGCCCCTAGGCATTTGCCTATTTGCCTATGCCTAGGACCGGCTTTGAGTAGTGACAATGACAAGTGACCATTTGCTCCAGGGAACGGACAAAAGCTGTCCTTTAGACAAATTGGTTAAATCAAACGGATTTAACCAATTTGTCTGAAAAACTATTTTTTTCTGTTTCCAGTATATGGGAGCAAAGTATTGATTGTTATTTGCTCCCAAACATTACCAGATATTTGTTCCAACCAGACAACTAGTTAGATGGTTGAATACATAATCTTGAGGTGTATAGCCATCTTAAGTTATGTCACTTTTTAAGGGGGATGGTATCGATATCCCGACAGGCAACACCCCCACAGTTAGAATCTCAACAGATCCCAGTGAGTATTTTAACCCTTGCCCTAATCCTGACCCTCCGGCAGCCTAACCCTAACTGTCCCCTCCCAAAGCCTAACCATAACCCCACACACACATAGCCTAACGCTGTCCGTACCCTCTGCAGCCTAAACCTAACACCCCACCCACATACAGCCTAATCCTAACCCCTGTTGGGATTCTGTCAGGAATCTGCCGTTGGCTTTCCGACCATTGGGATGGTTATTGCTGGGATATTAGCTACATCTCTTTTAAGGTTCCTGGTGCTAATACTGATTCATTGTTGATATTTCCAGCAAAGCAGTGTAATATTAAGCACCTGTTGAATTGGTGTGTGACGATTGTGTCATATACAGGTGTGTTTGATATCACAAAAGGTCTCACACCCAACTTGTTTCTTTAATTACTGAAATCCAACTCCCAAAACCCTATTTATATAACTGTGCCTATGTTTAGCGTGTATTCAAAAATGTACCTACATAAGCTGAACTGCTACATATTTTCAGATGCTCTAAAAAGGTGAGATTGAACAATTTAAAGGGTGAAATACATAATGTTATTAATAAAAGAAACAGCTGTTTGACATAATGGATTCCAGGTCTACAAATGCAGAAAGACCTGCATGTATGATGCTTATTAATTGAGGATACATTGCGCATCCATATACATTATGCTCTGTGAGCCATGTCATTGGTGGGGAAGTGTGTGTAAGGGGCATACTTGCCTACCTGACCCAATGCTCTCCATGAGGGAGAAAATGCTCTGTTCCTGGACTTTCCTGGTAATGTATGATTGCCATCACCTGTGGTGAAACACCTTTCTTATCAATTATCTAGCTCACCACAGGTGATGGCAATCATACATTACCAGGAAGGTCCAGGAACAGAGCATTTTCTCCCTCATTGAGAGGGTCAGGTAGGCAAGTATGGTAAGGGGTGGTTCCAAGGAATGGGAGGCTAAGCTCAACGCAGAAGCCAGAAGGAAAATATTAACGTGCGCTGTGGCTCACATCACAGTGCTGAATGACTCTGTGAAAACGTTCTGGGAAATGTACAAAATGTGTTTTCTGCTGCAGAGAAATAAAAAGGATCCAGCAAGAGCAGGTAGGGGTGTGTTCTAGGGATGACCATTGACCAATGTTGAATACTTTTACCATCAATGGCATATAGCAAGATGGTTATACACATACTTGCCTACCTGACCCCCTCCATGAGGGAGAAAATGCTCTGTTCCTGGACTTTCCTGGTAATGTATGATTGCCATCACCTGTGGTAAAACACCTTTCTTATCAATTAACTAGCTCACCACAGGTGATGGCAATCATACATTACCAGGAAAGTCCAGGAACAGAGCATTTTCTCCCTCATGGAGAGGGTCAGGAAGGCAAGTATGGTTATACACCATCGATGGTAGCTGTTTGCCCTATGTTTTTCCCGCCCTTACTCATGTTTTTAGTGCTGCTGTTCTGCACCAGGCTGTTAGACTATCCGCCAGCCGCCCTCAACTCTTACACTGTGTGTAAGAGCCGGGAATGGGATGTCCCACCTCTTTCACAGGCTGAGCTGTCATTCACAGCTCAGCCCCACCCTGGCTCTCGCACAGAATCAGTGCTAGCCACCATGCATTTGCATAAGCAATGATGGCAAAACCGTTGATGGCAGCGCACAAAATAATTGCCTACTATCCATGGTTTGTGTCACCATCGATGGCAACCCTTGGCCATCCCCAGTGTGTTCTCTAAAGGGTGAATCATTTGGCCAGGTCCCAGTCTCTCACCATGTAGCTAAAATGGCCACTACAGCGTGAGATGTTTTGATGCCAGGCCACTGCAGTGGGGATATTTGTAACTCCCTAATGTGGTGTACCGTGTGCAGGGATGGACTGAGGCTGTGAAGCAGCCCTGCCACAACACTGCACGCACGCACGACAAGGGGGTCACAGCCATGACAGAGAGGGTGTGGTCATAGCTGAAAGTGAAAAGGGGGGAGCATCCACAGCTCACAGGGCATGCCACGAGTCAGGGGGGCCTGGACTCGCGGCACGTCCCATGTATCTGTATCCTGAGATGCTGGGCGGCCAAGCAGAGCAATGGGAGGTTGCGCTGCTCAGCCAGCCACGCTCTCTGTGTGGCCGGACAAGCCCATCAGCCTTTCTGGCATTTTTAGCATATAAAGTGCTGCAGTACTGGATTAAGTCCAGCAGCTGCGGTTCTGGGTAGATCCCAGGAAACCAAAGTGATTCCAGTCAGTAGCTGCACTAAGTAAGTAAGCTGCTGTATGGTCTTCCGTTGCAGTCTCCTGAGTCTGAATGAATGCAGGAGGTGCAGAGAGAGTTGGGAGTTCCATTAGTACATTGGAGCCTCAATTACTCCATGAGCGGTAGCAGTGAGACTGCTGCCCCAGGATTTGGCTGTCTACCATCTGGAGCACAATTGGTCAGGAGCAGACAGATTCTGGAGCAGATCTCTTGCAAATATTCTAGCTGGTAGATCTAGATATACTATCCTTTTCTCTTAAGCTGTGTACACACTAGATAATAAGTCACCTGATCCCGCAGATTGGAGCGACATATCGGGTACATCATCTAGTGTGTAACCATGATTTGCACGATCTGGCGGATCACTAGTGACATCCTACAATGACATGCTGCAGAATGCAGCATGTCATCCGACTCCCCCCGTCAGACCCGGCATCGGCTAGTGTGTTTGCACTTGTTGCTTGCCGGGTTCTGTCACCCATGATGTCATGCTGGGTACATATCGTTAAGTGTGTATCCAGCTTTAGACTTCCCGGTGTCTGGGCATGTACAGAAGTTGTGCCTCTTCTCCCTGGCACCTCATGAACAGGGTGGAGGTACACACCCTCTGCAACTGGATATACAATGTATCCAGGTGTGAAAGTCTTCCAGCAGGACACACATGCATGCATCCACCTGGGTTGGGTCAAAGGGACAAGAGCTGGATTACCCCCTGCTGTATATGTGCCTGTACTGTGTGTAAAGGATTTCTGTGAGCTCAAGAAAAGTGTGTATGCTCTTGACCTTCTAAAGCAGGGACGGGGAACCTTCGGCCCTCCAGCTGTTGTTGGACTACACATACCAGCATGCCTTACTACAGTTTTGATATTTGGCCATGCTAAAACTGTTGCAGGGCATGCTGGGATGTGTAGTTCAACAATAGCTGGAGGGCTGAAGGTTCCCCATCCCTGTTCTAAAGTATAGGTTCTTAAACTCAGACCTAAGGACCCCAAACAGTTCATGGTTTCCAGGTCACATCGCTGGAGCACAAGTGTATCCATTACTCACTGACACATTTTAAAAGATCCACAGGTTGAACTAAATATTTCACTTATTATTATGTGAGGAGACCGGGAAAACAGGAACTGTTTGGGGTCCCGAGGACCGAGTTTGAGAACCTAGGACCTAGAGCAGTGGTTCCCAAACTCAATTCTCAAGGCACCCTAACTGTCCAGGTTTTAAGAATAATGATTATGCCATCTGTGCACCAGCATGGAGTTCCAGAAATCCTGGACTGTTATGGTGGATCGAGGATTGAGTTTGGATAACTCTGAGCTAGAGGGTCGTACAGTGTATTCCATCTGACTTCTGAACATTTTGTATTCTCTATGTTGCCAATACCTTAAATTGGAAATTGGTCATTTTATTGGGGGAAATAAACATAGTCCTGCTTCTTCCAAGATGTATGTGTCTGCATTGTTGGGGTAATAAGGCTTACACCTATTACCAACACCTTAGTAGCCCTTCTGTCTTGGAGATTCAAAGTACTGGACACAGCCGGCTGGAGAGCAAGAAATCACACTACACAGTTGTCAGTATAACACTGCTCTGTCCTCTCTGTGACAGGGAGAGCCTTTAATTTATACCAAAAAAGAAGTGGGCTCATTACATGCCCTCCAATCACAGTGAAGTATTAAATTAGGTAATGATACAAAATACAAGTTTCAGTGACATAAAAGGGAGTATACAAAAAGACATATTTCCAAACTATTCCGGGAGTCTGTCTTGGCGATTGCTGAGGATATACTATTTCTGTCTTTCTCTGTCTTCTGGTTTCGCATTCTTTCTTGTAAAGTATTTAAGGAAAACATTTGTCTCCAAATAATACAGCAAAGCACACATACAAGCAACGATGACCTTACAATATATGTAAAGGGTCATATATATAGTATTTAGAATATATGGAAACATTAATACAGCAAAAGCATTTTAATCAATATTACTCTTACAGCATGAATCCTATGGAAAGCAGATAAATGCCTATCCATTCTCCAGCTCAGAGCTGGAGTCACCTTCCATGAGTCAGTTGTAGGAGTTAGTGGCAGGCAGTTATTGTAATGGTGTGTAGTGTGTACACACGGTGAGATATTTCCTTACGATTTTGATTATATAGTCAAAATCGTAAGAAAAGTCAGTGCAGATCGCAGGGCTGTTTCTAGCCAATTTGGCTCCCAGTGCGAGATTTAAAAATGCGACCCCCATGACATAAAAAAATGTGCCCCCCCCCCCCCGCCACACACACACACACACACACACACACACACACACACACCTAGATTAAAAAAAAACGTGCGCGTGCACCCGGCAAGGGGGGCGTGCCCTCATCTAAATGGGTGTGGCCTCATTTAAATGGGCACGGCCTTGTCTGAAAAGACTACATCACAATCCAGTTTTTGACCCTGCTCCAACAGATCACGACCACCATAGGAAAAAAAATTCTACCATATTAAGCCCCACACAGTAATGCCCCCTGCACCATATTATGCCACACACCGCAATGCCCTTGATACATTAAATCCCCACACTACGGCAGGCAAGAGTCCCCATTTCACACATTACGGCAGGTGTTCCCATTTTACACATTGAGAGAATGAGAGAGAGAGAGAATACTTACAGAGGCGATTACCGCTCTTCAGCCCGCCTCACCAGTCACTCCTCGCGCCGGCCTTTCCCTATTCCTAACTTGGATCCCCCTCTGTACTCCGCTCGGGGGGGGAGTTTCGCGGAGTGACGGGGTTGCGTCGTGACGTAACGACACAAACGCGTCATTCCGTGAAACCCCGCCCTCCCGAGCGGGTTACTCGGGGAGAAATAGGAGGGGGAAGCAGGGAACCACAGTTAGTGCCGCGGCGGGCGCCCAGTGCGGTTGCACTGCTCGCCTGCCCCAGGAAACGGCCCTGGCAGATCGCAAGGTGAAAGTCACCTTGCGATCCCGATTCGATGCATCGAAAGCCTAGATAGACTGTGCAGGCAAGTAAATTTTGACTATCTCTATAGAAGAGATAGTCAAAATTGACACTTAGCCAAAATCGCACATAGTCAGTATCGCAAGCACACTCATTATGTTCTTGCGATGCCGACCTAGCCGCTGTCGCATAGTGAGAATCGGGCATAGCCCGAATCTCACAGTGTGTATGGGCCTTAAGAGTGATCCCTATACCACAGGGGTGGAGGAGCAATCTCATTCGATTTGCAGAGGAAGTGGAGTTACTCGCTAATTGTGTACTGATTGGGAGAGTAAGCTCATCTGGTTACAGAACTTTTATACACTATACATAGGGGACATATTTATCTTAGGAGGAATTGCAGAACAATGGACTACCCCCTTTAACCATTAGGCATGCAGTCACCCAGCATTTATTAAAGATTTGTTTTTCCCCACAGAGATACAAGAAAAGCCCCTATAAAACACACAGTCCTTCCATTACACCATGATCTGCTTTTCCTAAAAAAACAAATACATTCTTTATTTCTTTTCTTTGAATATGTCCTCTTGTTAATGGTAAATAAAAGTGTGTGCAGTGGCCATTCTGATTTGTAACAATAAGTTGTATAATAACGAAAACATACATCTTGTCATGTTTCCTGAAGTTAAATATTGCCTTTCAGTACACACAGACTGTTTTCACTGAAAATAAACTGAAATCTTCAGATATCTTAGACAATGTTGCTGTCATCGTTTGGCAAACATCAGTGGAATCTGGAGATAACACGCTAACTCCAGTTAACACTGATCTCTGTTTTTCTGAGTCCTGCCATATCCTGTGTAGTTCTGATCCCATACACCATTCCGTGTACTCACGGTAAGCCTGTACTACAAACGTTTATATGAATGTAATGTAAGGTGCAGAAAGGGTATATTTACCAAGCTCGTTTTCTTTGTAAATAAAGGGGATTCTCACTGTTTTAACCACTTTACTATATGGGTGTGGTGGAGCAGAGCCTTTCCTGCCATACTAACGTTTAAACCAGACGTTTGACTATATAAAGTATATGACAAAGACAAAGAATATATTATAAATATCTTCTTTTTATTATTGTAATGATTTTTATAGTCAAATCTCTGGAGTAAAAAGTCTATGGCGGGTTAGACAGTGCCTCATCTGCTTATCTTTTCCGCACATCTGTGATCCCAATTTCCAGCAGTATAAACTGCTGCACCTGTGTATAATGCCCACATGTATAAACTGCTGCACCTGTGTATAATGCCCACATGTATAAACTGCTGCACCTGTGTATAATGCCCACATGTACCCTTTGGCTCATAAATTGTGTGTAAATCTAGCTTTGGTACTAGCCAGCGCCTCCTGAGCCATTTACCTCATCGCACGTTCCTGCCACTGAGAAATCATACATTTATTAAATGGTCCCATCATTATCGAATTTTACAGCATCCCCATAGGAAGTTATGGGGGTCACAGTCTTCAGTCAGATTTCTAAATGGTGGAAACCTAGCTTTCTATAGTTACCTACAGAAAACATAAGACCAGTTGTCCATTCATGGAGCAGAGAAAAGCCCTATTTTGCTGCAAATGGGGTCTTTATCTGCTTTGTGCCATTCACAGAGTGGCCCTGGCATCTCTATAGTGGGTGCAGTGTGTGCGGTGCACACGAGCCCCTGGGTCCAGAGGGGGCCCACACCGCACACACTGCACCCATTTATTCTATATTTACCTTTCAATCGTCCATCGGTGACTGTGTATGGTCCCCCAACTCTCCCGTAGCTGTCACCGCCGCTGCCAGCGCACTGAGTGGTAGAGACTCTGGCACTGTGCCAGTCTCAGCGCTGAGAGCGCTAGCAGCGGCGGTGACAGCTACAGGAGAGGAGGGGGCCCACACACGGAGTCTGCACACAGGTCCCCTCCTCTCTAGAAACGCAGCTGCAGAGTGGATTACCTTGGAGATGTTCCTGATTTCTCCAGTGTCACTCCCGCTCTGTGGTTTAATTGCCTCACCCTACTTTAGTATGGTAAGTGCGATTCATTAAAGGATGGAAAGCAGAGCTTTCCGATTCTCCTGTGTGTTCAGATTCGCCATCTCAGGATGGTGTAGTCTGAACACCATGATGAAATAGTTAAATCTAGATTCCCTTCACCGAAAGGATCATGCTGTCTAGTGAGGACGGAAGTGCTTTATGTCCTTAAAGCATTTACATTTTTTCCAATATCTAGGTTTTTTTGTAGGTTTTTTCTTGTTATTTGGCTTCCATTGTACCTTCGCAGGTGAGGAACATGACACATACACAAGGGGACAGAGAACAAGAAGTAAACCTATGCCAGGGTTAGTGTTAGGGATTTCACCTATACAAAGGCACCAAACTGCCCCTTCCTAATAGAAAGAAAGGAAACCTGCCAGTGAAGCCTATGGCAAATCCACTCTGAACCCAATGCCTGTAGTCAGCTTCTGAGTTCTTTAAGGTACATGGGAAAACATTTCTAGTTGGGTGGAAGTCTTTGTATTTATTCCATTTGTTGTAACATTTTACTGTATATTTTACATATGAATGCCATTGTGTTGGTTTGTCTATAGTAAGGCATGAAATATTTGAGGCAGCTATCTCGGGCAGTGTATTTGGGGGAAGGGGGAAAGTGAAGAATCAAGATGCACAAAACAATAAAAAAAAACTTGTAGGTAGATGAAATTATGCATAACGTGGCAAAATCTGTCTTTCATATTTTACTATAATGCATGCAAATCCATACAATAGTCTAACAGACACCTGTTTGAATCTCTACAATCCAGGTACTTCTATATAAATAAACAACAAAATAGTTCTATAAAATTAATTAGTTGCTGGGATGAACCTTTGAAAAAGATAATGTTACCTGGCCACTGTTTAGTGTGACACCTGGCCACTGTTTAGTGTGACATTTTTGTTAAATTATTTACAACTAACATACTTTAGTGTTTGGATTTGTACTTTTTTGTGTAGGTAGGTGTTTCTTACTTGTTGAGCTTCCATTTAATGTGTGTTAGACGTGTTTAAAAATGGGCAGGGCCACACGTCACAATGGGCGTGTCACTTTGGGAGCATTCCTCTCCATTCCATTCCAAATACTTCTTACCTAAATAGTGATCTCTCTGTTATGGGGAACCTCTGAAGAAATTGATAGTCCGTGGACAGTGTTTTCAGTCGATATTCACTATTCATGTAGAAGATCACATGGTCCAGAAGATAACGGTTTGTATAGGCCTATAACCAATGTCATCACATAGAACGATGGTTCAACTAGGTTCAACTAGACTTGTGCCCCCTGTATACCCTCCAGGATCCATCCATCCATCCTCCAGGATCCTGTTTCTCCATCCTCCTGTCTTTACAGCATCCCACCCCTATCTTTCTAGCTACATGCTCCCTGTGTCTCTCCAGCCTCCTGTCTTTCCGGCCTTGTACCGTATCACTCCAGCCTCCTGCCCTGTCACTCAAGCCTCCTGTCTTTCCATACTCCTGCCCTCTGTCTCTCTCCTGCATGCTGCCTCATCACTCCAACCTCCTGTCTTTCCAGACTCCTGCCCTCTGTCTCTCTCCTGCATGCTGCCTCATCACTCCAACCTCCTGTCTTTCCAGCCTCATGCCCCATCACTCCAGCCTCCTCTCTCTCAGCCTCTCCCACTGTATCTATCAGCCTCCCACTCTGTTCTCACAGCCTCCCCCTGTGCCTCTCAGCCTCCCACTCACTTCCTGTGTCTTTCAGTATCACTATTATTACCCCCTGTGTCTCCCAGCCTAGCCCCGTCATCATGTTTACAGCCTCCCATACCCTAACCTGTGTCTCCCCCCGCCAACCCACACTTTCTCTGGCAGGGTCCACAGGTTATCCACAGGATAACATTGGGATATGAAGGAGTGACAGCGGATTGGCACCAAACGATCGCAAGCTTTCTGGCCTCCCAGGATGCAACGGGCTCGTACATATAATCCTGCCCACCGACTCAGTCAAATCAGTTTTTTGTTTGGTGCAGCAGGAGCCGGACCATGGTCACAGGGCTGCTGTTTTTTTTGGCAGCCCTAAGCTTTATTTGATTTATTTTTATAGTCTTACTGTGTTTTCTGAGTGATCTTTCCTAACAGCGTCTTAAACGCATATTGGAAAGAGTCGCTCCAACAACTCTCCGCCGGGTCGCAACAACGTTTACCCACGGTACAAGTGCTGTCTTGACGGGCGTCTGCGTCGGATGTAACTAGCAGGTCCAGCAGACGTTACCAGGCTGTGGCCGGAGCACGGGGAGAAGGTAAGACATCGGTTCCACTTAGAAGGGGAATACGGACACAGCCGCACTGTTTTGGGAGACTACCAAACAGTAGCTGACACGCCGCCACCACGGGTGCTCCAGCGCTAGGCCTTAGGGATCAGTAGGCGCCAGGATTAGTTTGAGGCTGCGATCCCTAGAGTTGATGTCAGCGGTGGGGAGTCAGACGCTCTCCTGGTCGCCCTTCCCCCCAGTTCATGACCAGTTACCGTGCGTCTCCCGCCATGAACTGATTGCCTCACTTCCGTCTTTTCAGGGGGCTTGGCTTCTCCTCAGTATCAGGCAGCGAGATGTTATGATGTCACGAGCACTGCATCTACAGAAAATAAACTTTATTGTGCTCCCACTGGCAGCTGACCGGGCTGACGCTGGGACAGACATGAAACTGGAACAAACTGCATCCTGCCAGCAGTAAGGTAGTAGAGGGTAAATGCCTCCACTTCATAAATCTAGCCCCAACCCTTTCATCTTATCTAATTCAGTTGTTCGAATTACAGTCTGAAGCAATTATGTGTTATATACATATACATTGGACCTGATTCAGATGCAGAGGTTACTGCCATCGCAGCTGCAATTTCTCACAGATGGCAACTGCTAAAATATGTGAATGTCTACTTTCCCGAGCATAGGGGTGCCCACTGCATTATTCTCACATCTGTCCGATGCAGATCAGGCCTCTGACTGAGTCTGACCTGTCTCAAACTCTGCGGCTCCCTTGACACGCAGAGACCTCTCATGCTGTGAGGGAGATTGCAAACGCTATTTATGCACATCCATGTAACGGTTTTCAAAGGCACCGACGCGCTTGTGTTTGTCTGCCCCCCTCCCTGTTACTGGTATCCAGTCTATAGTCTATAGCGCTACACTAAAAAGTTCTACAGGCAATAGGTTTACCACTAGTGGTAGACATGCATTAAGTCGACGGGGTCAAAAGGTCGGCATGGCCAATCAATTACTGTGCGTGCACAATGTGACTTTAGTGCATGTGCAATGGATGACAATTGCCCTACTCGAGTAAATACTGCCCATTGGGTTAGCATCTGAATCAAGCCCATTTTTATGTGGAAATTGAGAATGGTTAACCAGTAATTTTTACTTCCAGTGCTTAATATAAAACAACAATAAGTCATTGTCCCTAAGATCATGGTAAGATGCCGCTATTTTTATTGAAAACCAAATAAATATTTTTACAGTGTTGACAAATGTATATATACAGTCTACGCAGGGCGCGTCACTTTTGTTACAAGCCGGTTAAATAGTATTTGGTATTTAATTGCTTTTATTGTAGGCTGAGTGTTTACTCGCACAGATGGCCCTCTTACCGTGTGTCTGTACAAGATTGTTTTCTTTTCAAAGAACAATTGTTGTTCTGTGATATTTTGAAACCATGGAAGGATATAACCAGAGGAAACCTCATCCTGCCATTGTATTTGAAGACGAGTTCTTCTCCTCTTAACACATAACACTAGAGACCAGACCTGGAACATTTTTCTGCATAATTCCTATAAATCAATAAAATGGAAAATCATACAAGGGAGATTTATACCTTTAGTATCATCTTACCTGCAAATCTCACGCATGTATAGTAATTAAAGGAGAATTCCACCTGAATTGAATATCCTAAATACAAGTATGTTTCAAGAGGGTACTTACCCGAGGTCTGGTGGTTCCCCTCCGCGATGTCTTCACCATGCCCGCTTCTACCAGCAGCATGCCATTGGTAGGAAATGTGGAACCTGTCTGAAAAACAACACAGCCAGCGGTAGAGATTTCCTGCTATACTCACATATCTATCTGCAGACTCGCAGCGTAGTGGCCACTATTATTTTTTCTTTCATACTGTGGGACTGTTTAGACATTTGATAATTAATTATGTGCCACTGTTCCCCCACAATACAATTCCAATGGCTATTCTGCATGAGCATAGGGTTACTCCGAAGGTCAGGGGTGTAACTATGTGTGCGGACATAGCACTGTAAGGTAGGGGGCGCTCTTGGCGGCTCTTGTTAATTATTAGTTTTATTTACTTTCACTTGCAGCTTCCCCCCTGCCCCGTCTCCTACCCTAACCCCTAATACCTATACAACATTCATGAACTCAACTTGAGATTTCTTCATTATTCAGTCACACTGTCCTTTATTACATTTCAAGGTGCTGACATACCCGGGATTCGAACCTATTGCATGTGACATTGCACTCAGAAAATCTATTCATTGAGCTATCTGCCCTTTCATAGAAAGGTAGATAACTCTAAGCTAGAGAATTGTAACTATATGAAGCTTACCTTGTACATTGTGAAAAAATGATCAGCATTGCGGCTGAGCAGATCTATGTAGTGTGTGGCTGCAAGGGATTGGATGTGTGGCTGCACATTACATAGATCTGCTCAATTGCAATGCTGATTATTTTCTTACAAAGTACCAGTAGCTTTATATAGTGTTCATAGTTTTTATTCAGGGCGAAACAGCTCAATGAGTAGGGTGTTTGATTAGAATTCAACATCTTACAGGTTTGAATCCTGGGGATGGTAATACATTGAAATGTGTTTTTTAATAAAGGGTATTGTAACTGAATAACAACGAGGCATGCGCCTTATGTCTCTATTAAAAAAAAATGGGGGGAAGAGGGGCGCCAATTCTCTCTCTGGCACAGGGCACCAAAAAGTCTAGTTACAGCTCTGCCGAAGGCTGATTATCAACTGATGTTAGTCTGATGTTTTTGTCTTCAAACGCAAGCGGCGGATCTGAGAAACCTCCAGTGGGCATCTTACTAAAAGTACCAGTGACTGTGACAATTGCAAATTTTGTACAGCTGCTCCTGCGAAGGCGTTGGCATCTCTGAATCATGCCCAGTGTCTCTGTCTATGCAAGACCCAGAGTTTATGTAAAGCCGTCTTGTTAAACTGAGCAGACACTGCAGTTCCCATAGCATACCGACCCCGGGGATCCCGGCAGCAGAATGCCGATAGGGGTGGGGGAGCGAGCGCCGCTTGCCACGCAGCGGACGTGGTGGCTCGCTGCGCTCACCACAGGTTCTATTCCCACTGTATGGATGTCGTGGACACCCACGAGTGGGAATACTCCCTGTGGGTAGGCATTTTGTCTGTCGGTATTTTGATCGCTCGGGATCCCGGCATCGGTCACATGACTGCATCCCTTCTCATACACCTAGTGGGTAAATTTACTAAAGCTTCTAAAACGGAGAATTGGTGATTTTGCCCATAGCAACCATTCATCTGCTATCATTTTCTAAAAGGCAATAGAGAAATGATAGACAGCATCTGATTGGTTGCCGTATGGCACACTTTGCGAAAACAGAAACCCTACTTTTCCACAACGCCGCTCACAGTGTGCCAGGGATGCTAGGTAACTACTTTTGTTGCAAGGGAATTGGAATAAAATGTGTATAAAGTCTCAGGTTCAGCAGAACGAAGTCTGGCGGATGGAATGGCCTGGCCACTTGTATTGGAATCTCTTTTACACAAATTTGTGACTTATGGGCCCATATATCATAGTATATTTGCGGCTATATCCCTGAAAACACCCAGTTAGGGATAGGCTGTGAGAGGATTGGGTTAGGGTTAGGCATATGGGTAGGGTTGAAATACTTACCGGTAACCGTCGGGGATGCCGCTGCCAGCATCCTGACCATCAGGATTGTGATTGCCGGGATTTTGTACTCAACCCGATGAGACAATGCTGCCTTTATTTCCAAGTTGTGACTATCAAAATTCTTTATCTGACAACTTCCTCTTTGGGTAGAGGATCCCTTTGTCCTCATTTACTACGGCATCCATCTTTTTAGGCTGTCAGTGGCCAGTCTGATGTATGGCATACCTCTCAACTTTCTCAATAATAGAAATGGGACAAAATGCACACAAATGGGGGGATAGCAAAAACACAAAAGAGCTATTTATTATTTATTGTGTCTTCCAGTAGATGAATAATGACTGAACTCACAGTGTACAGCTCCGATTTCTTGGAACTATTTATCATACTTTGTTTACCAGGACAGCACATGAAAACAGAAACTTTCCCTCATTGTGAATCCTTTCATGGCTGTCTTCTTCATGCGCTAGAAAATGGTACATATGCAGGAAGCCGCTATTATGGCTGCGTATGCGCACATTCCGGCTAAGGGGGTTATTCGGTATGGATCGCATTAGTGATCCTCAGCGCAGTTTCCTGATAATCAGGAAACTGCGCATGCGCAGGACCCATTCCGCACATGTGCAGATAGGGTCCTGCACTGAAATCGCAGTATTGCAAACGCCTCTGCCTGATTGACAAGCTGGGGGAGGGATGAAGGCGGAGTTTTCTGGGAGTGGCGAGGCCAAGAACTGCATCGTGAGACTTAGTTTCCTTGGCCTTGCAAGCCGCCCTGCGATGGCCAGCCTGAGTAAACTGAGGCTCACTCAGCTTGCTGTCACAGATGACCCTCACGACCGATGGCCCTGATGTTTGATGTTATGTTGTTTATCACTGTTACAGTGTTTCAGTGATAACCTCATTTAAGGACAAAACAATGAAAAAATCGGAGTAAATCTGTGAAAAGCACAAACATTACCCGATTGGTCTGATTGTGCATATGCTACAGCAGTGTTTTTCAACCACTGAGCTGTAGCACACTAGTGTGCCCTGAGCAGTCTCCAGGTGTGCCGCCATAGAAGCACAGACAGTGTTTTGCCGCTACTGAGGCCCTGGAACGATCAATACTGGTGGGTTTAGTGGTTGCAGAGCCAGTTCTTATTTTGGACCCGGGCAGTGTTGGGCTCTTTTGGCTTTCTCAGATGTGGCTCAGGCGTTACCTATGGAGAAGCTGCGACATGACATCCTAGGACACACAACTGCACCATGCATCACCATTATATTTGAATGTGCCTTGGCAATACTTAAATCTTGTTCAGTGTGCCGCGAGTTGTAAAGGGTTGAATATCTCTGTGCTATAGTGTCGTCACGATGATGTTATAAAAGTGCCCCAAAAATGCCAAAAGACATGCATTGGTGGTGGGGCTGCTGGAGGGGCCCAGCAGGGGCCTCAGTTTGCTACCCCTCCCCAGTATGCCTGTGCTGTAGCCAGTGGCAGTGGCACCATCTTCCCGGTGATCTCTTTGGGAAGATGGCGCTCCACATAGAAGGCAAAGACTCTGGCACTGCTCCCGATTGACTGCTGGTCCGTGAGCTCTGATTGGCTCACGAACTGGCACCTGATTTAAGATACCCGTGCCGCCGCCGGAGACCAGACTGAGGAGCAGAAGAGGCGTGCGCTGCGCTCTCCTGCCCTCACTGTAAGCAATGTGGTCAGGCCGCAAAAGGACCCCTGCCCGACCCTTGCCCGTGGGCCGCAAAAGAATGCGGTAGGGGCCGCGAGTTTGACACCCCTGCCCTAGAGTATCAGAATTTGTTTCTCGGCACCCCTAGACCAAAGTTTTTAGTGTGAAATTCAGAAAAAAATATAAAATGAAGTAAACCGAACCGTACGAACTTCACCATTCGAGTCCGGATCTGAGTCAGGCTTGGGTTTTCCCGCCTGACTTAGAAACCCGAACGAGGCAAAACGTCACCATCCTGCTGTCGGGTTTTCGCGGGATTTGGATTCCATATAAGGAGCCACGCGTTGCGGCCATTTTCACTCCAGTCTTGGAGAGTGTAGTGAGAGGACGTGTCTCCGTCCTCAGTGTCTGTGTGGGTGCGGGAAAGTGGGGTGGCGAGTCTTGTGCTGTGTTGTGCTGCTCAGTCCAGTCCAGCGTAGTCAATGTCTTATGCTGCATCAGTCCAGCCAGTCACAGTGTTGGCGTCCTCTGCTGCTATATGTCTGCAGTGCTGCTGGCTGCTGTATAAGTCCCTTACAATTTTGCTGTGTTGCCTTGCATCAGACCAGGGGTAGTGTCTTGTGCAGCATCAGTCCAGTGACCAGTCACAGTGGTGGTGTCCTCTGCTGCCATATATCCAGTGTAGCTGTATAAGTCCCTTCAGTGGTGCTGTGTTGTCCTGCATTAGAACAGGGGTAGTGTCTTGTGCAGCATCAGTCAGTGACCAGTTACAGTGGTGGTGTCCTCTGCTGCCATATATCCAGTGTAGCTGTATAAGTCCCTTTCAGTGGTGCTGTGTTGTCCTGCATTAGACCAGGGGAAGTGTCTTGTGCAGCATCAGTCCAGTGACCAGTCACAGTGGTGGTATCCTCTTCTGCCATATATCCAGTGTTACTGTCGTATAATTCCCATGATACTGGCGTATAATTCCCGTGATATTGCTGTATAATTCCTGTGATATTGCCATATACTTCTCGGAATACTGGCGTTTAATTCCTGTGATATTGCCATATAATTCTCGGAATACTGTCGTATAATTCCTATGATATTGCCGTATAATTCCTGTGATATTGCCATATAATTCTCAGAATACTGGCGTTTAATTCCTGTGATATTGCCATATAATTCTCGGAATACTGGCGTATAATTTCTGTGATATTGCCGTATACTTCTCGGAATACTCAGGGCCGGATTAACAATGGGGCGGATGGAGCTGCAGCTCCAGGCCCCCCACTGAAAATAGGCCCACAGGAATCCATGAAGCGCAGATAGTGTTGACAGGGGGAAAAAACTTTTCTCCTGTCATCACAAGCATTCTCCCGTTTGCGTCCAGTCACAAGCAGGCAAAGGTTTGCCTATCCCCTCCCCAGCCGCTAGCAGCCCTGCACAACCAACCCCCTGCACTAGGTCAGCGATAAGCTCCGCCCCCAGACCGCAATTAGCTCCGCCCCCTTAGTCCGTCTGCAGCTTTACCTGTTCCTCTCACTAATTCCTCACCCACAGCATCCAAAGCTGTCCCCACGGACCATTATAAGCTCCATCCCCTAGTTCTTCCGCTCCTGAGTTCCCATCACCTGAAGCTCCACCCCAGAGTCATGCTAAGCCCCTCCCCCTGGTCCATCCGCTCCTGAGTTCCACTTCACTTGAAGCACCATCCCCGGAAAATACTAAGCTCCGCCCCCTGGTCCTCCCGCTGATGAGCACCCCATCAGCCATCACCCGAAGCTTCGCCCACTGGACAGCGCGCACTCCGCGCAGCATTGTCTCCCTCTCCCTGCTTCATCTGAAGGCCTACTGCTTCTGCTTCTGTTGCCAGTCCTGTACTTTTTTTTTTTTTAAATGCCGCCAAACAGTGGTGCGGGGCTGATTGGCATCTTCAGCTGCTGTTGTCGTTTACGCTCCACATCTAGAGGGGTATCTGGTGGCAGCATTATGGCAGCAGTGGTGTAACGATGGCAGAGCAAGCAGGGCATGTTGGGCGCTGGAGCCCAGGGCCAGCGCAAAGCAGCAAGCTGGGGTATGCAACGCCCGCAGACCTGTGAGCTCTAAAAGGAAGGGGCAGTCATTGGTCAGAGCAGCGGTCGGAAGGGAGCTGCTGAAATAACGTAAGAAATGTGCCGGGACCTGGAGGAAGGGCAGCCGCTGACTGTGCTAGTGTTCTGTCTCCTCAGACACCCCCCCGCCGTTGCCACGATGGAACCGCAGAAGGCTTTTAAGGAAGAGAGCGGAAGCTGCTACAACCAGGTGTGGGGTAAGCAGAGAAGGTGTTTGAGTATAAGAGGCCAGCGTCTGCATTTATCGGGCCACCATATAGCCATCACCCACCTCCGGTGTCCTGTACTCCGTCCAGCCTGTCACACTCCCATCATCAGTACCACTCTGCCTGCCGTGCCACTTCTCATTATCCCATCCCTCATTTACTGCCTCACCTACACTCCTAAGATTAATTTCCTCATTCACTGTCACTCTCTAACTGCCCCAGGTCTCTCTTTCTCTGTCTGTTCCTGGTCTCTCTCTCTCTCTCTGCTCCAGGTGTCTCTCCCTGCTCCGAGTGTTTCTTTCTCTCTGCTCCACGTGTCTCTCTCGCTGCTCTACGTCTCTTTCTCTCTCTCTCTCTCTACTCCATGTCTCTCTGCACCAGGTGTCTCTGTCGTTCGCTTCTCTCTGCGCCAAGTGTCTCTCTCTCTCTGCTCCAGGTGTCTCTCTCTCTGCTTCAGGTGTCTCTCTCTCTCTCTCTCTCTCTCTCTCTCTGCTCCAGGTGTCTCTCGCTCTATCTCTCTCTGCTCCAGGTGTCCCTATCTTTCTGCTCCATATCTCTCTCTCTGCTCCAGGTGTCTCTCTCTCTGCTCCAGGTGTCTCTCTCTGCTCCAGGTGTCTCCTACTCTCTCTCTCTGGCCCAGGTGTCTCTAGCTCTCTGTTCCACGTCCCTCTCTCTGCTCCAGGTGTCTCTCGCTCTCTCTGCTCCAGGTGTCTCTTCCTCTCTCTCTGCTCCAGATGTTTCTTGATCACTCTCTGCTCCAGGTTTCTCTCCGTCTGCTCCACATCTCTTGCTCTTGCTCTCTCTCTCTGCTCCAGGTGTCTCTCTTTCTCTCTCTCTCTCTGGCCCAGGTGTCTATAGATCTCTGCTCCACGTCTCTCTATCTGCTCCAGGTGTCTCTCGCTCTCTCTCTGCTGCAGGTGTCTCTTCCTCTCCCTCTGCTCCATATCTCTTGCTCTCTCTCTCTCTCTCTCTCTCTCTCTCTCTCTCTCTCTCTCTCTGATCCACAGCTCTCTTTCTCACTCTCCCTGCTCCACATCTCTCTCTGCTTCAGATGTCTCTTGTTCTCCCTCTCTGCTCCAGGTGTTTCTCTCTCTCTCTGCTCCAGGTGTCCCTTGCTTTTTCTCTGCCCCGGATGTCCCTCGCTTTCTCTCTGCTCCACGTCTCTCTGCTCCAGGTGTCTCTCACTCTCTCTCTACTCCAGGAGTCTCTCACTCTCTCTCTGCCTCAGTTGTCTCTCTCTCTCTCCATTCCAGGAGTCTCTCACTCACTCTATGCACCAGGTGTCTCTTGCTCTTCCTTTGCTCCAGGTATCTCTTGCTCTCTCTCTCTGCCCCAAGTGTCTCTTGTTCTGCTCCACAGCTCTCACTTTCTCTGCTCCATGTCTCTCTCTCTCTGCTCCACATCTCTCTCTCTGCTTCACGTCTCTCTCTCTCTCTCTCTCTCTCTCTCTCTGCTCCACATCTCTCTCTGTTCCAGGTGTCTCTGACTCTCTTTCTGCCCCAGGTGTCTCTGTCTCTCTCTCTCTGCCCCAGGTGTATCTGTCTCTCTCTGCCCCATGTGTCTCTCGCTCTCTCTCCGTCCCAGGCGTCTATCGCTCTCTCTCTCTCTTCCCCAGGTGTCTCTCTCTGTCCTAGGTGTCTCTTGCTCTCTCTGTCCCATGCATCTTTGTTGCCCTCCCTTACTGGCGGTTCCTTGCTCTGTATGTCAGGGCTTTTAACAGGAATGACAATTGCCCTGTGTCCGGTGTGTGCATCCCAGTGCGATGTTCTGGGTACTATATAGTTGGCGCGGGCACCAATTTTTTATTTGCCCTGGGCGCCATCAACCCCAGTTATACCTCTGCATGGCAGTAAAGATAACTATTGACACACTCTTAGAGGATAGCAGAACATAAGGACAGGTAAAATATGCTTTAAATGGACCATACCTATGGAGTGCTATGGAGTGTGCTCCTATAATAGGCATTTCTAGAAAAAGTTCTGTGTAAATTGTGCACGTTTTGGTGGTTGATAAATTATCCTAACACAGGTAATAAAGAGAGGGTTCTGTGTTTAGAGGTAACACTGCTCCTTTGTACCTCTTTGTCTGTCTGTCTCTCTATAGATCTGCCTACAGCTTGCTGTCTGATTTATCCCATTCCAGGGGTCCCTGCTGTGATGCTCTCTGTAATATATAGTGGTCACTGATGATCTCTGTAATATATGGTGGTCACTGATGATCTCTTTAATATACATGGTCACTACAATGATCTCTGTAATATACTGTGGTCACTGTGATGCTTTCTATAATATATGGTGGTCGCCAATGCTCTCTGTAATATACAGTGGTCAGTGATGCTCTCTGTATAATACGGTGGTCAATGATGCTCTCTGTAATATACGGTGGTCACTGATGCTCTCTGTATAATACGGTGGTAACTGATGCTCTCTGTAATATATGGTGATCACTGATGCTCTCTGTATAATACGGTGGTAACTGATGCTCTCTGTAATATATAGTGGTCACTGATGCTCTCTGTATAATACGGTGGTCACTGTTGCTCTCTGTAATATACGGTGGTCACTGATGCTCTCTGTATAATATGGTGGTCACTGATGCTCTCTGTAATATACAGTGATCACTGATGCTCTCGGTATAATACGGTGGTCACTGATGCTCTCTGTAATATACGGTGGTCACTGATGCTCTCTGTATAATATGGTTGTCACTGATGCTCTCTGTAATATACAGTGATCACTGATGCTCTCTGTATAATATGGTGGTCACTGATGCTCTCTGTAATATACGGTGATCACTGATGCTCTCTGTATAATACGGTGGTCACTGATGCTCTCTGTAATATACGGTGTTTACTGATGCTCTCTGTATAATACGGTGGTCACTGATGCTCTCTGTAATATACGGTGATCACTGATGCTTTCTGTATAATATGGTGGTCACTGATGCTCTCTGTAATATACGGTGATCACTGATGCTCTCTGTAATATACGGTGGTCACTGATGCTCTCTGTATAATATGGTTGTCACTGATGCTCTCTAATATACGGTGGTCACTGTGATGCTCTCTGTAATATACATGGTCACTGCAGTGCTCTCTGTAATATACATGGTCACTGCAGTGCTCTCTGTAATATACATGGTCACTGCAATGCCCTCTGTAATATATGGTGGTCACTGCAATGCTCTCTGTAATATACGGTGGTCACTGATGCTCTCTGTAATATACGGTGGTCACTGCTGGGGATTTAATGAGTCTACTGTTATGTGACAGCTGTGCTTGCTCTCCTGGTGCATAACTCACTTATGCAGCAGAAGAGCACAGCCGTCCTTCACTGCTTCTTCTGTGTGATGGTCTCCTCAAAGGGCAAATGTAAATCAGTGCCCACCACTGATGCAAGTTGGCCATGCTGGGTACTCAGCTTCAAGGTGCATGATGGCAGAGTTGGAGGAAACCGCTGAACACATGGGGGCCTGGCCCTTATGGGCCCTACACACTGGCCGATATCACTGCATGATATGAACGATCACGTTCATTAATGAACGAGATAACGTTCATATCGTGCAGTGTGGAGGCACCAGCGATGAACGATGCGCGGCCCCTCGCTCGTTCATCGCTGGTGCCATGTCGGCTGTGCATGCAGCCCAATATGGACGAGATCGTCCATATTTTCCTGCACTTCATTGGAGCCGCGTGACGGGGGGAGTGAAGAAACTTCACTCCCCCCGTCACTGCCCTCCCCCCCCCCGCCGCTGAGTCGCCCGTCGGCCGTATCTGCCGTCGGGCAGCTCGGCGGCGGATCGGCCAATGTGTAGGGCCCTTTAGGCCACTGAACGTCTTCATTAAAAAAAGAAAAATACCTGTAATCGGCCAGTGGTTGATGGCAAGCATGGGGGGAGGGGGGGGGGGGGGGAGAAATAACGTATCCCCTGCCCCCCCCCCCCTTCCTCCTTAATCAAGCTTTGCAGCGACACAATAGGCCCTTCATGAATTTCAGCTCCAGGCCCATGTAGACATTAATCTGGCACTGGGAATACTGGCGTATTATTCCTGTGACATTGCCATATAATTCTCGGAATACTGGCGTATAATTCCTGTGATACTGGCGTATAATTCCTGAATTATATTGCCATATAATTCTCGGAATACTTTACAACAATTATCTCACAGCGCTAATATTTAAATAGAGTCTAAGATCAACACATTTATACTCTTCAGCTGCTGAGTGTTATTATGCTTGTGTAGGCATAAATTAACCGGGTCTCCAACCACATAGGAGAGCCAATTGAACAAAATCTTGCAAGACACTCTGCGCTAATCTGATCGAACAGTCTTAAGAAATTAGAGTGAATTCACATGTGTATAATAAAAACATTTATTCAATGAATTAATCATATATACCTTTAAATAAATATGTGTACACAAATACAAATAATTAAAAACTGTATACATGCACAATCAGGGGCGGATTGGGAACAAAAAGCGGCCCTGGAAATATTTGTACTAGTGGCCCCACATGGGCAGCACCAGAGGTGTAAGGTCTAGCCATGGGCCATGGCAGCGGCACCCTCCCCCCAAGACTTTCCAGATAGTGGGCATGTCCAGCATCAAGGGGGAAGTTAAAAAGAAATAAAATTACATATTATGAGCACATTATATGATACATCTTCAGAATTTAGGAAACTATATAATTCTTTAGAAAGATATATTTTCTTGCTTATTACACCAACCGTATCCCAATCTCTATTCACTCAATCTTATATGTCAGCCAAGCAGGCAGACAGAGCATACACTAGATTATCTGCAATCACAGGCTAAGTGGCAAAGTCATTTTCATATATGCAAATTATTTAGCATCTTATTCATTATGTCTATAAAAAGGACCACTTGTCCTCACACAAAACAGGCCCCATGGGGGCGTCGGCCCACCGGGAATCTTCCCTGTAAGCCCTATGGCCAATCCGCCTCTGTGCACAATTAACCATATAAGTGAACCTAATTGGATCCTATTTCTAATAGCCGGCTATATAATGAAGATCTGTATGCAGGAGGATCAGATATTAAATATTAGATATAGACCATGTCCACAGCCTCTCATGTGAAAAGTATCCTCATCACTGATGTATTTTGTAAATGACCACAGATAGTTCACTTGTCAATTGAGCAGAGACCATATATTGAGATAAAAAGTTCATCAATTGATATTTAAAAAGTCTCAACAAATTTCTTGTGAATGACAACAGGCTACAAATAGCCTAGGCAGGCTTAGCTACAATGCACTCACCCTCCGTCTCAATTTAGAAGACGGATCCAGCTGGACACTCACTGTGTGCGCCGTGCGGGTGCGGCTAGTAGGCTCCGGACGTCTCCGACCTCCCACATGAAATGAGCCGCTGCAGTCCCCAAGAATCTCGCTGGTGTATTACCGCTGGTGTCCAGCGCTTACACAGTGTTAACCGGGGATATCCAAGATGAATGGTACTGTCATCAATTGTTTCTCTAACATGTTTCGCTCTTTCCTGGAGCTTCCTCAAAGAGTGAAGCTCGGAATAATGGTGTATAATTCCTATGTTATAGCTGTATAATTCCTGTGATATTGCCGTATAATTCTTGGAGTACTGCCCTATAATTCCAGTTATTCTGCCGTATAATTCCATATAAATCCATATAATTCCGTATAAAAACAGTCCAGTGGTGCTGCCATATAAGTTCAGTGGTGCTATCCAGTGCTGTATATTATTTACTCCAAATAAAGGGGTTATTATTATTAATATTTAATCTAGAGATGAGCAGGTTCGGTTCCTCGGAATCCGAACCCCCCCGAACTTCACCCATTTTACACGGGTCCGAGGTAGACTCGAATCCTCCCGCCTTGCTCGGTTAACCCGAGCACGCCCGAACGTCATCATCCCGCTGTCGGATTCTCGCGAGATTCGTATTCTATATAAGGAGCCACGCGTCACCGCCATTTTCACTCGTGCATTGGAGATGAAAGGGAGAGGATGTGTGCAGCGTTCTCTCAGTTGTGTTCAGTGTGCTGCAAATATCTGTGCTCAGTGTGCTGCAAATATCTGTGCTCAGTGTGCTTGCAAATATCTGTGCTCAGTGTGCTGAAAATATCTACGTTCTCTGCTTGAAAAATGCTCCATATCTGTGCTCAGTGTGCTGCAAATATCTGTGCTCAGTGTGCTTTATTGTGGGGACTGGGGACCACCAGTATTATACAGTAGGAGGACAGTGCAGAGTTTTGCTGACCAGTGACCACCAGTATTATACGTTCTCTGCCTGAAGAATGCTCCATATCTGTGCTGCATTGTAGTATATAGTAGGAGGACAGTGCAGAATTTTGCTGACCGGTGACCACCAGTATTATATCAGTACGGTACAGTAGTCCACTGCTTTACCTACCTCTGTGTCGTCAAGTATACTAACCATCCATACCTGTGGTGCATTTTAGTTGTTGTGCGCAGTAGTAGGAGGACAGTGCATAATTTTGCTGACCACCAGTATATAATATATAGCAGTCCGGTACAGTAGTCCACTGCTCTACCTACCTCTGTGTCGTCAAGTATACTATCCATCCATACCTGTGGTGCATTTTAGTTGTTGTGCGCAGTAGTAGGAGGACAGTGCATAATTTTGCAGACCACCAGTATATAATACATAGCAGTCCGGTACAGTAGTCCACTGCACTACCTACCTCTGTGTCGTCAAGTATACTATCCATCCATACGTTTGGTGCATTTTAGTTGTTGTGCGCAGTAGTAGGAGGACAGTGCATAGTTTTGCTGACCACCAGTATATAATATATAGCAGTCCGGTACAGTAGTCCACTGCACTACCTACCTCTGTGTCGTCAAGTATACTAACCATCCATACCTGTGGTGCATTTTAGTTGTTGTGCGCAGTAGTAGGAGGACAGTGCATAATTTTGCTGACCACCAGTATATAATATATACCAGTACGGTACAGTAGTCCACTGCTCTACCTACCTCTGTGTCGTCAAGTATACTATCCATCCATACCTGTGGTGCATTTTAGTTGTTGTGCGCAGTAGTAGGAGGACAGTGCATAATTTTGCTGACTACCAGTATATAATATATAGCAGTACAGTACAGTAGTCCACTGCTCTACCTACCTCTGTGTCGTCAAGTATACTATCCATCCATAACTGTGGTGCATTTTAGTTGTTGTGCGCAGTAGTAGGAGGACAGTGCATAATTTTGCTGACCACCAGTATATAATATATAGCAGTACGGTACAGTAGTCCACTGCTCTACCTACCTCTGTGTCGTCAAGTATACTATCCATCCATACCTGTGGTGCATTTTAGTTGTTGTGCGCAGTAGTAGGAGGACAGTGCATAATTTTGCTGACCACCAGTATATAATATATAGCAGTACGGTACAGTAGGCCACTGCTCTACCTACCTCTGTGTCGTCAAGTATACTATCCATCCATACCTGTGGTGCATTTTAGTTGTTGTGCACAGTATATATAGTAGGAGGACAGTGCATAATTTTGCTGACCACCAGTATATAATATATAGCAGTACGGTACAGTAGGCCACTGCTGTACCTACCTCTGTGTCGTCAAGTATACTATCCATCCATACCTGTGGTGCATTTTAGTTGTTGTGCGCAGTAGTAGGAGGACAGTGCATAATTTTGCTGACCACCAGTATATAATATATAGCAGTACGGTACAGTAGTCCACTGCTCTACCTACCTCTGTGTCGTCAAGTATACTATCCATCCATACCTGTGGTGCATTTTAGTTGTTGTGCGCAGTAGTAGGAGGACAGTGCATAATTTTGTTGACCACCAGTATATAATATATACCAGTACGGTACAGTAGGCCATTGCTATTGATATATATTACTGGCATATAATTCCACACATTAAAAAATGGAGTACAAAAATGTGGAGGGTAAAATAGGGAAAGATCAAGATCCACTTCCACCTTGTGCTGAAGCTGCTGCCACTAGTCATGGCCGAGACGATGAAATGCCATCAACGTCGTCTGCCAAGGCCGATGCCCAATGTCATAGTAGAGAGCATGTAAAATCCAAAAAAACAAAAGTTCAGTAAAATGACCCAAAAATCTAAATTAAAAGCGTCTGAGGAGAAGCGTAAACTTGCCAATATGCCATTTACGACACGGAGTGGCAAGGAACGGCTGAGGCCCTCTCCTATGTTCCTCATGACTAGTGGGTCAGCTTCACATGAGGATGGAAGCACTCATCCTCCCACTAGAAAAATGAAAAGACTTAAGCTGGCAAAAGCACAGCAAAGAACTGTGCATTCTTCTAAATCACAAATCCCCAAGGAGAGTCCAATTGTGTCGGTTGCGATGTCTGACCTTCCCAACACTGGATGGGAAGAGGTGGCGCCTTCCACCATTTGCACGCCCCCTGCAAGTGCTGGAAGGAGCACCCGCAGTCCAGTTCCTGATAGTCAAATTGAAGATGTCACTGTTGAAGTACACCAGGATGAGGTTATGGGTGTTGCTAGCGCTGAGGAGGAAATTGACAAGGAGGATTCTGATGGTGAGGTGGTTTGTTTAAGTCAGGCACCCGGGGAGACACCTGTTGTCCGTGGAATGAATATGGCCATTGACATGCCTGGTCAAATTACAAAAAAAATCACCTCGACGGTGTGGAATTATTTTAACAGAAATGCGGACAACATTTGTCAAGCCGCTTGTTGCCTTTCTCAAGCTGTAATAAGTAGGGGTAAGGACGTTAACCACCTAGGAACATCCTCCCTTATATGTCACCTGGAACGCATTCATCAGAAGTCATTGACAAGTTCAAAAACTTTGGGTGACAGCGGAAGCAGTCCACTGACAACTAAATCCCTTCTTCTTGTAACCAAGCTCCTGCAAACCACACCACCAACTCCCTCAGTGTCAATTTCCTCCTTAGACAGGAACGCCAATAGTCCTGCAGGCCATGTCACTGTCAAGTCTGACGAGTCCTCTCCTGCCTGGGATTCCTCCGATGCATCCTTGAGTGTAACGCCTACTGCTGCTGGCGCTGCTGTTGTTGCTGCTGGGAGTCGATCGTCATCCCAGAGGGGAAGTTGGAAGACCACTTGTACTACTTCCAGTAAGCAATTCACTGTCCAACAGTCCTTTGCGAGGAAGATGAAATATCACAGCAGTCGTCCTGCTGCAAAGCGGATAACTCAGGCCTTGGCAGCCTGGGCGGTGTTAAACGTGTTTCAGGTATCCACCGTTAATTCACAGGAAACTAGAGATTTGCTTGAGGTACTGTGTCCCCGGTACCAAATACCATCTAGGTTCCATTTCTCTAGGCAGGCGATACCGAGATTGTACACAGACCTCAGAAAAAGAGTCACCAGTGTCCTAAAAAATGCAGTTGTACCCAATGTCCACTTAACCACGGACATGTGGACAAGTGGAGCAGGGCAGACTAAGGACTATATGACTGTGACAGCCCACTGGGTAGATCTATTGCCTCCCGCAGCAAGAACAGCAGCGGCGGCACCAGTAGCAGCATCTCGCAAACGCCAACTCATTCCTAGGCAGGCTACGCTTTGTATCACCGCTTTCCAGAAGAGGCACACAGCTGACAACCTCTTACGGAAAATGAGGAACATCATCGCAGAATGGCTTACCCCAATTGGACTCTCCTGGGGATTTGTGACATCGGACAATGCCACCAAAATTGTGCGTGCATTACATGTGGACAAATTCCAGCACGTCCCATGTTTTGCACATACATTGAATTTGGTGGTGCAGAATTATTTAAAAAGCGACAGGGGCGTGCAAGAGATGCTGTCAGTGGCCCGAAGAATTGCGGGCCACTTTCGGCATTCAGCCACTGCGTCCTGAAGACTGGAGCACCAGCAAACACTCCTGAACCTGCCCCGCCATCATCTGAAGCAAGAGGTGGTAACGAGGTGGAATTCAACCCTCTATATGCATCAGAGGATGGAGGAGCAGCAAAAGGCCATTCAAGCCTATACAGCTACCTATGATATAGGCAAAGGAGGGGGAATGCACCTGACTCAAGCACAGTGGAGAATGATTTCAACGTTGTGCAAGGTTCTGCAACCCTTTGAACTTGCCACACGTAAAGTCAGTTCAGACACTGCCAGCCTGAGTCAGGTCATTCCCCTCATCAGGCTTTTGCAGAAGAAGCTGGAAAGATTGAAGGAGGAGCTAAAACAGAGCGATTCCGCTAGGCATGTGGGACTTGTGGATGGAGCCCTTAATTTACTTAACCAGGATTCACGGGTGGTCAATCTGTTGAAATCAGAGCACTACATTTTGGCCACTGTGCGCGATCCTAGATTTAAAACCTACGTTGGATCTCTCTTTCCGGCAGACACAAGTCTGCAGAGGGTCAAAGACCTGCTGGTGAGAAAATTGTCAAGTCAAGCGGAACGTGACCCGTCTACAGCTCCTCCTTCACATTCTCCCGCAACTGGGGCTGCGAGGAAAAGGCTTAGAATTCCGAGCCCACCCGCTGGCGGTGATGCAGGGCAGTCTGGAGTGAGTGCTGACATCTGGTCCGGACTGAAGGACCTGCCAACGATTACTGACATGTCGTCTACTGTCACTGCATATGATTCTGTCACCATTGAAAGAATGGTGGAGGATTATATGAGTGACCGCATCCAAGTAGGCACGTCAGACAGTCCGTACGTATACTGGCAGGAAAAAGAGGCAATTTGGAGGCCCTTGCACAAACTGGCTTTATTTTACCTAAGTTGCCCCCCCTCCAGTGTGTACTCCGAAAGAGTGTTTAGTGCAGCCGCTCACCTTGTCAGCAATCGGCGAACGAGATTACTTCCAGAAAATGTGGAGAAGATGATGTTCATCAAAATGAATTATAATCAATTCCTCCGTGGAGACATTCACCAGCAATTGCCTCCAGAAAGTACACAGGGACCTGAGATGGTGGATTCCAGTGGGGACGAATTAATAATCTGTCAGGAGGGGGATGTACACAGTGAAAGGGGTGAGGAATTGGACGATGGGGAGGAGGTGGACATCTTGCCTCTGTAGAGCCAGTTTGTGCAAGGAGAGATTGATTGCTTCTTTTTTGGTGGGGGCCCAAACCAACCAGTCATTTCAGTCACAGTCGTGTGGCAGACCCTGTCGCTGAAATGATGGGTTTGTTAAAGTGTGCATGTCCTGTTTATACAACATAAGGGTGGGTGGGAGGGCCCAAGGACAATTCCATCTTGCACCTCTTTTTTTCTTTAATGTATCTTTGCATCATGTGCTGTTTGGGGACTATTTTTTAAATCTGCCATCCTGTTTGACACTGCAGTGCCACTCCTAGATGGGCCAGGTGTTTGTGTCGGCCACTTGGGTCGCTTAGCTTAGCCACACAGCTACCTCATTGCACCTCTTTTTTAATTTGCATCATGTGCTGTTTGGGGACTATTTTTTAAATCTGCCATCCTGTCTGACACTGCAGTGTCACTCCTAGATGGGCCAGTTGTTTGTGTCGGCCACTTGGGTCGCTTAGCTTAATCATCCAGCGACCTTGGTGCACCTCTTTTTTTCTTTGCATCATGTGCTGTTTGGGGACTATTTTTTAAATCTGCCATCCTGTCTGACACTGCAGTGACACTCCTAGATGGGCCAGGTGTTTGTGTCGGCCACTTGGGTAGCTTAGCTTAGTCACACAGCGACCTTGGTGCACCTCTTTTTTTCTTTTTTTTTCTTTGCATCATGTGCTGTTTGGGGACTATTTTTTTAAGTGCCATCCTGTCTGACACTGCAGTGCCACTCCTAGATGGGCCAGGTGTTTGTGTCGGCCACTTGGGTCACTTAGCTTAACCATCCAGCGACCTTGGTGCACCTCTTTTTTTCTTTGCATCATGTGCTGTTTGGGGACTATTTTTTAAATCTGCCATCCTGTCTGACACTGCAGTGACACTCCTAGACGGGCCAGGTATTTGTGTCGGCCACTTGGGTCGCTTAGCTTAGTCACACAGCGACCTTGGTGCACCTCTTTTTTTCTTTGCATCATGTGCTGTTTGGGGACTATTTTTTAAAGTGCCATCCTGTCTGACACTGCAGTGCCACTCCTAGATGGGCCAGGTGTTTGTGTCGGCCACTTGGGTCACTTAGCTTAGTTATTCAGCGACCTCGGTGCAAATTTTAGGACTAAAAATAATATTGTGAGGTGTGAGGAGTTCAGAATAGACTGGAAATGAGTGGAAATTATGGTTATTGAGGTTAATAATACTATGGGATCAAAATTACCCCCAAATTCTATGATTTAAGCTGTTTTTGAGGGTTTTTTTGTAAAAAAAAACACCTGAATCCAAAACACACCCGAATCCGACAAAAAATTTTCAGGGAGGTTTTGCCAAAACGCGTCCAAATCGAAAACACGGCCGCGGAACCGAATCCAAAACCAAAACACAAAACCCGAAAAATATCCGGTGCACATCACTAATTTAATCCAAATAATTTTTACAGGATTTGCCCTGTGAGGTGTAAAGGTACGCTCTCTTGTGCTATATAACTCCAGAAAAATAATGGAGAACAAACATTTGGAGGATAAAATAGGGAAAGCTCAAGAACCACTTCCTCCTAGTGCTGAAGCTGCTGCCACTCGCCTTGACATAGACGATGAAATGCCATCAACGTCGTCTGCCAAGGCCGATGCCCATTGTGATAGTAGAGGGCATGTGAAATCCAAAAAGCCAAAGTTCAGTAAAAAGACCCAAAAAAAGAAATTTAAATGGTCTGAGGAGAAATGTAAACTTGCCAATATGCCACTTACGACACGGAGTGGCAAGGAACGGCTGAGGCCCTGGCCTATGTTCATGACTAGTGGTTCAGCTTCACATGACGATGGAAGCCCTCATAACTGAGGCCTTGACACTTATTTTGGTGTTAGAAATGCGTCCGGTATCCGCCATTAATGCAGTGGGATTTAGACAATTGATGGAGGAATTGTGTCCCCGGTACCAAATCCCATCTAGATTCCATTTCACTAGGTAGGCGATAGCAAGATTTTGCTATTTAATTCCAGTTAATTCCAGTGATTTTGCCAATTAATTCCAGTGATTTGGACGTATATTAATTACAGTGATCTTGCCAATTAATTCCAGTGATTTGGATGTCCAGTATAATTCCAGTGATTTTGCCAATTAATTCCAGTGATTTGGACGTATAATTATTAATTCCAGTGATTTTGGCAATTAAATCCAGTGATTTGGACCTATAATTATTAATTACAGTGAATTGTTTGTGTCGCTTGGCTTAGTCATATAGCTATCCCATTGCACCTCTTCGACATCTTTGCATGAAGTGCTGTTTGGGGCCTAGTTTTTGAAAAGTGCCATCCTGTATGACACTGCCGTATGAGTCCAGAGGTACTGCTGTATTAGTCCTGGGGTACTGCTGTATAAGTCCACCAATTGCAGATTTTTTTTTAAATGACTGGAGTGTGCTGGAGATGCTGTCAGTGGAACGAACAATTGCGGCCCACTCTCGACATTCAGCCACTGCGTGACACTACTAGATGGGCCAGGTGGTTGTGTCGCTTAGCTTAGTCATACAGCAACCTCGGTGCACCTTTTTTTCTTTTTTGCATCATGTGCTGTTAGGGGCCTTTTTTTTATATCTGCCCTCCTTTCTGTCACTGCAGTGCCACTCCTAGATGGGCCAGTTGTTTGTGTCGCTTGGCTTAGTCATACAGCTACCTCATTGCACCTCTTCTACATCTTTGCATGATGTGCTGTTTGCGTCCTTTTTTTTTTTTACATATATCTGCCCTCCTGTCTGCCACTGCAGTGCCACGCCTAGATGGGCCAATTGTTTGTGTCACTTGGCTTAGTCATAAAACTACCTCATTGCAATTCTTTTTCTTCTTTGCATGATGTGCTGTTTGGGGCCTTTTTTTACATCTAACCTCCTGTCTGCCACTGCAGTGCCACGCCTAGATGGGACAATTGTTTGTGTCGCTTGGCTTAGTCATACAACTACCTCATTGCAATTCTTTTTCTTCTTTGCATGATGTGCTGTTTGGGGCCTTTTTTTTTTATATATCTGCCCTCCTGTCTGACACTGCAGTGCCACTCCTAGATGGGCCAGGTGTTTATGTTGTCCACGTGTGTTGCTTAGCTTAGTCATCCATCAACCTTGGTGCAACCTTTTGGCCTAAAAACAATATTGTGAGGTGTTCAGAATAGACTGGAAATGATTGTTATGTAAAGTTCGTTTACCCAGGAAATTATTGTTATTGAGGTTAATAATACCGTAGGAGCAAAATTACCCCCAAACTCTGTGATTTTAGCTGTTTTTATGTTTTTTCCCCAAAAAATCATCCAGATCCAAAAACAAAAACAAACCAAGCCAAAACCAAAAACACGAAAGTGGAATTAGAACCAAAACCAAAACACGAAACACGAAAATTGCCAGCCGCACATCTCTACTATATGTCATCCTTAGGTTCAGTTATGTGGTGAGGGACTGATTTTGGCAATTAAATTAAGTATAAATAATTTGAATTGGTCGTGGACCACCAAACTATGGCCCCACTGCAAGTTCCGCCTTACCCCCCCCCCCCCCCCCCCCCCCTTTCCCGAGGCACCCCAGGGTATCACGGCCCACAGTTTGGAAACTACGGCCATAAAATAAACTTTTGTTTCTTTACTACATATAATACCCCTGAGATCTCAGTTCCTATGAGGTTTTAAATCCTTGTATACAGTAAACAACACATATTTGTAAATCCTAGTCATTCAGATGCATTGGGTATGGTTGCCAGAATGCTGGCAGGGGGGCAAGTGAAACGAGCCCCTTGCAGGCTCGCAGCATTCTCCACGCTGCATGCTCGGTGGCTTGCTGCGCTCGCCACAGGTTCTATTCCCACTCTATGGGTGTCATGGACACCAACTAGTGGGAATAGTCCTCGGCCCCCTGCTGGCATTCTGGTGGCCGGGATCCCGGTGGCGGTATGCTGACCGCCGCGATGGTGACTACATCCCATTTAGATGACTATGTGGAAGTTTTATCATTATTATCCTATTTGTATGTAAAAAGTGTTGAAAGGGGAGAGTGCTACTGCGCAGATTCCATACTTTTCCTTCGGGGAGGCTTCACTCCCTGTACTAAGATGGCTGCCGACCTAAATACTGCAATATAAGTGCGGCGCCATCATGTCAATGTCTTATAGCATCACAGTGAGAGACAGTAGTTTTTCTCAGAGACCTGAGATTATCAGAGATCCACAACACTTCCAGTGATCCTGCACTGCTACCTATTGCATACACTCTTCAGCTGGGGAGCGGAAAGACACCCCTCTCGTCTCAACCTTCGCTCAGTGAGAACCAGTGTGTAACAGTGATTATGTGGGATTCATATAAATATTTTATGCAATTCACAATATGGGCTTACCATCTTCAGAGTGTTGGAGAATTATTATACATTTTTATTTTTTATTTTTTGGTCAGATATTTTTTATTTTTTTTATCTTTTCAAAATGTAACTGGACCCTCTTTTGTTATTTTCCCCTCATCTCACTTTAAAATAGCTATAAAGGAGAAAATTATCTAATAGCAGTTATAGAGCAAGACCATTTTCCTTACTGTGTAAGCTGCAGAACTAGATGTCCTGTTAGTTGCTTTTCATTTTACCCTTGTATGCCTTACTGCCATGTTTTACTTATCACACTGTGTAATATATGTAGTGCACTCAACATGTCTGCCCCCCCTGGTACTCTCTTGTGTAGAATAAACAATGCATGGTTCTGAACTCTCCTAATATATTTGTCTCCCCAAATATGTGTCATTTCTTCACCTTTTGAGAGAATTTATTAATAAAGACAACTTCAAGCAAAATATATTTAAACATTAAATGTCTATTTTTATTTTAAGTACAATTTAGCCTGTTTTTGTCGATATTGTTGTTCTTCTTCTTCTTCTTCGTCTTCTTCTTTGTCTTCTTCTTATGATGATGATGATGATGATGGTTATTATTATTATTATTATTATTATTTTGTAATTATTAATATTAGTATTTATTCTGCATTCTAAAATAGGGAATTTCAGACTAAGATTGGTCCAGTAATCTTACAAACTTGCCCTATAAAAGGAACAAGATGGCGGGAGCCTCATCACTCATGAAGAGTCATCCTTCAGCACTCAGGAGAGGAAAAACCCCCTTGTGGAGGAAACCTCTGGGGACCCATGGCTGAAGGACTGCCCGTCCCTCTAGGCATTAAGAGACTATGCAGAGTTTGTCCAGACCACCAGCCCACCAACTAACCTTGCCTAACCCAGTCATCCCTTCTGTCGCCTCAAATCTGCTATTTTGACCTAATTACCCGACCGGAGAAAAAATAAGAATTTACATACCGATAATTCTATTTCTCGTAGTCCGTAGTGGATGCTGGGAACTCCGTAAGGACCATGGGGAATAGCGGCTCCGCAGGAGACTGGGCACAAAAGTAAAGCTTTAGGACTACCTGGTGTGCACTGGCTCCTCCCCCTATGACCCTCCTCCAAGCCTCAGTTAGGATACTGTGCCCGGACGAGCGTACACAATAAGGAAGGATTTTGAATCCCGGGTAAGACTCATACCAGCCACACCAATCACACACCGTACAACTTGTGATCTGAACCCAGTTAACAGCATGATAACAGAGGAGCCTCTGGAAAGATGGCTCACAACAACAATAAAACAAAATCACCAAGTAGGCGCACAATACCAATGATGTTGATAAAAACACAATTTATTAACATAAAACCAATGACAAACTGATTAAAAAACACAACACTACACAGAGCATATAACTGAGGTATTATACCTTATAATTCACACATAAAGTGTATTATTAAGTGAAAGGGACACTGAAATGCAGGAGAACCCGTCTCTGTAAGATAGGGTTAATCTCTCACATTAATTCCATATCAGACAGTTTAAATGAAAAGGAAGTCCTGTAAACTGATGTAATAAGCGTTTGTGACCATAAAGGTATCCGGATTTAAATAATGTTTCCTTGGAGCAAAATAAACACTCTGCCTCTTGAAGAAGCCACCTTAGGTGCGGAGAAACGCGTTGAGGGTACAGAAGAAAGGGCCACACTTGACCATTAAGTGTCCCACGGAGCACGACATCCATCACTTTCAGCCGTCCGTTACAAGTCACCGGTGAATGATCCAGCCTGTGATTCAATCATTCCACTCTAACTCTCCTTGCATTTGGAACATTGTTACCTCCTGCCCGGCCGGGCGTCTCTCAGCAAGCTGGAGGATCTGTATGGTGGTCTGATACAGGCAACTGGTGCTGCACAGAAAGAAATGGCTTTCATCTGAATATACCGCTGACGGATGTCTCACCCATGCACAGGGTGATAACAAGCGGTTCCTTAACCATTTATCCCGTGCAGCAAGAGATCATTACGTCTCTGTGAGTAACATTAATCGGTTGGTTTATTTTGCTCCAAGGAAACATTATTTAAATCCGGATACCTTTATGGTCACAAACGCTTATTACATCAGTTTACAGGACTTCCTTTTCATTTAAACTGTCTGATATGGAATTAATGTGAGAGATTAACCCTATCTTACAGAGACGGGTTCTCCTGCATTTCAGTGTCCCTTTCACTTAATAATACACTTTATGTGTGAATTATAAGGTATAATACCTCAGTTATATGCTCTGTGTAGTGTTGTGTTTTTTAATCAGTTTGTCATTGGTTTTATGTTAATAAATTGTGTTTTTATCAACATCATTGGTATTGTGCGCCTACTTGGTGATTTTGTTTTAGTTGTTTTACTTTCAGGAGGCCGGCTACCTCCTTACCAAGTGGCTGCCATTATCAGTGCTATATTTGCACGACCCTGTTCAGCGCCTAAAAACCTTTTTTTCGTTTGTATTCACAACAACAATAACCCGATTTAGTTAACAATAACTATGTACAAGTATTGCAGACAATCCGCACTTGGGATGGGCGCCCAGCATCCACTACGGACTACGAGAAATAGAATTATCGGTAAGTAAATTCTTATTTTCTCTGACGTCCTAGTGGATGCTGGAACTCCGTAAGGACCATGGGGATTATACCAAAGCTCCCAAACGGGCGGGAGAGTGCGGATGACTCTGCAGCACCGTGTCACGATCCGGGTATCTGGACGCCATTTCTTACCCATCAGATGCCTCCTAAGGCTGGCTCAGCGCTCCAGGACCGGATCCCATCTGTTATCCTAATGTTCACATTCCTGCATCCTCTCCTGTCTCTCTGAGACGCTGTCACAGTAACGCCTTATTACATCTGGCATGGCGTCTCCCGCGGCCTCCGCCGCCGTCCCTGAGCTTCTGCATGCAGAGTGTCAGAGTGGCGATTACGTCAGCCGCGGCCTCCGCTGTGTCCGCGTGGTTGGATGTGCACTTGTCAGCCTGGCGTCTCCTGTCTCCAGTGGCCGGCGCCGCCATTACTGTTTTCATTACCACATGGATTACAAACCAAACTTCCCTCCAAGTGTCTGCATGGGCGCAGCCATCTTGGATTCTGTCAGCTGATCATTTCCTCCAATCTGTTGTCAGTATTGTTAATCTGCATAATTGCCTAGCCAATCCCTTCCTTGCTGCAGGTATAAATACACTGTGCCTGAGCAAGGAAGGCGTCAGTGCTTTGGTTGTCAAACCTAGTTCCTGTTTGTCTCTCTCCTGTGATTGTCTTCCAGGTTCCAGCTCCTGTCTCAAGACTTCCACCATAGAGACCCGCACCAGCATTCCACCTGCGGTGTAGCCTGACTCTCCAATCCATTGTGGATTCATCTGTTTCCAGCTACAACACTACCTGCTTCCAGCTCAGCTTCCAGCAGAGTACAACTTCCCTTAAAGGGCCGGTGTCCTTTCTACACTTTACCACTCTCCACCGGTATTATTATTTCTCCGCTCTCAAGTTCTACATTTCAGTTCATATTTCATCGCTCCCAAGTTCATTTATTATTTAACTGGTTCCAGCCAGTATCCACTCCGTGCTAACAACAGTCTGGTTCCAGCCAGTATCCACAGCAGCTGTTTTACCTTCAGCAACCCAGCTTTTCCTGGATCACCAGCTGGCACAATCCTGGGTTATCTCCATTGCTACAGTCGGGCCTGGTAAGGATTTTCCATCTAGAAGATCATAAGAACTATCTCACACTACCAGTGCCCTGTGGCTCCTGCCATCCTGTAGTACCCAGGAACTGTATTTATTATTTGCTGACTTTTACGTTTTCTTTTACTGCTGCTGTGTTGCGGAGTTGTCATAATAAACATCATTGACTTTTATCCAAGTTGTCGTGGTCACGCCTTCGGGCAGTTATTATTCATGTTACTTACATGTCCAGGGGTCTGATACAACCTCCCAGGTTCCGGTACATCTCAGCCCCTACAACTGAGGCTGCCTCCCGTCAGCTCAGGCCCTCAGTTGTGACACACCGAATGAGAGAACTCCAGGTCCTCCTCAGCCAGGGTATCAAATTTGTAGAATTTAGCAAACGTGTTTGCCCCTGACCAAGTAGCTGCTCGGCAAAGTTGTAAAGCCGAGACCCCTCGGGCAGCCGCCCAAGATGAGCCCACCTTCCTTGTGGAATGGGCTTTTACAGATTTTTGCTGTGGCAGGCCTGCCACAGAATGTGCAAGCTGAATTGTACTACAAATCCAACGAGCAATAGTCTGCTTAGAAGCAGGAGCACCCAGCTTGTTGGGTGCATACAGGATAAACAGGGAGTCAGATTTTCTGACTCCAGCCGTCCTGGAAACATATATTTTCAGGGCCCTGACAACGTCCAGCAACTTGAAGTCCTCCAAGTCCCTAGTAGCCGCAGGTACCACAATAGGCTGGTTCAGGTGAAACGCTGAAACCACCTTAGGGAGAAATTGTGGACGAGTCCTCAATTCTGCCCTGTCCGTATGAAAAATCAGGTAAGGGCTTTTATAAGATAAAGCCGCCAATTCTGACACGCGCCTGGCCGAAGCCAGGGCCAACAGCATGACCACTTTCCATGTGAGATATTTCAAATCCACAGATTTAAGCGGTTCAAACCAATGTGATTTTAGGAACCCCAAAACTACATTGAGATCCCAAGGTGCCACTGGAGGCACAAAAGGAGGCTGTATATGCAGCACCCCCTTGACAAACGTCTGAACTTCAGGAACTGAAGCCAGTTCTTTATGGAAGAAAATCGACAGGGCCGAAATCTGAACCTTAATGGATCCTAATTTTAGGCCCATAGACACTCCTGTTTTCAGGAAATGCAGGAATCGACCCTCGTTGGGGCCTTCCTGGCCTCGCACCACGCAACATATTTCCGCCAAATGCGGTGATTATGCTTTGCGGTCACATCCTTCCTGGCTTTGATCAGGGTAGGAATGACTTCTTCCGGAATGCCTTTTTCCTTCAGGATCCGGCGTTCAACCGCCATGCCGTCAAACGCAGCCGCGGTATGCCTGCTGAGGAAGTCTGCTTCCCAGTTGTCCACTCCCGGAATGAACACTGCTGACAGTGCTATCACATGATTTTCCGCCCAGCGAAGAATCCTTGCAGCTTCTGCCATTGCCCTCCTGCTTCTTGTGCCGCCCTGTCTGTTCACGTGGGCGACTGCCGTGATGTTGTCCGACTGGATCAGCACCGGCTGACCTTGAAGCAGAGGTCTTGCTTGGCTTAGGGCATTGTAAATGGCCCTCAGCTCCAGGATATTTATGTGAAGTGATGTCTCCAGGCTTGACCACAAGCCCTGGAAATTTCTTCCCTGTGTGACTGCTCCCCAGCCTCGCAGGCTGGCATCCGTGGTCACCAGGACCCAGTCCTGAATGCCAAATCTGCGGCCCTCTAGAAGATGAGCACTCTGCAACCACCACAGGAGAGACACCCTTGTCTTAGGTGACAGGGTTATCCGCTGATGCATCTGAAGATGCGATCCGGACCATTTGTCCAGCAGGTCCCACTGGAAAGTTCTTGCGTGGAATCTGCCGAAAGGGATTGCTTCGTAGGAAGCCACCATTTTTCCCAGGACCCTTGTGCATTGATGCACTGACACTTGGCCTGGTTTTAGGAGGTTTCTGACTAGTTCGGATAACTCCCTGGCTTTCTCCTCCGGGAGAAACACCTTTTTCTGGACTGTGTCCAGGATCATCCCTAGGAATAGAAGACGTGTCGTCGGGATCAGCTGCGATTTTGGAATATTGAGAATCCAACCGTGCTGCCGCAACACTACTTGAGATGGTGCTACCCCGACTACCAATTGTTCCCTGGATCTTGCCCTTATCAGGAGATCGTCCAAGTACGGGATAACTAAAACTCCCTTCCTTCGAAGGAGTATCATCATTTCGGCCATTACCTTGGTAAAGACCCGGGGTGCCGTGGACAAACCAAACGGCAGCGTCTGAAACTGATAGTGACAGTTCTGTACCACAAACCTGAGGTATCCTTGGTTAGAAGGGTAAATTGGGACATGGAGGTAAGCCTCCTTGATGTCCAAAGACACCATATAATCCCCTTCTTCCAAGTTCGCAATCACCGCTCTGAGTGACTCCATCTTGAATTTGAACCTGTGTATGTAAGTGTTCAAGGATTTCAGATTTAAAATAGGTCTCACCGAGCCGTCCGGCTTCGGTACCACAAACAGCGTGGAATAATACCCCTGTCCCTGTTGCAGGAGGGGTATCTTGATTATCACCTGCTGGGAATACAGCTTGTGAATGGCTTCCAATACCGCCTCCCTGTCGGAGGGAGACGTCGGTAAAGCAGACTTTAGGGGAGTGCCTGAGTCCGCTTGTAAAGCCCCAGCGTCATGCTGAGGACTTGGCAGAAACGGGAGAGGGCTTCTGTTCCTGGGAACTGGCTGTTTGCTGCAGCCTTTTTCCTCTCCCTCTGCCACGGGGCAGAAATGAGGAGCCTTTTGCCCGCTTGCCCTTATGGGGCCGAAAGGACTGCGCCTGATAATACGGCGTCTTCTTATGTTGAGAGGCTACCTGGGGTAAAAATGTGGATTTCCCAGCAGTTGCCGTGGCCACCAGGTCTGATAGACCTACCGCAAACAACGCCTCCCCTTTGTAAGGCAATACTTCCATATGCCTTTTGGAATCAGCATCACCTGACCACTGCCTCGTCCATAACCCTCTTCTGGCAGAAATGGACAGCGCACTTACTCTTGATGCCAGTCGGCAAATATCCCTCTGTGCATCACGCATATATAGAAATGCATATTTCAAATGCTCTATAGTCAGTAATATACTGTCCCTATCTAGGGTATCAATATTGTCAGTCAGGGAATCCGACCAATCCACCCCAGCACTGCACATCCAGGCTGAGGCGATTGCTGGTCGCGGGTTCACTACGGCTGGCCGGCGGTCGGGCTCCCGGCGACCAGCATCCCGGCGCCGGGAGCCCGACCGCCGGCTTACCGACAGCTTGGCGAGCGCAAATGAGCCCCTTGCGGGCTCGCTGCGCTCGCCACGCTACGGGCACGGTGGCGCGCTACGCGCGCCACACTATTTTATTCTCCCTCTATGGGGGTCGTGGACCCCCACGAGGGAAAATAAGTGTCGGTATGCCGGCTGTCGGGCTCCCGGCGCCGGTATACTGAGCGCCGGGAGCCCGACCGCCGGCAAACAGAAGACCACCCCTGGTCGCAGTATAACACCAGTGTGAGTGTATATACATTTTAGGATATTCTCCTGCTTTCTGTCAGCAGGTTCCTTAAGGGCGGCCGTATCAGGAGACGGTAGTGCCACCTGTTTTGACAAACGTGTGAGCGCTTTATCCACCTTAGGGGGTGTTTCCCAACGTGCCCTATCCTCTGGCGGGAAGGGGTATGATGCTAATAACCTTTTAGGAATTATCAGTTTTTTATCGGGGGAAACCCACGCTTCATCACACACTTCATTTAATTCCTCAGATGCAGGAAAAACTACAGGCAGTTTTTTTCTCACCAAACATAATACCCTTTTTAGTGGTACTTGTATTATCAGAAATATGTAAAACATTTTTCATAGCATCAATCATGTAACGTGTGGCCCTACTGGAAGTCACATTCGTCTCTTCATCGTCGACACTGGAGTCAGTATCCGTGTCGGCGTCTGTATCTGCCATCTGAGGTAACGGGCGTTTTAGAGCCCCTGATGGCTTTTGAGACGCCTAGACAGGCACGAGCTGAGTAGCCGGCTGTCTCATATCATCAACCGTCTTTTGTAAAGAGCTGACACTGTCACGTAATTCCTTCCATAAGCTCAGCCACTCAGGTGTCGACTCCCTAGGGGGTGACATCTCCATTACAGGCAATTGCTCCGCCTCCACACCATTTTCCTCCTCATACATGTCGACACAATCGTACCGACACACAGCACACACACAGGGAATGCTCTGATAGAGGACAGGACCCCACTAGCCCTTTGGGGAGACAGAGGGAGAGTATGCCAGCACACACCAGAGCGCTATATATATATATACAGGGATAACCTTATAGCTGCTGTTTTATTTATACTGCGCCTAATTAGTGCCCCCCTCTCTTGTTTTACCCTTTTCTGTAGTGCAGGACTGCAGGGGAGAGTCAGGGAGACGTCCTTCCAGCGGAGCTGTGAGGGAAAATGGCGCCCGTGTGCTGAGGAGATAGGCTCCGCCCCCTTCTCGGCGGACTTTTCTCCCGCTTTTTGCTGTATTCTGGCAGGGGTTAAAATACATCCATATAGCCGTGGGGGTTATATGTGATGTATTTTCGCCAGCCAAGGTGTTTCTATTGCTGCTCAGGGCGCCCCCCCCCCAGCGCCCTGCACCCTCAGTGACCGGAGTGTGAAGTGTGTATGAGGAGCAATGGCGCACAGCTGCAGTGCTGTGCGCTACCTTGGTGAAGACTGATGTCTTCTGCCGCCGATTTTCCGGACCTCTTCTTGCTTCTTGCTCTGTAAGGGGGGCGGCGGCGCGGCTCTGGGACCGGACTCCGAGGCTGGGCCTGTGTTCGGTCCCTCTGGAGCTAATGGTGTCCAGTAGCCAAGAAGCCCAAGCTGGCTGCAAGCAGGCAGGTTCGCTTCTTCTCCCCTTAGTCCCTCGATGCAGTGAGCCTGTTGCCAGCAGGTCTCACTGAAAATAAAAAACCTAAAACTAAACTTTTACTAAGAAACTCAGGAGAGCCTCCTAGAATGCACCCTTCTCGGCCGGGCACAAAAATCTAACTGAGGATTGGAGGAGGGTCATAGGGGGAGGAGCCAGTGCACACCAGGTAGTCCTAAAGCTTTACTTTTGTGCCCAGTCTCCTGCGGAGCCGCTATTCCCCATGGTCCTTACGGAGTTCCCAGCATCCACTAGGACGTCAGAGAAATGCACCTATACGTCAATGGTGAGGGAGTGAAAAAACAGAGCAAGAGATGAGTGGGAGTGAGGGGGACAGTCATAACCACCATAGCATTCATTTCTGAGGCTAACAGGGATTACAACTGTACAAATGTAGCCATTCTCGTCGTGGCTACATCTTACCGCGATTGTACCTTGTTAAGCACGACCGCACCGCGTACGTCTGGATGTCTAAGACGTGTGTGTGCCCCATTCGCATGGATGGGAGCGGCAAATGCCGCAGCTCGGCACGGCTAGGCACATGTGCACATAGCTGCGTCAAGGCTGCACGTTTCCCTCAGCTGTAGCCATGATCAGCATGGCTACATCTGTATATAGTATTGGATAAAAACAAAAGTAATGATTAAAGCACAATATTATTCTCTTACATCTCTACATTTTAATAAAAATGGATCAGCCTGCAACACTGGCACACTGGGATTTAGGCAGGCAGAGAGAGAGTAAAGGATTTAATTTGCAACATTATAGGCTCACCAAACAACTCCAAGGAGATGTCATAAGTGCAGCCGCACATAAAGGATTCCATTAGGAACATTATAGGCCCATCTAGACATCGCTCTTCAAATATCTCCAATGTCCCATTTGCAGCTGCTTGCGGATGTTAACTAATGGCACTGTCCCAGTAGGTGTGAGATTTTGTTTTTATCCAATACTATGGTATCCCCAAGGTCGTAAGTCATATATTATAATAGTCATGCTAAAAGTCTGCCGACGATTCCAACTAAGTTGCTCTTATCTTTGTCCAGTCACTAACCTTCTACCAGTGTGCTATGCCGTGCCAGGCCTCTGAAAGCATATGCAAGAGACAGCAACAGCACAGCCCTGATATAGGGAGTTGCCATTATGACATCACAGCATGACCTCACACACCCCACCAGAGCGGCTAAGACTGGTTATTTCTGGTTTGAGGCCCTTTCTTTTACATGACTGGCCTAAGGGTAATGTGATTTCACTTATTATTTAAAACTATTACATTCAGATGAGAAAAAATGAGTATTACTACCATTTGCCCGCAGTTTTGCTCGCTTAGTAGCATCTAATATTGTGATGTATATTTTATAATGTACACATAGGGCCTGATTCAGGTTAGATCGCATTCGCAATAAGCGATCCAATGGTAAAAATTGCTAAGAGGATGCGGGCTCATGTGCAGGGCCCATCCTGCGCATGCGCCCACATTTTTTGCGGCGCCCTGCAGAAAATGCGATCATCTCTGCCTGTCAATGAGGCAGAGACGGTCACGGGGCGGGGGGGGGGGGGGGGGGGCGGCAACGCTCCATTTCTAAGGCGGAGACGGGTCATTGTGGGGACGAGGCTTTAAAATGGGGATGGCAACGGAGAAACGGGGCGTAGTTGGGGAGGCTGCGTGACGTCACACACAGCTGCTGCGATCACAAAAATAGCACATTTACGATCAGGTCTGAATCACCCCCATGGAGCAAAAAAAAGGCCCAAATTATGTGATTTTAGTTTTGTCAATTTTTTAAAACAAAAAACCAAAACCAGTCACGGCGGTTTGGCAAAAACCAAATACAAAGCTGGATGATGAATCAGAGCTAAATCCAAATCCAGAAAAAATGGTCTCTAGTAGTAATATTCTAATATCACATTGAGTTTGCTAGCATTGTATGCCTAGGTATGTGCTGATATGAGACATTCCCTTTAACTCCTGCTTGGGGTATTCAGAGTTTAATGAATTATTCCTGTAGTTTAGCTGGTCATTCAAAACTTCGGATCAGTGCTACCATATGGTCCTTACTGGTCTGCACATGTGCACTGATGTTGCTTGCTGACTGGTATCTGCATTAGAAGTTGTTGCATTCCACAGGAGGAGCTAGCTGCATATATCCAGTTTTGCGTTCCACCTGAGATGCACAGTTCGGGAGCACCAGTGCCGCCATTTTGCACATTATTCTGTTGGTATAAACATACTTGCCTGCCCTCCCTCATTCTGCAGGAGACTCCTTGAAATAGAAGCAATTTCCCTGACTCCCTAAATAGTCCAGCAATCTCCCTGATTGCACCTTAACCCATTGCACCTTAACCCATTATGCAGCTGTTACATTCTTGGGAAAGGGGGGGGGGGGGGGGAATAAATCACAGATACATACATTCAAATGGGAACATCACTGCCATTTGCCTGCATTGATTATAAGACACAATGATCCCTATGGCTACATGACTTTTAAATAAAGTTTCTCATGGCCACTTACAGTATATGGAACCTCTTGTAAAGCACAATACATGAACAAATTCTGCAAAATATAAGAGTCTTTTCTTCAACAAGTAGATCTTACTAACTTTGGGGCTCATTTACATTTGGATGTAAGTCATTTGTATGACACGCCTCTCAGATGTAGCAGTACACGTCCGCACTGATAGGTGTTACTTTCACATCTCCCTGAAATGTTTTTTCAAAAGTAGGCAAGTATGAGGTGTTGACTTAGTAACATCAGCACTCCAGCTGATAGTAATTTATAAGGAATTAGCTTTGCTGAGGACAGAGTGGGTTAGCCAACAAAAGCTGACTGCTGTGGGTCACTGGACTTGTGCGCCCATGTTAGTATCTCTTTAAAGCACTATCATCAAGAAGCAATGCCAGGTCTGTACTAACCAAGGACGTGCGGTGAGCTAAATGGCTCATGAGGCACTGACTAGCGCCAAAGCCAAATTTACACACAATACATGAGCCAAAGGGTACATCTGGGCATTATACACAGGTGCAGCAGTATAAACTCCTGGAAATTTGGTTTGATTTGATCAGAGATGTGTGGAAAAGAAAGGCAGTGCCTCACCTGCCATAGACTTTTTACGCCAGAGTCTTGTCTATAAAAATGATTAGAATAACACAAAGAATATATCTTAAACACATTCTTTGTATTTTTCATATATTTTATTCAGTCAAACCTCTGGCACAAACGTTAGTATGACCTGCCTCACCCCACCGCACGTCACTGGTACTAACAGGGTCGCCAAGAGATCGGTCTAACCCTGGTACTAGGGGGCTTGCCAAGAGTGGGTGTGGGACCACGCTCCATCAGATGTCCCCTGCAGAAGCTGTGCACCGTGTGGGGAGTGCCTGAATCATTTCAGAGATGTTAATAAAAATATTTCATCATCTTTACATGCTATAAAACACCCAAACATGTTATTGTAGAAAACACCAACTATAAGGCACCTGTAGGTGTGTAAGATACTTAAAAAAGATATTACATTTTTTATACATATATATATATATATATATTGATAATGTCGATATTATCTTAAACCATAAAGCTATACCTCTTGATACACTTTTACCGTGGAGCCGCTATGGCCGTTAGACTGAATACACATGCTACGCACTTTGTATGCTATTTGCGTACAGAGTCCCGTACGTGGTACGTACTTGGCGTACACTCGCCGCGCTGAGTGTACAGAGTACGCACAGCGCACGCACACACAATTGATAACCTTTAAACCTTGTTAGTGATACAATGCAATGATATGATTACGCTTTAAACCCTTAGCAGCAAAGTACTGCAACGATGTTATACCTTAAACCTTAAGTAGCGCTGACGGTATAAAGTACCCGCAGTGCGTACACCTTATCAATGCTTATAAACCTTATACAGTTAAATATGCTCTTAAACCCTTGCAGGAAAGTGAGGACACAACACCGATTTGTAGTTGAAACCACAGGGTTCTAAGGCCACGGTGGATTATTTCAAAAGGTAAAACAGTACAAATCATACACTACAGGCTAACAAGATAAATCTAAAACAGAATAATGGCTACAGAGAATGTACATACGTGAGAATGTTCGCAAGCGCAACCCGGCCGGTCCTCCGCTTGTCAGGTAGAAAGCGTTCAGAGTCTTCTGACCGGCCAGGCAACAACGGTCTTTTTATACACAACTTACATACACAATACAATTGTCACTGTAATCTCATTGTCCATTGGACACAGAGATGTGTCTTTTCATTACAGGAGAGGTCATAGGTTGATTTGAAAAGGTGGGCGATGTCTTTCCCCAACTGCTCTGGTGGGTGGTATCCTCTGGATTCCCGCCGCATACATAATATACAGTAAATACAGTTAATATCTATATTCTACTTTTGCACATAACTATACGCTGGAACATGCAATCTTTCTCTAACCAACACCGGAATGTTACCCTTAAAATACCCTACAGCTGGATACTAGACATCACCTTCTAACCTTTATCTGACCCTTCCTATCATGCAAAGGCAAATCCCTTAGTCCTGGATCTGTTTAAACTATTGATACTCGCTGATGTGGTGCAAGGGAGTTATGTGTATACAAAATGCACTATTTGGGTTAAATATGTAATGTTCTAATAACCCTCTACGCGCTCACAAACTCCGCCGTAAATAACCATACCACGCGCATGATCGCAGGAGCGATCCTACGCAAATTGCGGATATGTGCTCGCACGGCGGACTGAGTGCACGCGCAGCGGGCTAGTGCATGGGTTTAGTACAGGGTATATGCATTACAATATTTTTCGACTTTGACAGTCCACCCTTTGGCAGTCAACAATAACTGCCACTATCTAAACATTAAACAGAAAAATATACAATACAATATCTACAGATGATTGGATAAAATATACAATACATTATCCATAGAGGAGTGGATGGTAGGAGGAGAGGTGTAGGCGGGAAATGTATGACCTAGTGGGATCGTAAAAGCATGCATGTATGTATGAAATCCGTGTCTGAGGGGCATGTATCATCGTGCCGTATATGTTCTAGATAAGCTTCGAGGTATTGCGAAGTATACATTAAATCCTTCTTATCCCGTATTAAGGGTCTGTAAGTGGGCCAACAAACACTACCGAGCTCTTTTCGGCTTCTTGTTCCAACAAATGGGGTGCACATTTAGTTGATGATACATGCAGGGGGAACACATGTGAATGCTAATATGTGGATATCACCTGTCGACTATGTGTGTCACTACCTGTAGAGATGAAGATAAGAAACATATCAAAAGTACATTCACATAACATTTGCGTAATCATTCTTGGGTGTTGATTGAAGTCTTCTCTGGATGGGTGTATTTTTGCTGAGGGAAAACAAAGGAGAAACGGGTGAAAGAAACGGACCGCGGAATCACGTCTTATCACAACATTGTCTCTATTGATGGGTCATAAATTAAATCAGTTGCTGTAACAATGCCTCCGCTCCTCAAACTCATCACTTTGGTACTGCGCTTGCACCGCGTTAAAATTCGAACACACCTAAATATCAAACCAATCATTATGACAACTCCCAGGATACAAAGGAGAAACTTTCCTACACTCATGATAACATTTTGAGCCCATTCTCCTAAACCTGAGAACCAATTTCGTGGGTTCAACCATGAGACCCAGCCGGTCAGTTCATTACTCACAGCAGTAAGGGTAAGGTTGTGTCTCCTCCGGAACTCCCACTTCAACTGCAAGATATCGTCCATCTTTTGATCTATGACCTCGGTTGGGTCATCAGTGCTGTTTGTAATGTACGTGCAGCACTTCACACCATACTGAGTTGCCAAAGTGACACAGTACCCGCCTGTCACCGCTGTGATATAATTGAGGACCATCCTGTGCTGGATCAGTTCCGTTTTGTAAGCTTGCAACTCCCTCCCTGTATACCTGAAGGTGTCATCATACATCTCGGTGATATTATCTATCAGGTTCGCTAGCGCATGGATATACCTATAATTTATAATTCCTCTGGCGGTACGGGTGATATCTAACGCGAGCAGGAATTGAATCCCGGTGGATTCGTGGATCAAATTAGAGGCTGCGTTTGTCTTATCTATAAGGTGTCTCTTAATGATGTGTTCATAGTGAGTGTGAGTGTAAGGAGCTTGAGCATTGCGGTGAACGTCTTTCATCTTATCATGGGTTATGGTCATTACTTCTGGCAACACTCTTCCAATGTAATACAATCCCTCTGAGTTTGAGGCAAGCCACTTATACGCCTTCCTCCCACATATGAAATAGGCATCATCGGGGAGAACATATGGGACAGAATATGACATTACCATATTGCACACCTTCCAAGTGAAAAATCCTATCCCTAACTCTCTCATCTGTGTAGTACACGTATCAGGCTGTATGATATGCGCACAGTACCCTGGTGATACTTCTCCAACCCGCATGGTCTTACTTCCTAGAGTATACCTGTACCGAAAATACCTTCCACCGTCGGCTATTTGGCGTATAAGTTCAGAGTCTACGGGCATTCTGTCGGCTCTGTGTGAAAATGCCATGGTTTGGTTATTCCATGTCACTTCCCAATTTCCCGGCTTTCGAGAATTGGAAATGTTGAAACATATTAAGAAGACTTCTGATGAAACAGCCCCTGGCTTGAGGCTGAGAAACGCGTCAAGCATCCCGCCCGACGTTGTCTGGTATCCGAGTATATAAACACCATACACACAAGGAGTGTGTCCAGCGGCTCCCGTAACGGAACTACAAGCGCACGGCTTCTGGTACAAAGAGCCGCGCTCCGACATCCTGCGAGTCCGGTCTCCACCTGGTGCCATTGACAGCCTTTTCGGTGCCGCCGTATAGCGGTGTGGGCAGCCGGCGCCCACTACCAGGAAGGAGATAGTGATTAATCTTTCCACCATTAAAAGGCCTGGGTAAGCTATATGCATGAGACTGTACTAATAGCGGCTTCAGCTTAAAAGTCACTGCAATTTATATGGAAGCATGTCCATTTAAGCTACCCAGCAATAGCCACGTTTCACTTTATTTGGATAAAACTGTGAGCACTTAAGCTTTTCATTAAATGGTGGACAATTTATATCCATATTACATACATATCGTAAAAACGTGGATGGACTTTTAAGGAAACCCTGAATGAATTTATATGATTAATCAGCCCATGCATGGAGCTTAATAGAAGAAACATCAGCTAAATTTAAATGCTGCATTCCCAACTGGAATACAGGTGGTCACACTTCTCCTAGGGAGCTTCTACAATGTGTTATATATATTGTAACCATTTTAGTTACTAGTGTTTGATACATTCGGTATGAGCTAACCACATAACTGGATACTTGGTTTATTTATTGAATTGTGAAAGTTATATACATAATTTTTAAATAATAAATTTTATCAATGCTGTTTAATGGTAGCGCTTCTCTGAGTATTTCTTGTTCGGTGATATTAAGGATTTATCTACATGGTACTGGTGGAGCTTCAAACTAGGGGGCCTAGAAATATAAAATTTCTTGTCCACCGGTCTCCCACCCCGTAATTCAAGTACCTCATCTATTGTTAAAGGATACGGTACTAGTCTTGACTTGCTCTGACCTTGATGCACTTGTGAGCACACCCAGCATTCTGTTTGGTTTAAAACCTTACCCACTAATGAGTGATAATCACTCAATGGATGACGGTCCATGTTGATATTAAGGCTGGACTGACATCTCTGGATGCACCCATCCTCAACTATGTTTTCACAATTTCTACAAATACAATTTTCCTCAGCCAATAACCCTTCACAGTGCCTCCTAGTTTCTTGACTACCAGATCGTTCTCTGATACTCGCCTTTGCTCGATGGATGTGTTGCTCTTGGAATTCTACAAATTCGTCCTTGCCATCAGAACCCATTCCAGATCCTTTCTCGACCTCTCTGGTACTCTCACCGAAACAGACTGCTCTGGTCAACAACAGGGTCAACAGGAAAACCCGGAATCCAGTCTCTTGGGGTAAGTCCATCTTGTTAAGGGAAGAGAAAAGGGAGCAAGAAGGGGGGGAAAGGAGGGTAATGGGAGATGGAGAAAATAATAAAAAGGGAAAAGAAATTTGGTGCGACAACCGCCTCTGGTCTTGTAGTTCTCCGTGCTCAGGTGCCGTGACAACAGTCCTGCCTCTCACCCTTCCCGGAACATACACTCCAGTGATACGATTTCCTCTACACTCTGCTCTTTGTCACGGGTTTTCTCTGGGTCAGCGACCTTCTTACAGTGGGACGAGTGGACCCAAGTCTCTCTTTCGGCAATCTTTAATGCTGTCGTGCTGGTTAGTAAGACTTGGTACGGTCCTTCCCACCTGTCAATGAGGCAACCTGAGCGTAGAAAATTTTGAATCATTACATAATCCCCAGGTTCAATGTCATGACAATTACTGTTTGGTAGGTCAGGAATCACCAGCTTTAGATTTCTGTTTTGATTCCTCAGCTGCTGGCTCATCTTAACCATATATTTTACAGTCACCTCATTATTGCATTTCAAATCATCCTGGGGGTCAATCATTACATGGGGTTGTCGACCAAAAAAAATCTCAAAGGGTGATAGGTTAAGGGGGGACCTGGGAGTGGTTCTGATGCTGTACAATACAAGTGGCAAGGCTTCTGGCCATAACAATCCAGTTTCAGCCATCACTTTGCTCAACTTGTTCTTAATAGTGCTGTTTACTCTTTCCATCTTCGCACTCGCCTGTGGGCGGTACGGAGTATGCAGCTTACTATTAATTCCCATCAGTTTGCACATAACCTAAAAGACTTCACCTGTAAAATGGGTACCCCTATCGCTTTCAATTATTCTAGGGATACCATATCTGTACACAAATTCCTGCCAAATTTTCTTTGCAGTGAATGTAGCAGTATTTGTGGCAGCGGGGAACGCTTCTACCCAATTTGAAAACACATCAATACAAACGAACACATATTATAAATTTCTGCAGGGTGGTAACTGTATGAAATCAATTTGTATTACCTGAAAAGGGCCATCTGTCGGCGGGATATGGGATGGTTTTGTTGGTATTGACTTTCCAATATTCTTCCTCAAGCAGATAAGACATGTCATTGCTCTCTTACCCGCATGAGAAGAGAATCCTGGCGCACACCAGTAGGCTCTCACCAGCTTACACATACCCTCTTTGCCCAGATGAGTCAGACCGTGTGCCGCCTCAGCTAAGCTTGGAAGATATGCTCTGGGGGCTACTGGCTTACCTTGTCCATCTGTCCAGAGTCCTGAGGACTCCTGGCCATATCCCTTTGACCTCCAGACTGCCTTTTCCTGTGGAGAACACAAATTTTGCATTTCACTTAATTTTTGTGTGTTGACGGTGTTGAATACCATCAGTGGTGTGATATCTGTTTGTATGGGGGTGCTGGCTGCTGATTTAGCAGCTTTGTCTGCCCGGCTGTTACCAAGTGACACTGGGTCTTGACTGTAAGTGTGGGCTTTGCACTTGATAACAGCCACTCTGTCAGGTTTCTGTATCGCTGTTAGAAGCCTTTTTATATGGGATGCATGCGCTACAGGTGTGCCAGCTGCTGTCATGAAATTTCTGAGGCGCCATAGGGCCCCGAAATCATGCACTACTCCAGAGGCATACCTAGAATCTGTATATATATTGGCTGATTTACCCTTAGCCAATTCACACGCTCTGGTTAGGGCGACCAGCTCAGCAACTGGTGCTGAGTGCGGTGGGCCCAGGGGTTCAGCTTCTATGATACCTTTGTCATCTACGACTGCGTATCCAGTACACAAGTCTCCCGAGTCCATCTGTCTGTGGCAACTACCGTCAGTGTAAAAAGTAAAATCTACGCCTTCCAGTGGGTTGTCACTAATGTCGGGTCTTGCAGTGAAAGTTTGGTTCAGATATTCCATACAATCATGTGTGTCAGTGTCTATACTAAATCCTCCTTCACCATCATTCTCATCCTCCACCCTTTGTGCCTGTCCAGGCACACCTGGGAGATAAGTTGCAGGATTTAGTGCGCTGCATCTCTTTATGGTGATGTTTACAGGGGCCATTAGTGCTAATTCCCACCTTGTAAACCGTGCTGATGAGACATGTCTGGTTTGGGCAGAATTCAGTAAGGCTGACACTGCATGAGGTGTATGGATGGTCAGGTTGTGTCCTAACACTACATCATTGCTTTTACTCACTAGCAAAGCTATCGCTGCAACACTTCGCAAGCATGTGGGGAGAGACCGTGCTACGGTGTCCAACTGTGCACTGTAGTAAGCTACCGGCCTGCTGGCATCACCATGTCTCTGGGTTAGGACACCTGCCGCACACCCAGCACTTTCCGTACCGTACAACTCAAAAGGTTTTCCATAATCTGGCATGCCTAATGCAGGTGCCTGTGATAGGCATTGTTTAAGTCTCTCAAATGCCAGTTCGGACTCATCTGTGTGAGAGATCCGATCTGGTTTGTTCGAGGAGACCATTTCCTGTAAAGGTAAAGCCAGTATGGAGAACCCTGGGATCCAGTTTCGGCAGTACCCACACATTCCAAGGAAAGTGCGGATCTGCTGCTGGGTTTGTGGCAGAGTCATGTCGCGAATCGCCTGTATTCTATCAGTGGTGAGGTGTCTAAGTCCTTGTGTCAAGCAATGTCCCAAATATTTTACCTTGGTCTGGCACAACTGTAACTTATCTTTTGAAACCTTGTGTCCCGTATTAGAAAGGTGAAACAGAAGCTGTTTCGTGTCTTTCAAGGACGACTCGAGTGAATCTGTACACAGCAGTAAGTCATCTACATACTGTATTAATACTGATCCGCTCTCAGGTTGAAAGGATTGTAAACAGTCATGCAAAGCCTGGGAGAAAATACTTGGGCTGTCAATGAAACCTTGGGGTAGGCGAGTCCAGGTGTGCTGTACTCCCCTGTATGTGAATGCAAACAAGTATTGGCTGTCAGGGTGCAGAGGGACCGAAAAGAAAGCAGAACAGAGGTCAATGACAGTGAAAAATTTCGCAGTAGGGGGAATTTGCATGAGGATGACAGCTGGATTTGGTACTACGGGGAATTGGCTCTCAACTATCTTGTTTATCCCCATTAGATCCTGCACTAGCCTGTAACCCCTCCCCCCACTCTTATTCACAGGGAAGATGGGACTATTGGCAGTGCTGGACGTCCTAACTAGGATGCCCTGTTGTAGCAAGCGCTCTATGACTGGGTACACTCCTAATTCCACCTCTGGCTTCAGAGGATACTGTGGGATTTTTGGAGCTATCCTACCATCTTTTACTTGCACTACTACAGGAGCTACATTTGCCATCAATCCAGTGTCTTGTCCATCTTTGGTCCAGAGGGATTCCGGTATCTGGGAGATCATTTCCTCTACCTTGGATGGACATCTGTCTATAACAGCAGAGTGTGACATTAACGTTTGTGGGGTGTCTAACATATCCTGCACTTCCTGAACGTGATTCTCGGGTATATCTAAGAAGACACCCTCAGGAGTACAATATATGACACACCTCATCTTACACAATAAATCTCTCCCAAGTAGATTAGTCGGAGCCGATGCAGCTAGCAAAAAGGAGTGCTTGGTCTGCAAAGGCCCTATCGTAATCTCCGCTGGTCTACTTAAAGGGTAGTGTTGCACTACTCCTGTTACCCCCATTGCTGAAATTGTTTTACCCGTGGTTTTCATACCTACCGTTGAATTTAACACTGACCTGGCCGCCCCTGTATCTACAAGGAAAGGTAGTGATCTACCAGCTACATCAACTGTAACCTCGGGTTCATTTCCAAGGCTAGCAATTAACTTCACTGGCTGCAGACTACAGGTGTGGCCTAACCCCTATTGTATGTTGTGACCCTCCCGCAGCGCGCTGGCAGCTACAATATGTGAGGTGGGTAGCTGAGAATTTCCAGAGGTCTGCCAGTCCCTCCTAGGTGGGTACCTGCTTGTTTCCCCTGCGTGTGGCTCATAATTCCTCCTATGCGATCCCTGATCCCAATTACGTGTGTTATGCTGTGAGTCATGTTCTGGTCTAGGGGGTCGATATACGTTATGTGTGCCTTTATAATTACAGTTCCGTGCGTAATGTCCTTCCCTCTGGCAATTATAACATTTTACTACATACGACTTACCATCAGGGGTTTGGGGTTTTGGCTGATGTGGCTTCGTTGTCAGGGCTTTTATACTTACTGTCATCAGCTTATCCCCCTGTGACTCCCTGTGCTTAATGATGTTCTGATCGTGCTCGATAGCGGACTCTCTTAATGCAGCCACCGAAATACCTCTCCAGTTAGGTTGAGTGGTTTGTACCCTTGTTCTCAATGTTTCTTTTAAGCCGTCCATTAATACTGATACAGCTACCTCTCTATGATGTACATTTTCCTTAATGTCCTCGACCCCAGTGTATCTAACCATTTCCTGCAGTGCTCGATGGAAATTTTCAGAAGCAGTTTCACCTTCTTTTTGTCTTATGGAAAAGATTTTATTCCACTTGACAACAGTAGGGAAATATACTCCTAACTGCAGATTGATCTGTCGTACATTCTCCTGAGTGTATTCATCAGTGAGAGGTACTTCTACGTCTAATTTACAATCAGCAATGAATTTCACAGGGTCAATACTGGAGGGCAAACATGCCCGTAGCACTGTCCGCCAATCTTTGTTTGTGGGTTCGGTGGCGTTACCTAATTCTCTAATAAACCTCTGACATGCGGCTAGATCCTTTCTGGGATCGGGAAATTCAGACATAATTGTCCTCAATTCTGTCCGGGACCAAGGACAATGCATAGCAATGTTCCTGACGGGAGTGATTCCCTGAGCGTCAGTCTTCCCATTGGGGACTGCGATCACCCTGACAGGATTTAGTTCAATTACATCATTCTGAGTTGCTTCTACAATGTGAGGTGCAATGGTCTCTGCATAATGTACTGTACCGTACTTACCTGTGGACACGACCTCACCTGTCCCTCCGCTAGGGGCCTTTGCTACTGTTCTTACTGGTTGGGCCGTGCCCACTTGTGTGTCTTGTATGGTGGCTGCTAGAGAGAGTGCCGATATCGTGCTGGGCTCATCTTCTTGCTCGAAGTCCTGAGGGAAGTTTAAGATGGGATACAACTTGCACGGGTTATCATTAATAAATTTATCAAGTTCACTCTTATCACATGTTAGTATGCCATTGTCTGTAGCCACTTTCTCCCCTGTAATATACGGTGGTGGTGGTGCAGTTGCTATCAGTTTCCTGCTAGGGTTGGAACCGGCTGCGTGAGCTAGTTCCCTCTGCATATCACCCTCTTGTTGCCATAAATGTAAACAGTTTGAGTGTCTGATCCTTTGTTTTTGGGATTTTAACAGACATATCATAATCCTTAAATTCTGCAACACCTCTGGATTAAAACTGCCTACCTTAGGGAATGGTTCCCTATCTTCCGCAGTCATACGTTCCCATTCATTGCATAAAACCTCTGCGTGTGATCCATATTTCTCACACATTATGTACCTCGCCAACCCCTTGGGCCGCGGAATATCAACCTAAACCCTGGTTGATCGTCCCTTACTTGAGCAACTGGCCCCTATCTTTTGCAGGTATTGCCTTCTCAGCTAATTCCTACAAAAAAACAAAATACTCAATATAAGGTAACGGTGAAAGTTCAACGAGTGCTCTCAACCACTCACTCCCACGTTGGCCAATACACCTAAACACTGTCATCAGCGCCGGTACGTACCCAACCTAGGGCCCCTGTGTAACCTTTATTCACTGGAAATATATGGGAGTGACTTACCCTTCCCAGTAAATATTGGTCGTTGGAGATTTCCTGAGTGACCAGAGAAACTCCCTTAAAATAAAAAAAATGTTATACAAATCACGTTGCGTGTGCTACACCTAGCGCTTATGATCCCGCGATTTTACGCAAAGCTCGTAAAAGGGTATCACGTTGAGCTAAGTATTGCACCCACGAACGTGCGGTCCAATCGCACAGCGTATAGGTAACTGTTACCTATCCGCCGTACGACCAATGGAAACGTTTTTCAGGCTGCGAAACCTCAGCCGGAGCGTATCTGAACGGGCCTATATGGGTTCTACGCCAACCATCTGGGCTGCGCTCTCTAAGCAAAAACCTCGCTGACCTTTGGTCTGCGGTACTCTATACCTTCGCTGACCTTTGGTCTGCGATATCTACTACTTTGCTCCTTTGTACTTTAATCAATGTTAACGTGAGCAAGCCACTCTCACGCCACCAAGTGTCCACTCACCTGGTGTGGTCTCCTACGGGATCCCGAATTCCCTGGGTCCACAAAACCTTTATTGTTTGCACACTCACGCTCGTTCACTCATATACACTTTGGTTTTTCTGTACAGAAAATTAACTTTCATTCAGATAAAACAGCCTTAGTGCCAGAGGTAATACAGTAAAAAAGGTTTTTAAACTAAATATTGGAAACTGGACAATTTGTGCTATTATCGCGTGGCTACCGTCTCGCGCCTAAACTAAAACAATGCTATTGTGTGATTTGTACTTAGCGGTCGTACTTTTACGCACGTTGCGTAAACACGCCACGTGTGTATACCTTTACATTGCGTACGCAGTACCGTACTTTGTCCGAGACACATGTACAAAGGCCGTACGTCCGCAGTACTACAAATCCCACACTTCTATAAATGTAAGCGATATTAGCTATAATCGCTCACTTAACACAACACACACTTTCTTCTGTATAAACCTTTACAACTAGGCCAGGCTGCGTGTGCGTCTTACACTTACTTCCTTAAATATTAACTCTATATTTTAACTAAATAGCAACAAATTTTCTCAGTACAGGTCAAAATGAATCTAATAATCGCTACTTATGGCAATAATGCGGGCAGATATGCAAAGTACAAAATACAGGTGAATGTGTGTGTTGTGTGCGCATTTGGCGCCAAAACAGAAATTTCACAGATTTAAAAAATAGCTTTGCGTTCTTACCTTACGGATCCCTCCAGCATCCCTACAAACCATGTAGGGCAGATGCTTATCTAATCAGCACTAGTGTATCCACCAACCAAGAGAAGGCTTACGGGGGATACCTTTCCGCCCTTTGCTGATAGATAAAGTCTGCGTAAACCTGCTAGGCTGCGGGTATGAGGAAAAACCGGACGATGCCCTCAATTGATAATGTCGATATTATCTTAAACCATAAAGCTATACCTCTTGATACACTTTTACCGTGGAGCCGCTATGGCCGTTAGACTGAATACACGTGCTACGCACCTTGTACACTATTTGCGTACAGAGTCCCGTACGTGGTACATACTTGGCGTACACACGCCGCGCTGAGTGTACAGAGTACGCACAGCGCACACACACACAATTGATAACCTTTAAACCTTGTTAGTGATACAATACAATATGATTACACTTTAAACCCTTAGCATCAAAGTACTGCAACGATGTTATACCTTAAACCTTAAGTAGCGCTGACGGTATAAAGTACACGCAGTGCGTACACCTTATCAATGCTTATAAACCTTATACAGTTAAATATGCTCTTAAACCCTTGCAGGAAAGTGAGGACACAACACAGATTTGTAGTTGAAACCACATGGTTCTAAGGCCACGGTGGATTATTTCAAAAGGTAAAACAGTACAAATCATACACTATAGGCTAACGAGATAAATCTAAAACAGAATAATGGCCACAGAGAATGTACATATGTGAGAATGTTCGCAAGCGCAACCCGGCCGGTCCTCCGCTTGTCAGGTAGAAAGCGTTCAGAGTCTTCTGACCGGCCAGACAACAACGGTCTTTTTATACACAACTTACATACACAATACAATGGTCACTGTAATCTCATTGTCCATTGGACACAGAGATGTGTCTTTTCATTACAGGAGAGGTCATAGGTTGATTTGAAAAGGTGGGCGATGTCTTTCCCCAACTGCTCTGGTGGGTGGTATCCTCTGGATTCCCGCCGCATACATAATATACAGTAAATACAGTTAATATCTATATTCTACTTTTGCACATAACTATACGCTGGAACATGCGATCTTTCTCTAACCAACACGGGAATGTTACCCTTAAAATACCCTACAGTTGGATACTAGACATCACCTTCTAACCTTTATCTGACCCTTCCTATCATGCAAAGGCGAATCCCTTAGTCCTGGATCTGTTTAAACTATTGATACTCGCTGATGTGGTGCAAGGGAGTTATGTGTACAAAATGCACTATTTGGGTTAAATATGTAATGTTCTAATAACCCTCTACGCGCACACAAACTCCGCCGTAAATACCCATACCACGCGCATGATCGCAGGAGCGATCCTACGCAAATTGCGGATATGTGCACGCACGGCGGACTGAGTGCACGCGCAGCGGGCATGTGCATGGGGTTAGTACAGGGTATATGCATTACAATATTTTTCGACTTTGACAATATATATATATATATATATATATATATACAGCAGAAGAATGTTTTTTACACTATGTGGTCTGTGGTCGGTATTTATGTGTTTAGTACCATATTAGACATGGACACCAACGGTATGTCCTCTTACACTACATTGTTATGTGCACACCCTCTGGCACATCAGCAGCGGTGTTTCTGTAAGTTTGTTTTTGTTTTTACAGGGTTACCGGGGCAACGCGGCCGGGACGTCACCATGTGACGCCACTTCCGGCGGATGTGGTCACTCCAGGTGGGCGGACGAACGGGCCCGGAACGGTGCGGCCAGCGGGAGCCAGGCATGGGGTAGGTCGTAAGGGGTGAGTGTGTCTATAAATGTACGTTTCTATGCACTGTATTCTTATCCTGACGAAGGGGTGAAATACCCCGAAACGTTGATTTGCTGATGCAGCTTTTGCACTAAAGTCACTTTGCTATTTCAGTCTCTGAGTGCCGCCTCATTCTTCTGCTGTATATGTATGGGGTGCTGACCCCAGTGGAGGGAACCAGAGCAAGGTAGCCCTGTGGGGCGGACCGAGTGCCGGCGTTTGGTGTGGATATATATATATATATATATATATATATATATATACTGTACTTTTCAGTAGGAAAAGAAAATGCTGTCACCTGTATGAAGAGAGTAATGGGACTGTCAGGGGAATTATGACGGAGAAGCGTCAGAGCAGAAGAGGAGCATTCTCAGGGCAGAGTGTAGGAGCGGAGGCTTAAAATAAAGCTCAAACTCCGGGGAACTACAGGAAGCACCCAAGCTGTGTAAATAACTAACCGTGGAGCACCAGCAAAACATTGTTTTATATTTAGTGACACAAAAGCTCTTCAGTCATCGTAGCATTGCTCATTACACATAAACATACTTAGGCTGATTGCATGTTAAAAGCATGTCTGGTTCTAGTGCACAAACAATGGTTGTCAAGTGAATGAAGACAAATAATTATGATGCAGTATTTAATTTGTATATTTTGGTGAAAGGTGGTTATTGTAGTTACATTAAAAAATTACTTCATTATATCACTGCTAGTAAAGAGACACAGCATATGTCAGGTCACTACGGTCTGCCCCCTCCCAGTCCCATTCAGCCCCCACATCCCAACTACTCTGTCCGCTGCTCTGCCGCATCCCTTCTGCACGCCCCTCCTCACTGTCCAACTCCACTCCCCACCATGGCCCCCCAACATGACTCCGACAAGATTTGCATGTCGACAGTGATCATGTCGCTATTCATCATGACATGTCAACGTTGTAGAATTTAACCCTTAAGTAGGTGGTAGCCCCATGGCTACTGACCTGGTCCTGATGGCAGTGGCGCTTCCAGTATCTTCTCAAGGGTCCCGGTGGTTATGTGACCATCAGTTTCCGGCTGAGTGATGATAAGCTGGAATTCTGGTAAGTATACCTGCACTATCCCTAACCCTAATTTTAACTCTCCCTCTAGTGCCTAACTGTAAACCCCCCTCCGCCTGCCTCCGCATAACTTGTTCCTGTGCTTTGGATTGTTAACTTATAACATAACCCAGTTGACCGGACATTCTCCCAACCTTTTGGTACTGAGCAGAATTCATGAATTGGTCAATGATGGCAAGTCACCCAAGTCCTGAAGTAGCAAAGCATCCGCACACCATCATGTTAGACTGTTGGTATGATGTTCTTATTGTGGAATGCTGTTTTAGTTTAATTCCAGATGTAATGGGACTAATGTCTTCCAAAAAGCAACATTTTTGACTCATCAGTCCTCAGAACATTAGCTCATAAGGCTTGGGGGTTATTTATTACCAGTTATTTATATAGTGCACACATATTCTGCAGCGCTTTTACAGAGAATTCTTGGCCATTCACATCAGTCCCTGCCCCAGTGGTGCTTACAATCTATATTCCCTAGCACATTTTACACACACACACATTCACATTAGGGTTAATTTTGTCTGGATCCAATTAACTTACCAGTATATTTTTGGATTGTGGGAGGAAACCCACGCAAGTACAGGGAGACGATACAAACTCCACACATTTAAGGCCATGGTGGGAATCAAACCCATGACCTCAGTGCTGTGAGGCAGTAATGCTAACCATTACACCATCTGTACTGCCTGTTATCAATATGTTTTTGGGCAAATGTTTCTCTAATTTATCAGTGGTTTTGGTCTTGCAACTGGCAGGCATTCAATTTGCCGGCTGTCAGGAGACCGACGCCGGAACCCTGACACCTGGGGAAATACCGGCGGTCAGAATCATGATCCCCGGCTGAAATTACCACTCGAATGGTGGTCTACGCCACGACCCGGGGTGAAATATAACACGAAGCGTGGCGAGCACAATGAGCCCGCGAGGGGACACGCTGCACTTGCCGCCGGTATAACTCGGGTGATCGAGGCCTGCCATTTCTTAGATGTTCTTTTGTGACTTCCTGGATGAGTTGTCGATGTGCTGTAGCAGGAATTTGGTAGTTTTTTCACTCCTGGAATGATTCACCATCAGTAGCAGCTCCTACCTGGGTAGAGGATGGGGGGCTGCCCCTGGCTGTGCTGCCTGGTCCTCGCTGTTTGCCCCTACAGACCTGCTCCTTCCTACTAGCAGGTAGTTTGGAATGTGAAGAAGGATCCATTTGGATTCCCCCATATCCTTCGTCCCTCTCTATGAACATTTGTGAATTAAGTTCACACCTGCACACCTACACTGCCTGTCAGTGTAAACTTTTCACCATGCAAACATCACCGATAATTAAATACCCCCTCCTACCAAGGTTGTAAATTTTGGCCAAGCTCCAATGGTATCCGGACTCTGGGTCGACACCACTTAGGTCAACACCCATTAGGTCGACACCTATTGGTCGACAGTGACTAGGTCGACACTATAAATATGTCGACATGACCATTAGGTCAACATGAACAAGGTCGACATGAGTTTTTCCCATTTTTTACTTATTCATACTTTACGATCCACGTGGACTACAGCTGGGAACGGTAAATTGTGCCAAGCATAGCGAGGCACCTTGCCCGAAATATGGCGAGCGAAGCGAGCCATACAAGGGGAAACGGTGCACTAATTGGGTTATCCCGTCACTTTACGAAGAAAATTACACCAAATAAACATGAAAAACTCATGTCGACCTTGTTCATGTCGACCTAATGGCTGTGTCGACATATTTCTAGTATCGACCTAGCCACTGTCGATCAATAGGTGTTGACGTAGACACTGTCGACCCTGAGTCCCACACCCCAACTACCTCTTTGTTCAGAACATATAGGGGTAAATGTATAGGGTGCGAGAAGCCGGATGGCCTCTGCCTGATTGACAGGCAGAGGCGGTCGCCGGGCGGGAGGGGGCGGACTGGCACCGTTTGGCCGCTGTTTAGGGGACGCAGTCTGGGCAACGCAGATGTGCCCAGACCATTGGGGGAACGGGCCGCAGCGGCTGTGTGACATCACACGCAGCCGCTGCGACCCGGGCATCGATGAGTAGCTCCCTGCCAGTACACAGGAGCTGCACTGGTAGGGAGCTACTCTTCAGGTACAAAAGCATCGCCGCTGTGCAATGCTTTTGTACTTCTGCAACGGGGCAGGGACTGACATGCGGGGCGGACTAGCCCTGTGCTGGGCGTCCCCCCGCATGTCAGGGTAGCTAATTGTAGATGTGCTAAATTTAGCACATCTACGATCAGGTCTGAATCACCCCAAAGTAGAAATGCATAATGCTTTTTGTTTTCCCTAAGGTAGTTTTCCCTGCGCCACAGTTTCCCATGGCACTATGGGATGTATGAATGGGATTGGAATCCACAACATGGTCTGTAGTTACGTTTTCTATAAACAGGCGCACACTTTGGAGGGCGGTGTTGTGTATTATACTAGCTCTGTGTAGTTGTAGTATGCCTCATGTCTGAGGTGGGACTGGCAGCAGTGAAAGCTGATGACTTTCTCGCTTTTGTTCTTCCTATTGCAGTGATGCTTCCAAAGATTAAACTTGCCAAACCAGTCCTCCATATCACTGAACATTAGTCAGACTGGAATACAGGAGCTGGGTCACATCCTTACTGTAATACAAGGTTTATGTTTTCATCACTCGCTGTGATTTTAATCATACTAGATTAGAGATGTGCAACGGGCACTTTTCATGTTTTGTGTTTTGGTTTTGGTTCTGGTTCCATGCTCGTGTTTTAGATCTGGATTGGTTTTGCCCAAATCACCCTTTCGTGTTTTGATTTTGGTTTTGGATCTGGATGATTTTTGAAAACAAACAAACCTAAAAACAGCTAAAATCATAGAATTTGGGGGTAATTTTGTTCCTATGGTTTTATTAACCTCAATAACATTCATTTCCACTCATTTCCAGTCTATTCTGAACACCTCACACCTCACAATATTGTTTTTAGGCCAAAGGGTTGCACCGAGGTGGCTGTTTGACTAATATAAGCGACACAAGTGTGCGGCACAAACACCTGGCCCATCTAGGAGTGGCACTGCAGTTGCAGACAGGATGGCACTTAAAAAAACTATCCCCAAACAGCACATCATGCAAAGAAGAAAAAGAGGTGCAATGAGGTAGCTGTATGACTAAGCTAAGCGACACAAGTGTGCGGCACAAACAACATAGGACGTGCTGGAATTTGCCCAGATGTAATACATGCACAATATTGGTGGCACAGGAGAGTGTACCCCTAAACCACACACACACACAAAATTAATTTGTATAATAATAACCCTTTTATTTGGAGCTATAATAATACTACGCAGCACAGGCAAGCGTAGCCCTACACCACACAGGGCAAACCCTGTAAAAATTATTTGGATAATAATATAAGTAATGTATTTAAGCCTTTTATTTTGAGTAAATAATATACAGCACAGGACACCATCACTAGACTTATGGTAGCACAAGACATCACCACTGGACTGATGCAGTACAAAACAGCACCACTGGACTGGACTTATACGGCAGTACCCCTGGACTTATACGGAAGTACCACTGGACATATATGGCAGTATCACTGGACATATATGGCAGTATCACTGGACTAGATTTATATTTCAGTACCACTGGATTTATACGGCAGTATCACTAGACATATACGGCAGTATCAATGGAATTATACGGAAATATCACTGGATTTATATGGCAGTACCACTGGACTTATACGGCAGTACCACTGGACTGGATTTATACGGCTATATCACTGGATTTATGCGCCAGTACCACTGGAATTATATGCCAGTACCACTGGAATTATATGGCAGTATCACTGGAATTATACGGAAAGTACCACTGGATTTATACGGCAGTACCACTGGACTGGATTTATACGGCTATATCACTGGACTTATGCGCCAGTACCACTGGAATTATACGCTAGTACCACTGAAATTATACGGCAGTATCACTGGAACTATACGGCAGTATCACTGGAATTATACGCCAATATCACTGGAATTATATGGCAGTACCACCGGACTTATACGGCAGTACCACTGGACTGGATTTTTACGGCAGTATCACTGGACTTATACGCCAGTACCACTATAATTATACGGCAGTACCACTGGACTTATACGGCAGTACCACTGGACATATACGTCAGTTTCACTGGCCATATATGGCAGTATCACTGGACTGGTTTTATACGCCAGTATCACTGGATTTATACGGCAGTACCACTGGACATATACTGCAGTGTCACTGAATTTTTACGGCAGTACCACTGGACATATACGGCAGTATCACTGGACTGTATTTATACACCAGTACCAATGGATTTATACGGCAGTACCAGTGGACATATACGGCAGTATCACTGGAATTATATGGCAGTACCACTGGACATATATACGGCAGTATCACTGGACTGGATTTATATGCCAGTACCACTGGATTTATACGGCAGTGTCATTGGAATTATATGGCAGTACCACTGGACATATACGGCAGTGTCCCTGGATTTATATGGCAGTACCGCTGGACATATACAGTAGTATCACTGGACATATACGGCAGTACCACTGGACATATACAGCAGCACAGGGACACCACCACTGGACTGATGCAGCACAACACAGCACCACTGGACTGGACTTATACAGCAGCACTGGACATATGGCAGCAGAGGACACCACCACTGTGACTGGACTGATGCAGCACAAGACACTACCACTGGACAGATGCAGGACAACACAGCACCACTGCAATGGACTGGACTTATACAGCAGCACTGGACATATGGCAGCAGGGGACACCACCACTGTGACTGGACTGTTGCAGCACAAGACACTACCACTGTACTGATGCAGGACAACACAGCACCACTGCAATGGACTGGACTTATACAGCAGCACTGGACATATTGCAGCAGAGGACACCACCACTGTGATTGGACTAATGCAGCACAATACACCACCATTGTACTGATGCAGCACAACACAGCACCACTGGACTGGACTTATACAGCAGCACTGGACATATGGCAGCAGAGGACACCACCACTGTGACTGGACTGATGCAGCACAAGACACTACTACTGAACTGATGCAGGACACTGTGGACAGAGGCACGTCCTCTCGCTACACTCTCCAATGCTGGAGTGAAAATGGTGGCGACGCGCGGCTCCTTATATGGAATTCAAACCCCGTGCGAATCCGACAGCGGGATGATGACATTTTGCCTTGTTCTGGTTTCCGAGTCAGGTGGGAAAACCCAAGCCGGGCTCGGATCCGGGCTCAGGTAGTGAAGTTCGGGGGGAGTTCGGTTCTCAGGGAACTGAACCCGCTCATCTCTAATATCCACAACCTTTGACTCTGCTTGGGTGTCTTCCACACTAAAAAAGATCTATCATAGTGGCAGTAAATAAAGGCCGGTGCTGATGGGAGGATTGGCCAACTTTCCAATCTGGTGAAATTCCCAAGCACAGTAGTATTATAGGAAAGGAATACAACATACTATTTATGAAGTATCCAGGTGATGGGAGTTCTATTTAAGATGGGATGTTGCCCATAGCAAGCAATCAGATTCCAGGTATTATCTTCTAGAAGGTGCTAGATAAATGAGCATAGGCGTGCGCACGGGGGGTGCCTTGTGCGCACAGGCACCCTCTAATGTCTGGCACCCCCTGCACGCCTACAGCACAGTGACCGTCTGCTGCTCCATGCCTGTTCCTCCTCCCGCTGCGCCCACCGCACCCACCTCACAGTCAGGATGGACTGAATGTCTGTGACGGGAGTCACGGGACTGACCGGCGCGGCTACACTTTGCGGCAGTGGGTGAATGACTGAAGTAAAAATCTCCCAGCTCTGCCCCGCGGTGTGACATAAGGTCACCCCGCCCACCATCCCCACTCGCCCGCACTCGCGCTCACCATTGAGTGCCATCACAGCTGCACAGCATTCCTCAGTCAGGAGGAGTCGAGGGACCGAGGACAAATTCAGCTCAGCAGACGTTCAGCTGCGACAAGAAAGTAACTGTCACCGCTCAGTCAGTGACTAAAGTAAGTTAACTGCAGTGCTGCAGCTGATATGTCTGCTCCTGCAGAGGAAAGACAGGTGCCGGTCAGGGACAATATACATACTGTGTACATGAAGTTGCCCCCAAACATTTTTCATATAAGATCTTTAAGTGTACTCAGCAAAAAGAAAATTAAAGAAAAGAAGGGTTATAAAAAATATATTAGCTGTTTATTAGTAGTTTCCTGAGTGGGGTTTTAAGGGTATCTGGCACTGCTGGGGCATACCATGTGGCGGAATATGAATTTCAGCTCATACTGTGTGGTGTAATCTGTATTTGGCTCATACTACAGTATGTGGGGTAATGTGAATTTCAGCGCATACTGTGTGGAGTAATGTAAATTTCCGCTCATACCGTCTGGTGTAATGTGAGTTTCAGCTCATACTGTGTGGCGTAATGTGAATTTTAGCTCATACTCTATGGCGTAATGTGAATTTTAGCTCATACCGTGTGGCGTAATGTGAATTTTAGCTCATACTGTGTGGCGTAATGTGAATTTCCGCTCATACCATGTGGCGTAATATAAATTTAGCCTCATACTGTGTGGCGTAATGTGAATTTTAGCTCATACCGTGTGGCGTAATGTGAATTTTAGCCCATACTGTGTGGCGTAATGTGAATTTTAGCTCATAACGTGTGGCATAATGTGAATTTTAGCTCATAACGTGTGGCGTAATGTGAATTTCCGTTCATACCTCCGGCGGTGCACCCCCTAATAAAATTGACTGCGCACGCCTATGTAAATGAGAAGTAGAATCTGATTGGTTGCTATGGGCATCCCATCTTAAATAGAACTCCCATCTTAGTAAATTTACCCCAATGTGACAAAAAACAACACAGCACAGTCTACTATCCCTACATTAATTTTCATTATGTATGTCCTTCTCATCATAATGGAGACAATGCGGTGATGTTTATTTTTTATTTCTACCGGGGAACACTGAGACTACATTGGGGTATTGTGGGTGCAGGTGGAGTATGAGCATGTTAATTCTGAACATCTTGTCCTTGCTCCTCCCTCATATACCCCCTGAGTCTGGTGGCTGTGCAGCAACTAGAAGTGGGCCTGGAGGTCCTATAGCAATATCTCTACCGTTGAGCCCCCACACACGATGCTGGAGACTCTGGATCTCCCAGATCGCACCATAACCTCATTATGCTTCTGTTACATTCTTGGGGGGGAAAAATAAATCACAGATACATACATTCAAATGGGATTATCAATGCCATTTCCCTGCATTGGTTATAAGACACAATGATCCCTATGGCTACATGCATTTTAAATAAAGTTTCTCATGGCCACTTACAGTATATGGAACCTCTTGTAAAGCACAATACACAAACAAATTCTGCAAAATATAAGTCTTTTCATCAACAAGTAGATCTTACTAACTTTGGGGCTCATTTACATTTGGATGTAAGTCATTTTTATGACACGCCTCTCAGATGTAGCAAAGCCCCTTGCGGGCTCGCTGTGCTTGCCACAGGTTCTATTCCCACTCTATGGGAATAGTCCCTGTTGCTCGGCATGCCAACCGGCGGGCTAGTCATTGTTCGAGATGCCAGCGCTGGTATTGTGACCGCCAGTCACATAACCGCATCCCTTTTGGACTTGAGGAGCCTGCACACTGCAAGCTTCTGGTTGTTCATTTATTGTTCCTCTCCCTGATGTTAGATCGAGACCATACATACCTCAGTCCTTTCCTAGGTCACTAAGCTATACAATAGTGAAAATGTGATATAAATTCATGCAGTAGATTTTGTGTGATGCCAGAACATAGACAGACTTAATTTCACTTTTTTTTTTTTTGTCTCCATGGTCCATAAACAGTCACTAGAAGTATAATTCTCAACAAAAAAATGTCTATGTACAGACACAACCCTTACAGTTTAGTATATGTATAGATTTTTATTGTAGGGTGTCCCTATTTATCTTTGGCTATGTAAGGCTTTGTGTGAACCCAATTTCCACTGTTGTTATGTTGTTTATTACTGTTACAGTGTTTCAGTTATAGCCTCATTTAAGGACAAAACGATGAAAAAATTGGAGTAAATCTGTGAAAAGCACAAACATTATCCGATTGGTCTGATTCTGCATATGCTACAGTGTCGTCACCATGTTGTTATCAAAACGCCAAAAGACGTGCATTGGTGGAGGGGCTGCTGGAGGGGACCGCCGCCGTCGGAGACCAGACTGAGGAGCAGGAGAGGCGCACAATGCGCTCTCCTGCCCTCGCTGCAAGCAAGGTGGTCGGGCCGCAAAAGGACCCCTGTCTGCAGGCTGCAAAAGGATGCGGTAGGAGCCGCGAGTTTGACACCCCTTCCCTAGAGTATCAGAATTTATTTCACGGCAGCCATAGACCAAAGTTTCTTAGTGAGAAATTCTGAAAAAAATATAGTTCCTATAAGGTTTTAAATCCTTGTATACAGTAAACTACACATATTTGAAAATCCTACACCAGGCACAAGTGGTCATTCAGATACGTTGGGTATGGTTGACCGGCCGGGATCCTGGCGGTCAGCATACCGACATTGGGATCCCGGTCGCCAGAATGCTGGCAGGGGGGCAAGTGAAACGAAGCCCCTTGCTGCGGGCTCGGTGGCTTGCTGCGCTCGCCACAGGTTCTATTCCCACTCTATGGGTGTCATGGACACCAACTAGTGGGAATAGTCCTCTGCCCCCTGCCGGCATTCTGGTGGCCGGGATCCCGGCGGCGGTATGCTGACCGCCGGCATGGTGACTACATCCTATTTAAATGACTATGCGGGAGTTTTAGCCTTATTATCCTATTTGTATGTAAAAAGTGTTGAAAGGGGAACGCACTACTGCGCAGATTCCATACTGTTCCTTCAGGGAGGCTTCACTCCCTGTACCAAGATGGCTGCTGACCTAAATACTGCACATAAGTGCGGCGCCATCTTGTCAGTGTCTTAGAGCATCACAGCATACCTCCCAACTTTGAATGTTCATAAATCGGGACACTCCGCGCGGCGTAGCCGCGCGCGTCCCGAAAAGGGGGCGTGACCTCGTATGGGAGGGGCGTGGCTACAATCGAGTGGGCGTGGTCACGTGCCGTGGGTCCGTTTTAGTCATTTTGGGGGCGTGCCTGAAAGGATTGCCCCTCTATTCTTTAACCCTCGATGTGATGGCCTCTCAGACGTCCGTGAGTGTAAAACTTTAGCCACAAGTAACATGCACAACACAAGCAGTAAAGATTCACACTGTTTATTGTTCGTTTAACAAAAGTATATAAAAGAAAGGATTTAGGGCGTGTATATCCAAAGTCAATAACTAATTGGACAGAACACAAAAAGGGGGCTAACATAACATGATTGGCTAGGAACTGCCGCAGTGGAAGGATATGCATATATGGGCAAGTTGGTACTCAAATAGGAAGGTTATTCACACGGTATAAAAAAGATAAGAGACAAGGACAGTAGCAAGAAATGTGCTGGAACATTAAGTTCTATAACACAAGCAATTCTATGACATTGAAGCAGAGACGAGCTTTAACCCTTTCAATCCCCTCTTAGAATCATTATTGTTATACTATATGATTCTTGCAAAGCTTACGTCTTTCTGCACACCAATGGCGCAATTTTTAGCCTGAGCGGGAGTTGCAGTAATTGTTGGGCATTTTAAGAAGGGTTAATCGTTGGGTTAATGATGTTCCGTGTTTATCCTTTTCATCTAAGGCTTCAGCGGGCTTATAGCCCCATGGGGTACCTGTGTTCCAGGCAGCCGCGGACCATGAGCTGCAATCATTTCCCCAGTTATGGCCTGTAACGCAAATATAAGGTACCTCGGGGCTTAGGTTGTCTGTGGTGTCAGCGCGGATCTGGTAGTCAACAGACTTTTGGACAGCAGCTAGTTGGGGGAATTGGAAATAATCTAGTATGTAGGTTGCGGTGTATGTGGTGGAAGAGTTATACCATAGTGTCAGTTTCCCTTATTCTGAGTTATATCAACCTCAGTCATTGAGAGGGGAAAATGGGCCAGTAGGGCTATCAAGATAGTCCTCAGGGTAAAGATAGGGGGCATTTTCTTCATCCTCCTCTGGTCTTCTGTCTTCGCTAGGTGGGAGGTCAGGGCTGTCCGCCCCTGTTCGTACCTCACTGGAATCACCTGTTTCCTCCTCTAGGTCTGGTCTAGGAATTTTCTTTACTCGGGAAGCATGGATCCAGGTGGGACTCTCTTCTGTCAGGACTGCGGTTCGGGTTACAGCAACGACTTCCGCCTCTGGGCCATAGGTGAAGTCTCCTGGGCTCTTGCTGCGGGGGAGGATCTTCACCACTACTCTGTCTCCGACCTTAAAAGGGTGTGTTGGTTCCTGTGGATTCAGAGGGTTTTTTACAAGCGACATCATGTTCAATCTCATCAAGTTTTGGTTATGAGGGCCCTGACATACTCTTCCCTTATAAGTTCTAGATCTCCTTCCTGTATCATCAACGGTTTCTTAGCCCAGGGTGTGGGGAAGGGTCTACCCATTAATATCTCAAAAGGGGAGTACCCTAGGGTTTTCTGTGGGGTCATCCTCATTTCTGCTAGGATGATAGGGAGGACTTGCTTCCATTTGTGGAAGGTACCTCCTGTGGCCTTCCTTAGTTTGTCTTTGAGGGTCCTATTCATTCTTCCTACGACCCCTGAACTCTGCAGGTGGTACGGGATGTGAAACTTCCACTCCACCTGCAGAGCTTTTACTAAGGCCTGTGTGATTTTGGCTGTAAAGGCTGAGCCTTTATCACTATTTATTTGCAGGGGGCACCCCCATCTAGGGATGATTTTCTGTGTTAGGATTCTTGCTACTGTCTTGGCATCCTCTGACTTAGTTAGGAATACTTCTGGCCAGCGAGAGAACATATCTACAATGACCAGGGCATATTCTTGTTTACCTGTACCAGGGATATGGGTAAAATCAATTTGTAAGTGTGTAAAAGGGGTGGTGGGGTATTCAAGATGCTGGTGTTTAGCTTTATTAGGGTTGTTAGGGTTGTTCCTGAGGCAAGTGATGCATCTGCTAACATACTGGTCCACAAGTGATTTGGCATTAGTAACATAAAAATCATTGGTTAGTAGGAGGAGTGTTGTGGCTTTACTATGGTGACCAACACCATGGTAATGGGCAATGAGCAAAGGGGCACTGGACTGGGGTATACAGGGTTTCCCCTCTTTGCAGATTAATCCTGATTTAGGATTTTTCTGCAGAATTGGGTAAGTCCAGTCGGAGAGATCAGTATTAGTCGCAGCAGCTTGAAGTTGAGTGAGCAGATGGACGTTGTCAAGGGAGGGACATGCTCTAGTGAGTGCAATGAGTTCTGCAGCTTGCGCGGACTGATAAGGTATTGGCAGGGTTTCCAACACAGTGTCAGGGAGGGTGACAATGGCATAGCCAGCCTGGTATGTATTGTCATTGGGCCTACTACAGGAGCCGTCAACAAAAACTATGTCTGCGCCTGGTATGGGAACGGGAGACATGTCAAGTCTGGGAGAAGTTTCAGCTTCAATGGAAGCAGCACAGTCATGTAGGTCGGGTGGTTCATCCTCGGGACCTTTCAAGCCTAAAAGGGCATTGAGAATGGGTGCAGGGCCAGAAGAACTAGCAGTGTACTTAATGGTAAGGGTAGGGTTGCCCAAAAGGAGTACTTCATATCCACTAAGGCGTTGTGCTGACATGTGCTGTGTGTGTAAGCCTTTAAGTATTGCCAGGACATCATGTGTGGTGTGGAGTACTGTGATGTGGCCTAAAGTGAGGGTAGTGGCCATTTCTGCAACCATTGCACAGGCTGCCAAAGCCCTGAGGCAGGCAGGCATACCTTGCACAGACACTGGCATGACTTTGAAAAAAAAATGCCACGGGGCGCAACTTCCCTCCATGAAACTGTGTGAACACCCCCGCCATGGTTTTACAATTGTCCCTTGCATATAGATGGAAAGGTAGTACATAATTGGGGAGGCCAAGTGCCGGACTTTTCATCAACATACATTTTAAACTTTCATATGCAGTTAACATTTCTTGTGACCATTGTACAGTTTTAGGTTTGTCCTTCAGTGTGGCTTGTCTCAAAATGTTATCATAATAAGAGCAATCAGATATCCACTGTCTGCAGTAATTTACCATACCCAGGAAGGACAGTAGTTCCTTCTGGGTAGTTGGGGTGACCAGGCCCAATACAGACTGTATGCGTTGTGGACTGATTTTCCTCTCTCCCTGAGTGAGCACAAAACCTAAGTAATCAACATGCTTTTTACATCATTGCATTTTTGTTTTGGACACCTTGTGTCCACATTCACAAAGCCAGTTTAGTAATGAAACACCATCCTCTCGGCAGGCCTCCTCAGTTTGACTACAGAGCAGCAGATCATCTGCATACTGTAGCAGGACTGAACCATGGTGAGGTTGCCAGGGCCCCAATGTGGCCTGGAGACAACAGGTGCGTCAATAATCTGCACCAGGTAAGTTGTTTACCCTCAAAAGAAAAGGCAAAAAGTAATTGTGTCTGTGAATCTACAGGTATGCTGAAAAAGGCATTCTTCAAATCAATTACAGAGAAGAACGCAGCATCTGCAGGGATTGCAGAAATGAGTGAGTTGACATCTGGAACAATTGGTGCAATTGGGACAATTAACTGATTAATAGCTCTGAGATCCTGTACAAATCTTATACTGCCATCAGCTTTGGCAACAGGGTTCACAGGAGTACAGTATGGTGATACAATATGTCTGAGAATACCCTGTTGTAAGAATTGCTGTATGAGACCTTCTATAAACAGGTTGTGAGTCGGGTTTGAGATTGGCCTTATATGGTGTGCATGAGATTAGGCCAGTGTCATATGGACCTTCCGACCAAAGAGCGGGGTTTACTTGAGCTAAGTCAGGCATTGATGGGTATCCTATTGACTCCCATTGAAGGAGCAGTCTTTTCCAAATCACCACCATATAGGTCAGAACACAAAACACTGGTTGTTGCACCGCTGTCCACAAAAAAGGGAACTTTACTTCCATTTATAATAAGTGGCAGCAGAGGTGAATCTTTCCCTGACTGCGGGGTTGGTTCTGTCTGTCAAAGCGTCTGGAGTTCTGATAGTTATGAGTGAGTGCAGGTTTCTTTACATCAAAACACCCTGCAGCCTCTTTCTCATACAGATGTTTTTTTTTTTTTTTTTAAATCTATCGTACTATCAGAAGTCCAGGAAGAGACGCTTTGCTTAACAGAAACTATGACAGAAGGTAGAAGGTTGTTAATGAAGGTGGAAATGAGTAAGCTTTCTGAGTTAAGCAAAGGTAAGCCAGCGTCATCTGTCCAGCAGTCCTTAAACCTTTTCCAAAACTCAGTAACAGACTCCGAAGGTTTCTGTTTACAAGCTATAGCGACAGGCAAAAAAGCACAGGCAAAGGAGCACGGGTTTTAAAGACTTCCTTCATATGTGTATAGCTGCGTCCTTTGCAAGCTTTGCGCAAATAAGATATACAGCCATCGAGGGTAATAGTGGGCTTGGGACAGTGTTTTACTATTATCTAAACTCTGGGTTACTGGTGCGTTAGGGATAGAGCTAGTGGACGCATTTTCTAGCAGTGGAGTTGGAGGCGATCCCATCTGGTGTGAAAGGGTTACGGCTGCTAAGAGATCTGTGTCTTTAAGCGCAGGATATATTGGAATGTAAGGGGGAGGCGAGAGGGATTTCAAAGATTTACAGTTTCTCACTTCTTCGCTTCTGTGCTGTTGGGAACTGATATTTTTTAATCCTCCATATAGAAAGGGTAATTACTGCCTTCCCGTAGGAATGGGTCCTGTCCTGCTTTCTCTGTCTACCCTGCTAAATTATCCACCCAGGGATCAATCAAATAATAATCAGAGGTAGAACTACGGGCCACGTATGCTTTACATGTCTCTTCGGGTAGGGGAGGGGGGTATACAGTTTTCTTACTCTGACCAGAGCCCATAGTAAAACACAATTTCCAACAACTTTCTATGCATGCATCAGCTAACCAGTTAATTAGTTATTGACAATATCACAATATCATATGCATAGTACTTTAACAAGCAATCGATAGTAATAATCTGTACGTCTACTCACCACTCGTACAGGGACTTGGAAATGCAGCGTATTGTGATAGGAAGCAAGAAAGTTATAAGGGTATTCAACAGACGTATACTTACCACCCGTCAAGCTGAATACATGAAACTTATACTCTAATATCTGTTATGGCCATAACATAATAGACAATGAAATCGAGGTAAAATCTACGTTATGTATAGACTCCCAGGTCTATTTTAAGTATCCCAGATACTAACGTCTTTGGAGAGTTGCGCTTGGACCCCCGGTCCCTTCTCAGACGTATCTTTAAGTCCCAGACATTAAAGATGTTTGGTCACGTGTTCCCAGAACACTGACACGGATTCAGCTTCAGTGTATGACCGCAATCCCGTATGGCAAAGACAGACAATAAATTCTCTATCTTACCATCCGGGGACGACCAACTGAATCCCGGACGAGCCCCCACTTGAAAGGATTGCCCCTCTATTCTTTAACCCTCGATGTGATGGCCTCTCAGACGTCCGTGAGTGTAAACCTTTAGCCACAAGTAACATGCACAACACAAGCAGTAAAGATTCACACTGTTTATTGTTCATTTAACAAAAGTATATAAAAGAAAGGATTTAGGGCGTGTATATCCAAAGTCAATAACTAATTGGACAGAACACAAAAAGGGGGCTAACATAACATGATTGGCTAGGAACTGCCGCAGTGGAAGGATATGCATATATGGGCAAGTTGGTACTCAAATAGGAAGGTTATTCACACGGTATAAAAAAGATAAGAGACAAGGACAGTAGCAAGAAATGTGCTGGAACATTAAGTTCTATAACACAAGCAATTCTCAGCACTCCCTGAGCAGCTGGGCAGCCCCCGGCTCACTCCCTGCACTGAATAGATGCTGTGCGCGTGCGCACAGCATTTATTTAGAGATCACTCGCTGCTTTGCAGAGCAGAGCAGCGGTTGATCACAGCCTCCCCAACTGCCCCCCCGCCCGCGGGACACTGTGACCCGCGGGAGGGACAGCGGGACAGAGTCTGAATAGCGGACTGTCCCGCTGAAATCGGGACAGTTGGGAGGTATGTCACAGTGGGAGACAGTAGTTTTTCACTTAACTCCTCAGAGACCTGAGATTGTCAGAGATCCACAACACTTCCAGTGATCCTGCACTGCTACCTGTTACATACACTCATCAGCTGGGGAGCTGAATAACACCCCTCTCGTCTCAACCTCTGCTCAGTGAGAACTAGTGTGTAACAGTGATTAAGTGGGATTCACATAAATATTTTATGCAATTCACAATATGAGCTTACCATCTTCGGAGTGTTGGAGAATTATTATACATTTTTATTTATTATTTTTTGGTCAAATATATATATATATATTTTAAATTTCAGAATGTAACTGGGCCCTCTATTGTTATTTTCTCCTCAGCTCACTTTAATATAGTTATAAAGGAGAAATTTACCTAAAAGCAGTTATAGAGTAAGACCATTTTCCTTACTGTGTAAGCTGCAAACTAGGTGTCCTGTTAGTTGCTTTTCATTTTACCCTTGTTTGCCTTACTGCCATGTTTTACTTATCACACAGTGTAATCTATGTAGTGCACCCAACATGGCTGCCTCGCCTGGTACTCTCTTGTGTAGAATAAACAATGCATGGTTCTGAACTCTCCTAATATATTTGTCTCCCCAAATGTGTGTCATTTCTTCACCTTTTGAGAGAATTTATTTATAAAGGCAACTTCAAGCAAAATATATTTAAAAAATAAATGTCTGTTTTTATTTTAAGTCAAATTTGGCCTGTTTTAGTTCTTCTTCTTCTTGTGATGATGATGATGATTATTATTTAGTAATTATTAATATTATTAATTAATTAATTATTAATATTATTATTTACGCTGCATTCTAAAATAGGGAATTTCAGACTAAGATTGGTCCAGTAACCTTACAAAATTGTCCTATTACAACTGTACAAATGTAGCCATTCTCGATGTGGCTACATCTTACAGCGATTGCGCCTTGTTAGGCGCAACCGCACCGCATACGTCTGGATGTCTAAGACGTCTGTGTGCCCCATTTGCATGGATCTAAGCGGCAAATGCCGCAGCTCGGCACGGCTAGGCACAGGTGCGCATGGCTGCGTCGAGGGTGCACGTTTCCCTCAGATGTAGCCATGATCAGCATGGCTACATCTGTATATAGTATTGGATAGAAGCAAAAACGAGATTTATGGTAACTACTTACCTTTGTTAAATCTCTTTCTGCGAGGTACACTGGGCTCCACAAGGATTGGACAATGGGGTGTAGAGTAGGATCTTGATCCGAGGCACCAACAGGCTCAAAGCTTTGACTGTTCCCAGATTGCACACAACCGCCTCCTCTATAACCCCGCCTCACTGCACAGGAGCTCAGTTTTTAGTTAACCAGCCCAATGCAGTAGCAGGAAAAGAGACAACAACGCTTAGTAGCCACATACACCACACTCTCACGACAAGAGAAGTGTCAGCGGCTAATGCCATACCAACCCAAAGAAGCTAAGTGCGTCAGGGTGGGCGTCTTGTGGAGCCCAGTGTACCTCGCAGAAAGAGATTTAACAAAGGTAAGTTCTTACCATAAATCTCATTTTCTGCTGCGGGGTACACTGGGCTCCACAAGGATTGGACAATGGGGATGTCCTAAAGCAGTTCCTTATGGGAGGGGACGCACTGTAGCGGGCACAAGAACCCGGCATCCAAAGGAAGCATCCTGGGAAGCGGCAGTATCAAAGGCATAGAACCATATGAACGTGTTCCCGGAGGACCACGTAGCCAACTTGCACAATTGTTCAAGGGTCGCACCACGTTGGGCCGCCCAAGAAGGTCCAACAGACCGAGTAGAATGGGCCGTAATGTGAGCAGGAGCTGACAGACCAGCATTCACATAAGCATGTGCAATCACCATTCTAATCCATCTGGCCAGGGTCTGCTTGTGAGCAGGCCAACCACGTTTGTGAAATCCAAACAAAACAAAGAGAGAATCAGATTTTCGAATAGAAGCAGTTCTCTTCACGTAGATACGGAGAGCCCGTACCACATCCAAAGACCGCTCTTTGGGAGACAAATCATGAGAGACAAAGGTCGGAACCACAATCTCCTGATTAAGGTGGAACGAAGAAACCACCTTAGGTAAATATCCGGGACGAGTCCTAAGAACCGCCCGGTCACAGTGAAAAATCAGATATGGGGAACTACAAGACAAGGCACCCAGATCCGACACTCTTCTAGCAGAGGCAATATCCAGCAAGAACACCACCTTAAGGGAAAGCCACTTAAGGTCAGCTGAACCCAGGGGTTCAAACGGAGGCTCCTGCAACGCCTCCAAAACCACCGACAAGTCCCAAGGAGCCACAGGCGGGACATAGGGAGGTTGGATACGCAACACACCCTGAGTGAGAGTATGAACATCAGGTAAAGTCGCAATTTTTCTCTGAAACCACACCGACAAGGCAGAAATATGAACCTTGAGGAAGGCCAGACGCAGGCCTAAATCTAGGCCCTGCTGCAGAAAAGCCAAAAGTTTGGCTTTACTAAACTTGGAAGCGTCATAATTATTAGATGCGCACAAAACAAAGTAGGAATGCCAGACCCTATAGTAAATCCGAGCAGAAGCCGGTTTCCGGGCCCGCAACATAGTTTTAATGACCTCTTCAGAAAAACCCTTAGCCCTCAAGATGGTAGCTTCAAGAGCCACGCCGTCAAAGACAGCCGGGCTATGTCCTGGTAGACACAGGGGCCCTTAACAAGGAGGTCTGGGCGTTGTGGAAGCAGAAGTGGACGCTCTGACGATAGGCCTTGCAGGTCTGAGAACCAGGGCCGTCTGGGCCACGCCGGAGCTATGAGAAGCAGATTTCCTTTTTCTTGCTTGAACTTCCGAATTAGCCTGGGCAGGAGTGACACCGGAGGGAACACGTACGGCAGCCGAAACCTCCACGGCACCGCCAGCGCATCCACGAATGCTGCTTGAGGATCCCTTGTCCTTGCTCTGAAGACCGGAACCTTGTGATTGTGTCGAGACGCCATCAGATCTACATCTGGAAGACCCCACTTTTCCACTTGGAGTTGAAACACTTCTGGATGGAGGCTCCACTCGCCGGCACGCATGTCCTGACGACTGAGAAAGTCCGCTTCCCAATTCAGGACTCCCGGAATGAATATTGCCGATATGGCCGGTAGATGGCGTTCCGCCCAACGTAGAATCCGTGAGACTTCCTTCATTGCCAAACGGCTTCGAGTGCCGCCTTGATGATTTATGTAAGCCACTGTGGTGGCGTTGTCTGACTGTATTTGAACAGGACGGTTCTGAATTAAATGCTGGGCCAGGTTCAAAGCATTGAAGACCGCCCGCAATTCCAGAATGTTGATCGAGAGGAGAGATTCCTCCTTGGTCCACCGACCCTGAAGGGAGTGTTGCTCCAGCACCGCGCCCCAACCTCTTAGACTGGCATCTGTCGTCAACAGGACCCAGTTGGATATCCAGAACGGACAGCCCCTGCACAACTGTTGGTCCCGGAGCCACCAAAGTAGCGACAGACGGACCTCCGGAGTCAATGAGATCATGTGAGACCGGATCCGGTGAGGCAGGCCGTTCCACTTGGCTAGAATCAGCCTCTGGAGGGGGCGAGAATGAAATTGAGCATACTCCACCATGTCGAATGCTGAGACCATGAGGCCCAGCACTAGTGATGAGTGGGTTCGGTTTCTCGGAAACCGACCCACCCGAACTTCAGCCTTTTTACACGGGTCCGAGGCATACTCGGATTCTCCCGTATGGCTCGGGTAAACCGAGCGCGCCCGAACGTCATCATCCCGCTGTCGGATTCTCGCAAGATTCGGATTCTATATAAGCAGCCGCGCGTTGCCGCCATTTTCACACGTGCATTGAGATTGATAGGGAGAGGACGTGGCTGGCGTCCTCTCCGTTATAGTAGAAAAGACTGAGTGACTTAGTTATAATTGTGGGGAGGATTGGGGACGGGGAGCAGCTGTTAGGGAGTACAGTGCAGGGTTTTGATTATAATACCACCAGTGAGTTTAATCCGTTGTTTCTCTGCCTGAAAAAAACGCTCCACCATATCTGTGCTCACTCAGTGTGCTGCACTGCTGCATGATATATCTGTGCTGAGTGCACGGCTCACACTGCCTAATTGTGGGGACTGGGGAGCAGTTATAGCAGGAGTACAGTGCACAGTTTTGCTGACAGTGACCACCAGTCCAGTATACGTTTGTCTGCCTGAAAAACACTCCTGTGGTGGCTTTTTTTTTCTTCATACTACTAGTTTAGCAGTCTGCTAACAGTGTCCACCAGGTCCGTTATTATTATACAGTATATTATATATATATATAGCAGTACGGTAGGCCACGGCTGTACCTACCTCTGTGTCGTCAGTGCACTCGTCCTCCATAAGTAATATAATACTATACTATCCATCCATCTACATTGTATACCTGTGGTGGCTTTTTTTTTCTTCATACTAGTTTAGCAGTCTGCTGACAGTGTCCACCAGGTCCGTTATTATTATTATACAGTATATTATATATATATATATATATAGCAGTACGGTAGGCCACGGCTGTACCTACCTCTGTGTCGTCAGTGCACTCGTCGTCCATAAGTAATATAATACTATACTATCCATCCATCTACATTGTATACCTGTGGTGGCTTTTTTTTTCTTCATACTAGTTTAGCAGTCTGCTGACAGTGTCCACCAGGTCCGTTATTATTATACAGTATATTATATATATATATATATATATAGCAGTACGGTAGGCCACGGCTGTACCTACCTCTGTGTCATCAGTGCACTCGTCCTCCATAAGTAATATAATACTATACTCTCCATCCATCTACATTGTATACCTGTGGTGGCTTTTTTTTTCTTCATACTAGTTTAGCAGTCGCTGACAGTGTCCACCAGGTCCGTTATTATTATACAGTATATTATATATATATATATATATATATATATATATATAGCAGTACGGTAGGCCACGGCTGTACCTACCTCTGTGTCGTCAGTGCACTCGTCGTCCATAAGTAATATAATACTATACTATCCATCCATCTACATTGTATACCTGTGGTGGCTTTTTTTTTCTTCATACTAGTTTAGCAGTCTGCTAACAGTGTCCACCAGGTCCGTTATTATTATACAGTATATTATATATATATAGCAGTACGGTAGGCCACGGCTGTACCTACCTCTGTGTCGTCAGTGCACTCGTCCTCCATAAGTAATATAATACTATACTATCCATCCCTCTACATTGTATACCTGTGGTGGCTTTTTTTTTCTTCATACTAGTTTAGCAGTCTGCTGACAGTGTCCACCAGGTCCGTTATTATTATACAGTATATTATATATATATATATATATATATATATATATATATATAGCAGTACGGTAGGCCACGGCTGTACCTACCTCTATGTCGTCAGTGCACTCGTCGTCCATAAGTAATATAATACTATACTATCCATCCATCTACATTGTATACCTGTGATGGCTTTTATTTTCTTCATACTAGTTTAGTAGTCTGCTGACAGTGTCCACCAGGTCCGTTATTATTATACAGTATATTATATATATATATATATATATATATATAGCAGTACGGTAGGCCACGGCTGTACCTACCTCTGTGTCGTCAGTGCACTCATCGTCCATAAGTAATTTAATACTATACTATCCATCCATCTACATTGTATACCTGTGGTGGCTTTTTTTTTCTTCATACTAGTTTAGCAGTCTGCTGACAGTGTCCACCAGGTCCGTTATTATTATACAGTATATTATATATATATATAGTAGTACGGTAGGCCACGGCTGTACCTACCTCTGTGTCGTCAGTGCACTCGTCGTCCATAAGTAATATAATACTATACTATCCATCCATCTACATTGTATACCTGTGGTGGCTTTTATTTTCTTCATACTAGTTTAGCAGTCTGCTAACAGTGTCCACCAGGTCCGTTATTATTATACAGTATATTATATATATATATATATATAGCAGTACGGTAGGCCACGGCTGTACCTACCTCTGTGTCGTCAGTGCACTCGTCCTCCATAAGTAATATAATACTATACTATCCATCCATCTACATTGTATACCTGTGGTGGCTTTTTTTTTTCCTTCATACTAGTTTAGCAGTCTGCTGACAGTGTCCACCAGGTCCGTTATTATTATTATACAGTATATTATATATATATATATATATATATATATATATATATATATATAGCAGTACGGTAGGCCACGGCTGTACCTACCTCTGTGTCGTCAGTGCACTCATCGTCCATAAGTAATATAATACTATACTATCCATCCATCTACATTGTATACCTGTGGTGGCTTTTTTCTTCTTCATACTAGTTTAGCAGTCTGCTGACAGTGTCCACCAGGTCCGTTATTATTATACAGTATATTATATATATATATATATATAGCAGTACGGTAGGCCACGGCTTTACCTACCTCTGTGTCGTCAGTGCACTCATCGTCCATAAGTAATATAATACTATACTATCCATCCATCTACATTGTATACATGTGGTGGCTTTTTTTTTCTTCATACTAGTTTAGCAGTCTGCCGACAGTGTCCACCAGGTCCGTTATTATTATACAGTATATTATATATATATATATATATATATATAGCAGTACGGTAGGCCACGGCTGTACCTACCTCTGTGTCGTCAGTGCACTCGTCGTCCATAAGTAATATAATACTATACTATCCATCCATCTACATTGTATACCTGTGGTGGCTTTTAGTTGTGCGCATTAAAATATGGAGAACAAAAATGTGGAGGTTTAAAAAATAGGGAAAGATCAAGATCCACTTCCACCTCGTGCTGAAGCTGCTGCCACTAGTCATGGCCGAGACGATGAAATGCCATCAACGTCGTCTGCCAAGGCCGATGCCCAATGTCATAGTACAGAGCATGTAAAATCCAAAACACAAAAGATCAGTAAAATGACCCAAAAATCAAAATTAAAAGCGTCTGAGGAGAAGCGTAAACTTGCCAATATGCCATTTACGACACGGAGTGGCAAGGAACGGCTTAGGCCCTGGCCTATGTTCATGGCTAGTGGTTCAGCTTCACGTGAGGATGGAAGCACTCATCCTCTCGCTAGAAAAAAAGAAAAGACTTAAGCTGGCAAAAGCACAGCAAAGAACTGTGCGTTCTTCGAAATCACAAATCCCCAAGGAGAGTCCAATTGTGTCGGTTGCGATGCCTGACCTTCCCAACACTGGACGGGAAGAGCTTGCGCCTTCCACCATTTGCACGCCCCCTGCAAGTGCTGGAAGGAGCACCCGCAGTCCAGTTCCTGATAGTCAAATTGAAGATGTCAGTGTTGAAGTACACCAGGATGAGGATATGGGTGTTGCTGGCGCTGGGGAGGAAATTGACAAGGAGGATTCTGATGGTGAGCTGGTTTGTTTAAGTCAGGCACCCGGGGAGACACCTGTTGTCCGTGGGAGGAATATGGCCATTGACATGCCTGGTCAAAATACAAAAAAAATCAGCTCTTCAGTGTGGAATTATTTCAACAGAAATGCGGACAACTGGTGTCAAGCCGTGTGTTGCCTTTGTCAAGCTGTAATAAGTAGGGGTAAGGACGTTAACCACCTCGGAACATCCTCCCTTATACGTCACCTGCAGCGCATTCATAATAAGTCAGTGACAAGTTCAAAAACTTTGGGCGACAGCGGAAGCAGTCCACTGACCAGTAAATCCCTTCCTCTTGTAACCAAGCTCCCGCAAACCACAACACCAACTCCCTCAGTGTCAATTTCCTCCTTACCCAGGAAAGCCAATAGTCCTGCAGGCCATGTCACTGGCAAGTCTGACGAGTCCTCTCCTGCCTGGGATTCCTCCGATGCATCCTTGAGTGTAACGCCTACTGCTGCTGGCGCTGCTGTTGTTGCTGCTGGGAGTCTATCGTCATCCCAGAGGGGAAGTCGGAAGACCACTTGTACTACTTCCAGTAAGCAATTGACTGTCCAACAGTCCTTTGAGAGGAAGATGAAATATCACAGCAGTCATCCTGTTGCAAAGCGGATAACTCAGGCCTTGACAACTATGTTGGTGTTAGACGTGCGTCCAGTATCCGCCGTTAGTTCACGGGGAACTAGAGAATTGCTTGAGGTAGTGTGCCCCCGTTACCAAATACCATCTAGGTTCCACTTCTCTAGGCAGGCGATACCGAGAATGTACACGGACGTCAGAAAAAGAGTCACCAGTGTCCTAAAAAATGCAGTTGTACCCAATGTCCACTTAACCACGGACATGTGGACAAGTGGAGCAGGGCAGACTCAGGACTATATGACTGTGACAGCCCACTGGGTAGATGTATTGCCTCCCGCTGCAAAAACAGCAGCGGCGGCACCAGTAGCAGCATCTCGCAAACGCCAACTCGTTCCTAGGCAGGCTACGTTTTGTATCACCGCTTTCCAGAATACGCACACAGCTGAAAACCTCTTACGGCAACTGAGGAAGATCATCGCAGAATGGCTTACCCCAATTGGACTCTCCTGGGGATTTGTGGCATCGGACAACGCCAGCAATATTGTGCGTGCATTACATTTGGGCAAATTCCAGCACGTCCCATGTTTTGCACATACCTTGAATTTGGTGGTGCAGAATTATTTAAAAAACGACAGGGGCGTGCAAGAGATGCTGTCGGTGGCCAGAAGAATTGCGGGACACTTTCGGTGTACAGGCACCGCGTACAGTGACTGGAGCACCACCAAAAACACCTGAACCTGCCCTGCCATCATCTGAAGCAAGAGGTGGTAATGAGGTGGAATTCAACCCTCTATATGCTTCAGAGGATGGAGGAGCAGCAAAAGGCCATTCAAGCCTATACATCTGCCCACGATATAGGCAAAGGAGGTGGAATGCACCTGTCTCAAGCGCAGTGGAGAATGATTTCAACGTTGTGCAAGGTTCTGCAACCTTTTGAACTTGCCATATACGTGAAGTCAGTTCAGACACTGCCAGCCTGAGTCAGGTCATTCCCCTCATCAGGCTTTTGCAGAAGAAGCTGGAAGCATTGAAGGAGGAGCTAAAACAGAGCGAATCCGCTAGGCATGTGGGACTTGTGGATGGAGCCCTTCATTCGCTTAACCAGGATTCACGGGTGGTCAATCTGTTGAAATCAGAGCACTACATTTTGGCCACCGTGCTCGATCCTAGATTTAAAACCTACGTTGTATCTCTCTTTCGGGCAGACACAAGTCTGCAGAGGTTCAAAGACCTGCTGGTGAGAAAATTGTCAAGTCAAGCGGAACGTGACCCGTCAACATCTCCTCCTTCACATTCTCCCACAACTGGGGGTGCGAGGAAAAGGCTACGAATTCCGAGCCCACCCGCTGGCAGTGATGCAGGGCAGTCTGGAGTGAGTGCTGACATCTGGTCCGGACTGAAGGACCTGCCAACGATTACTGACATGTCGTCTACTGTCACTGCATATGATTCTGTCACCATTGAAAGAATGGTGGAGGATTATATGAGTGACCGCATCCAAGTAGGCACCTCAGACAGTCCGTACGTATACTGGCAGGAAAAAGAGGCAATTTGGAGGCACTTGCAGAAACTGGCTTTATTCTACCTAAGTTGCCCTCCCTCCAGTGTGTACTCCAAAAGAGTGTTTAGTGCCGCCGCTCACCTTGTCAGCAATCGGTGTACGAGGTTACTTCCAGAAAATGTGGAGAAGATGATGTTCATTAAAATGAATTATAATCAATTCCTCCGTGGAGACATTCACCAGCAGCAATTGCCTCCAGAAAGTACACGGGGACCTGAGATGGTGGATTCCAGTGGGGACGAATTAATAATCTGTGAGGAGGGGGATGTACACAGTGAAAGGGGTGATGAATCGGACGATGATGATGAGGTGGACATCTTGCCTCTGTAGAGCCAGTTTGTGCAAGGAGAGATTGATTGCTTCTTTTTTGGTGGGGGCCCAAACCAACCAGTCATTTCAGTCACAGTCGTGTGGCAGACCCTGTCGCTGAAATGATGGGTTGGTTAAAGTGTGCATGTCCTGTTTATACAACATAAGGGTGGGTGGGAGGGCCCAAGGACAATTCCATCTTGCACCTCTTTTTTCTTTCATTTTTCTTTGCGTCATGTGCTGTTTGGGGAGTATTTTTTTGAAGGGCCATCCTGCGTGACACTGCAGTGCCACTCCTAGATGGGCCAGGTGTTTGTGTCGGCCACTTGGGTCGCTTAGCTTAGTCACACAGCTACCTCATTGCGCCTCTTTTTTTCTTTGCATCCTGTGCTGTTTGGGGACTATTTTTTTGAAGTGCCATCCTGTCTGACACTGCAGTGCCACTCCTAGATGGGCCAGGTGTTTGTGTCGGCCACTTGGGTCGCTTAGCTTAGTCACACAGCTACCTCGGTGCTAATTTTAGGACTAAAAATAATTTTGTGAGGTGTGAGGTGTTCAGAATAGACTGAAAATGAGTGGAAATTATGGTTATTGAGGATAATAATACTTTGGGATCAAAATGACCCCCAAATTCTATGATTTAAGCTGTTTTTGAGGGTTTTTTGAAAAAAACACCCGAATCCAAAACACACCCGAATCCGACAAAAAAATTTCGGTGAGGTTTTGCCAAAACGCGTCCGAATCCAAAACACGGCCGCGGAACCGAACCCAAAACCAAAACACAAAACCCGAAAAATTTCCGGTGCACATCACTACCCAGCACCTGCATCGCCGAATGTATCGACACTTGCGGACGAGAAAGGAAGCAACGAATCCTGTCCTGAAGCTTCAGGACTTTTTCCTGAGACAAGAACAACCGCTGGTTGTGAGTGTCCAATAGCGCTCCCAGGTGCACCATGCTCTGAGCAGGGACCAGGGAGGATTTCTTCCAGTTGATGAGCCACCTGTGGGCTTGTAGAAACCGGACCGTCATATCCAGATGACACAGGAGACGTTCTGGGGAATTTGCCAGGATTAACAAGTCGTCCAGGTGCGGCAGTATCCAGACCCTTTGACGGCGGAGTACCACCGTCATCACCACCATTACTTTGGTGAAAACTCGCGGAGCCGTTGTTAAACCAAAAGGTAACGCCCAAAACTGGTAATAAAGGTTGCCAATAGCGAACCTCAGGTATTGCTGATGTGACGCTGCTATAGGAATATGCAGGTAAGCATCCTGTATATCCAGGGAGACCATGTAGTCCCCAGGTTCCAAGACCAGAACTATAGAGCGAAGGGTTTCCATACGGAACATGGAAACCTTCACAAACTTGTTCAATGCCTTGAGGTTGAGAATGGGCCGGGAGGACCCATTCGGTTTTGGGACTACAAACAGCGGAGAATAGTACCCCCGTCCCCTCTGAGCAAGAGGCACCTGTACTACAACTCCTGTATCCAGGAGGGTCTGTACCACCGAATGCAGAGTGTTTGCCTTTGTCTGGTCCGACGGGACGTCTGTCTGGCAAAATCGATGAGGGGGTCGGTTTTTGAAGGCTATGGCAAAACCTCGAGTGACGACTTCCCGTACCCAGGCATCTGAAGTGGTCTTCAACCATTCCTGGGTATACCCTAGAAGCCGGCCCCCCACCCTGGGATCCCCCAGGGGGAGGTCCGCCCCGTCATGTGGCAGGCTTATCGGTCTTGGAAGCTGGCTGACGGGCAGCCCAGGCTCTTTTGGGCTTCGGCTTACCAGGTTTGGAAGTGCGGGCCTGCTTGTGGTACGCCTGACCTTTTGCTTTACCTGAAGGGCGAAAGGGGCGAAAGGACGTACCTTTAGCCTTCGACACAGAAGGAGCGGTATTTGGTAGACAGGCAGTTTTGGCAGTAGCCAAGTCAGCCACTATCTTATTTAAGTCCTCCCCAAACAGAATATCTCCCTTGAAAGGGAGTACCTCCAGGGTTTTTCTAGAGTCCAGATCCACAGACCAGGATCTCAGCCACAATATCCGGCGAGCCAGGACTGACGTAGTAGAGGCCTTGGCTGCTAGGATACCGGCATCAGAAGCCGCCTCTTTAATATAGCGAGAAGCTGTGACAATATATGACAAGCATTGTCTAACATGGTCAGAGGAGATTTCAGTATCTAACTCCAAGGCCCACGCTTCAATAGCCTTGGCAGCCCATGTAGCTGCAATAGTGGGCCTTTGCGCAGCACCCGTGAGGGTGTAAATCGCTTTCAGACAACCCTCCACACGCTTATCCGTAGGCTCTTTTAGAGACATGACGGTAGTGACAGGCAGAGCTGAGGAAACCACCATCCTGGCCACATGTGAGTCCACTGGAGGAGGCGTTTCCCAATTCTTAGACAGCTCTGGCGCGAGGGGATAGCGAGCCAGCATCTTCTTGTGAGGCACAAACTTCATACCCGGGTTTTCCCAGGGTTCCTGACGTATATCCACTAGGTGGTCAGAGTGAGGTAAAACTTGTTTAACCACCGTCTGACGCTTGAACCTATCTGGTTTCTTAGGAGGGACGGATGGCTCGGGATCATCCGTAATCTGTAGAATTAACTTAATAGCCTCCAAAAGATCAGGAACATCCACATGTGAACTACCCTCCCCATCAGTCGTATCTGAGTCAGAACCTGTGGGGTCAGTATACGTGCCGTCTTCATCAGATGAGGTGTCAGTGACAGCAGTGGATTGTGAGGAGACAAGCGCTCGCTTAGAGGACCCCTTGGACTTAGGCGAGCGATGGTCAGACTTTTTAGTAGTCAGGGACTGGTTCAACTTCTTTAACTGAGCAGGAAATCGTCCGCCCAAGGCGGGTTAGCTGCAGGGACCACATATGGTTGTACCGGCATTGGGGGTCCCATAGGGGGTGTTAGTTTATGAACTAGCGTATGCAGAAGCGTGGAAAAAGCGGCCCACGGTGGGTTAGTATGTGCCTCCGTTGCCACAGTCCCACTGGGGGGCAAGGAGCCCCCAGAACCAGAGCCCACAGCTGCTATATTCTCCTCATATGGGTCTGTGGCTTCAGCAACACCGGCAGTGTGTTCAGCCCCAGAACCGTTACCCTCAGAAGCAGACATGATATAACTTGCAGTATGAGGTAACACAGTACAATTATCAGCAGCACTATATCTCTAAACTCAAACTCCTGCGCAGTGTAGTCAGCACTAGCAGAGATAAAGGAGAGATATGGTGACTAAATCACAGAGAAAAATACGTAATACAGTATATCTTTGTGAAAATCCTATATTAGATAAAACCTGACGCACCAAGCCCCCTCAGGTTATAGAATATAGGGATAGCAGGTTGAGTGAAAGACACGAAATGGACACCACTCAGCTATCAAATGCACACACAGATAGTCACAGTTTGTACAATGCAGAGGTTATTACTGACAATAATACTGCACTGGACTAGCTTACACAGCTATATAACAAATGATATAACAGTACACAGTAAGAACTGGATGTATATCACAGGGTAATTGTACTAGAAAACCCTGACTAAATGCACTCTTTCTTACTAACACTGACTAAAAAGGCAGGTAGAATACTTAAGTGTCATGTAAAGTCACAGCACTGACAACCAGGCGGCTTTACATAGGAGGATTTGCCCAAGCAGTCCCAGGAACAGTGAGCTGAGGGATAATGGCTCCGCAGACACTGACAGGGAGTGAGGAAAAGACAGATATGCAGCTCCAGGGCGGGAACACTTGCTAGAAATGGCGCCCTGGGGCTGGGGAAGGGGCTTCAGGTCTAAGCCTTATCCCCTCTGCTGGCAAAACCACCGGGTACTGTGGGCGATATAAGAATTGGTTTAGAGAGAAAACCTGACCTGCGCCCATGCCCTGGTGATCTAGTGGGATCGCCTGTATCCACAGTGTCCACCACCAGCGCGCGCGGCCCGCCTCCCACTGACCGCGCCGGATCGCGATAAAGACCGGGTCCCGCATGCGGGACCCACTTACCACCTCCCGAAGCGCGGCCACGCGATCCTGGAGAGCCCCAGCCGTGTGTGTCTAACGTGAAGAAAACCGGAGCCTCCGCTGTAGGTACCCGGCAACCAGGGCTCGGGAGTGTACAGCGCCGCTGGGGAGAGCTGGAGCTGCAGCAGTGAATGTCACAAGACATTTACCACCGCTGCTGTCCTTGAAGTCTTCACTTTTTACCTCATAAAAAGCTTTTCTTAGGGCTGCCTGGAGCAGCCTCTCTGTTCAGTGCCTGCTTACTGCAGCACCAACTACAAAACTGAGCTCCTGTGCTGGGAGGCGGGGTTATAGAGGAGGCGGCGCTGTGCATTCTGGGAACAGTCAAAGCTTTGCGCCTGTTGGTGCCTCGGATCAAGATCCTACTCTACACCCCATTGTTCAATCCCTGTGGAGCCCAGTGTACCCCGCAGCAGAAAGTTATATAATTCTCTTACATCTCTGCACATTAATACAAATGGATCAGCCTGCAACACTGGCACACTGGGATTTAGGCAGGCAGAGAGAGAGAGAGAGAGAGTAAAGGATTTAATTTGCAACATTATAGACTCACCAAACAACTCCAAGGAGATGTCATAGATGCAGCCGCACATAAAGGATTTAATTAGGAATATTAGGCATCCGGACTCCAGGTCGACAACAAATAGGTCGACACACCTTAGGTCGACACCAATTGGTCGACATACCTTAGGTCGACATGGGCAAAAGGTCGACCTGAACAAGGTCGACATGAGTTTTTAAAAAAAAAAAATCATTTTTTTAAACTTTTTCATACTTTACAATCCACGTGGACTACGATTGGGAACGGTAATCTGTGCCGAGCGCAGCGGTAGCAGAGCGAGGCACCTTGCCCGAAGCATGGCGAGCAAAGCGAGCCATGCGTGGGAGCGCGGTGCACTAATTGGGGTTCCCGGTCACTCTACAAAGAAAACGACACAAACCCCCCCCATAAAAAACTCATGTCGACCTTTTGTCCATGTCGACCTAAGGTGTGTTGACCAATTGGTGTCAACCTGGAGTCCCAGACCTGGAACATTATAGGCCCATCTAGACAACGCTCTTCAAATATCTCCAATGTCCCATTTGCAGCCGCTTGTGGATGTTAACTAACGGCACTGTCCCAGTAGGTGTGAGATTTTGTTTTTATCCAATACTATGCAGGGCCGGCGCTTCCACTAGGCAGCTTTAGGCAGCTGCCTATGGGCGCCAGCCATTGGAGGGCGGCACGCTCCTCCTGAATTAGTTTTACCTAAAAATCATATTGTGCTGGGCTGGCTAGCAGCGGCCGCAGTGCGCGTCTAGCCGGCCGCAGCCATCGCTATCAGTCACCCTCAACCCCAGCCAGGGTGAACTGCATCTGCCGCGCCCCCTCTGCTGGCGGACCCCGGCAACAAGCAGAAACAGCTGCGCGATGCTGCTGTGTCCTAAAGTCCGGGTAGGCAGCATCGTCCTCTCCCTCCTCCCCCTGCAGCCGCAGGCAGGGAGAGCCGATCGATGTCCCCAGTCTTTCATGCTCCTTCCGCCGACGCCGTTTGCCACCACCTGCTGGCCGCCCACCTGCTTTAGGCTCCCTCCCTTGTATTTTGACTGACCCTGGCCGGCTCCACCTCCTGACCCTGCATGCTCAGTGTACAGAGAGGAACAACGCAGTGCTGCCATGGAACCGCACCTCAATGAAAGTCCCAGCCACAGTCAGCAAAAAACGTATGTGAACTTGAGCATATATAGATATAATTTATATATATATATATAGTATATATATATATATAGTATATATATATATATATATATATATATATATATAGTATCCTTTTGTGGACACCCTTATATATTTTCTGTTAATCACCCCCACCCCCTATAAAGTGTGTGTATATATATATATATATATATATATATATATATAAATAAAATAATTGTTTTAAAAAAAATCTAGAAATAGGAAAGGGGAAAAATGACACAAAATCAATATATATATATATATATATATATATATAACACACACACACACACACACACACACACACACACACACACACACACACACACACACACACACACACGTGTAACTACCATTTGCAACTATAACTAATGAAAGAAACATAATAGGTAGTCACTTTTCATGAAATGGAATTACTGTATTATAAAAAGGTTGTGTATATATAATATATATATATATATATATATATATATATATATATATATATCCCACATAGAAACTCCGGCACTCCAAAAATGGCAAACAAATACCTTGCTCCTGTGCCTTCCTCCCGGGGGGCTACCCCACAATACCAAAGCACAAAGAAATGAGGCGGCACTCGGAGTCTGGTGAAAATAGTGAATGTTGTATTAACAAACAAGTTGACGTTTCGGGGACGTGCTCCCCTTCCTCAGAACAATCTAAATGGATGCTTGTGTTTATGTTGTTTACATGCTGAACTTTAGTTTGTTTTTATATTATAGCATATTCAATAATCAATGAGTTTAACAGGGTTTGTTTTTAATATTACGATTTTATCTCTTTGAGTATAACACGTATTGTGCATTTGATGATTGTATGGGCACTGTATATGAATTATTGTTTATGTGTTTTATTACAGTGTCTCCCTGGCAACCGAGCCGGGCTCCATGATGTCACATCCGCCCGGCTGTGGGCAGCTGATGGGACAGCAGGAGTATAGCGGGCGGTCAGGCGCAGCGTTGCCATGGTCACCAGGCTGGGTCCCGTCGCGTCACGTCCGCCCCGCCGCCGGATGCTGGAAGCGTCAGACCGGAGCCGCGGGCAACGTGTCGAGGATGCACGCTGGTGGGTGAGGTCCACGAGGTAAGTAGGGTATTTATTGTACACATGTCACACTATTTAGATTGTTCTGAGGAAGGGGAGCACGTCCCCGAAACGTCAACTCGTTTGTTAATACAACATTCACTATTTTCACCAGACTCCGAGTGCCGCCTCATTTCTTTGTGCATATATATATATATATATATATATATATATATATAATTAGCATTTTTGCTCCAGTACAGGCACACATTTTTGTTTTCTGCGCCAACTGTTTACAGGTGGTGCACTGGCAAGTGCACAGAGCCATGTCAGAGACAACAACACCGTCATTTTAAATCTGGAGCCGTCCGCGAGGCAATGTGTCATCATGTGTAAGGGGCATTACTAATGTGTGGCATAATGTTGTAAGGGGCAATACTGTGTGTGTCATAATGTGTAAGTGGCATTACTGTGTGGCTAAATGTATAAGGGGTATTACTGTGTGGCATAATGTATAGGGGGCATTACTGTTGACATATTGTGTTATAAGGTGCACTAGAACTGTGTGGCATAATGTGTATAAGGAGTACTACTGGGTGGCATGATGTGAATGGACTGTGTGGTTTAATGTAAATGGGCTCGGTTGTAACGTGAATAAGGGGCACTACTGTGATGTAACGTGAATAAGGGGCACTACTGTGTGACGTAACATTGTAGCGTAACGTGAATAAGGAGGGGGGGAGGTAGTCTTAAGTTTTGCCTAGGGTGCCAAATAACCTTACACCGGCCCTGATACTATGCTATCCCCAAGGTCGTAAGTCATATATTATAATAATCATGCTAAAAGTCTGCCGACGATTAGAACTAAGCTGCTCTTATCTTTGTCCAGTCACTAACTTTCTTCCAGTGTGCTATGCCATGCCAGGCCTCTGAAAGCATATGCAAGAGACAGCAACAGCACAGCCCTGATATAGACAGTTGCCATTATGACATCACAGCATGACCTTACACACCCCACCAGACCGGCTAAGACTGGTTATTTCTGGTTTGAGGCCCTTTCTTTTACATGACTGACCTAAGGGAAATGTGATTTCACTTATTATTTAAAACTATTACATTCAGATGAGAAAAATGTTATTACTATCATTTGCCCGCAGTTTTGCTGGCTTAGTGGCATCTAATATTGTGATGTATATTTTATATTGTACACATAGGGCCTGATTCAGGTTGGATTGTAATCGCAATAAGCGATCCAATGGCAAAAATTGCTAAGAGGATGCGGGCTCATGCGCATCCTACGCATGCGCCCACATTTTCTGCGGCGCCCCCACAGAAAATGCAATCGCCTCTGCCTGTCAATGAGGCAGAGCCGGATGCGGGGCGGGGGCGGCAATGCTCCATTTCCAAGGCGGAGATGGATTGTTGCAGGGAAGAGGCTTCAAAACGAGGACAGCTACGGAGAAACAGTGGGTGTAGTCGGGGCAGCTGCCCTGTGATGGGCGTCCCCCCGCATGTCAGAGAATCTAATCATAGATGTGCTGAATTTAGCACTTCTAAGATCAGGTCTGAATCACCCCCATGGAACAAAAAAAAGGCACAAATTATGTGATTTTAGTTTTGTCACTTTTTGAAAACAAAAAACCAAAACCAGTCACGGCGGTTTGGCAAAAATCAAATACAAAGCTGGATGATGAATCAGGGCCAAATCCAAATCCAGCAAAAATGGTCCTGTGCACATCTCTAGTTATATTCTAAGATCACGTTGAGTTTGCTAGCCTTGGTGAACTATTGCTGATATAGTCATTGCGGTGGTGCCAGGCTATTTCAGCCCAGGACCACACTTGCTTATTTCTAAGTTAGCCCACCGCAATTTTGGGAGATGGTGAGAGATTCTTTCCATTCTTTTGAAAGCACAAGTCAGAATGGGGTATAGAAAATTCCCAGATCTGCGCCTGTATGTGTAAGCTGCTTTGATTTTGGTTTTCGAATTAACAATAAGGGTTACGTCAAAGCGCTATGAGTGGGAAGGGAAGGGGGAAGGGGAAGATACCAATATGTTTACAGCTCTTTTTTGAATTGATAAGATGAGTGTCCGGAATTTTTATTTCTAATGAGTGAGTTTGTATTCCATATAATTGCCTTATGGGATATCCTCAGCAGGTAGTAATGGGCTATCTGTCCCTATCTATACCTTGCTGTATTGATGATTTCTGGCTCCCGTGGCTGGTTTCCAAGCTTCTGCCTCACGTTGTTCACGGCCGAATTGCGGGTTTTGGAGCACTTCCGGTCGCGGCAATGACGTACTTCCGGTCACACGGTCCAACGCGTTTCATGCCTCAGCACTTAGTCATGGATAGGGTGTGTTGCATAAGGTGCTCTATTTATTGAATTACATTTAAAAAACTTTATTTATAAAACATTTAAAAACGAAAATCCTTTGTTTATAAAACAGGAAGTGATGACATATTTTGGTGGGAACCTCATGCTTCTTTATTTTACTGGTATCATTGAGGGATTGGTATGTAAAATGAGTTATGTGAAGTTAATCTGGAAATCTTTATTCAGAATAATAGTATACAAACATGCACATATACAAAAAAGGTTAGCGGGAACACCGCCCTTGACATGAGAAGTAATCACCATCACTCATGGCTACAGAATACCCCGGGAGGGCAATTTAGACGAATACGGAGAAATTGCTCAGACAAAAAGATCTTTCAAAAACAAGCACAGGAAATGAAAGAAAAATTTAAAGAAAAGGGTTATAATGAAAAGACATTGGAACAAGAGATAAACAAAGTGGAAGGCATGAACAGAGAAACAATGCTCCAATATAAACAAAAAGAAACAAAATCAGAGCATCAATTGTCATTTATAACCCAATACAGCAGTGACCACCATCTAATAGAAAAAATGCTGAAAAAACATTGGCATATTCTGAATCTTGATGATCAACTTCTTCCGGAAAAAACAAAAATAATTTATAGAAGAGCGAAAAACTTAAAACAAGATCTAACAAGAAGTTTTGTCCCAATCGAAGAAAAAACACGAACTGGAACAAAAGGTTACTTCCACTGTTTACAGTGCAATGCATGCAAAATTACGAAAAAGAAAGGAATTAAACCGATAACCAAATTTAAATCAAATATAACGAATAAGGAATATGATCTCCAAAGTCAAATAACCTGTAACACTGAGGGAGTGATTTACTTGATTGAATGCCCATGCGGCTATCAATATGTAGGCCAAACGAAAAGAAAATTAAGCATTCGCATCTCGGAACATTTATACAACATAAAGAAAGGACTAACGACTCACAGTGTATCTCAACATTATCTGGAACATCACAGTAAAGATGCCTCCAACCTCTTATTCATGGGTATACAAAAAGTCCCAAAAAATTGGAGAGGTGGAAACAATGTAGCAGAATTACTAAAGAATGAAACAAAATGGATATACCATTTAAAAACCCTGCAACCGAATGGGCTTAATATAGATATAAATTTAAAAACTTTTTTAGAATAAAATACCCAGATCTTTATAAAGATATCTTATATAAATAAAGACACCTTTTTAAAACAATTTTAAAAATATTTTATTAACTTCACATAACTCATTTTACATACCAATCCCTCAATGATACCAGTAAAATAAAGAAGCATGAGGTTCCCACCAAAATATGTCATCACTTCCTGTTTTATAAACAAAGGATTTCCGTTTTTAAATGTTTTATAAATAAAGTTTTTTAAATGTAATTCAATAAATAGAGCACCTTATGCAACACACCCTATCCATGACTAAGTGCTGAGGCATGAAACGCGTTGGACCGTGTGACCGGAAGTACGTCATTGCCGCGACCGGAAGTGCTCCAAAACCCGCAATTCGGCCGTGAACAACGTGAGGCAGAAGCTTGGAAACCAGCCACGGGAGCAAGAAATCATCAATACAGGTATAGATACGGACAGATAGCCCAAAGCACAAGTCACTTTGATGGATGTTATCATTCCAGACGGGAGGCGGTCAACATCCCGCTGGACGGGATCCCGGCGGTCGAAATACCGACGCCGGAATCCCGACCGCCACAATCCCGACCGCCACAATCCCGACCGCCACAATCCCGACATATTCTCCCTCCGTGGGTGTCCACGACACCCACAGAGGGAGAATATAATAGTGTGCCGAGCGTAGCGAGGCACCGTGCCCGCAGCGTGGCGAGCGAAGCGATCCCGCAAGGGGCTGCGTTCCGCTCGCCACCCCTGTCGGGATTGTGCGGTCGGGATTTCGGCGTCGGTATTTCGACCGCCGGGATCCCGTCCAGCGGGGGGATTACGTACTGATCCCTTCCAGACTGCACTGATATTAATTTGTCCACTTGGAATTTTTATTGTGTATCTTGTAAATAAATTTGTTCATTTTTTGCACCTTTGCACTTTGATTGTCCCACATTATGCTAAACCGCCACTCGTGGTTGTTGCCCTATTGACGGGCCCATTGGGTACCCTTGAATTTCATTGCGTTTACCCCACTTTGTTGTGGAGAGCATAGCCATTCCTGTTTTACCCATGGTATTTATACCGTGATAACCGTGATATACTGTGATAACTATAGTTAATGGTTAAGGCCTAAGTCTGGGCCAATCATACATCCCTACGGATTTAGCGCCAGTGACCCATTGTTCATTTTTTCTTTTCAGCATTGTATGCCTAGGTATGTGCTGATATGAGACATTCCCTTTAACTCCTGTTTGGGGTATTCAGAGTTTAATGAATTATTCCTGTAGTTTAGCCGGTCATTCAAAACTTTGGATCAGTGCTACCATATGGGGGGTCATTCCGAGTTGTTCGCTCGCAAGCTGCTTTTAGCAGCTTTGCACACGCTAAGCCGCCGCCTACTGGGAGTGAATCTTAGCTTATCAAAATTGCGAACGAAAGATTAGCAAAATAGCGAATAGACACTTCTTAGCAGTTTCTGAGTAGCTCCACACTTACTCGGCAACTGCGATCAGTTCAGTGTTTGTCGTTCCTGGTTTGACGTCACAAACACACCCAGCGTTCGCCCAGACACTCCTCCGTTTCTCCAGCCACTCCCGCATTTTTCCCAGAAACGGTAGCGTTTTTTCGCACACACCCATAAAACGGCCTGTTTCCGCCCAGAAACACCCACTTCCTGTCAATCACATTACGATCACCAGAACGAAGAAAAAACCGCGTAAAACCGCGTAATGTTATATCTGCCTCCCCTGCAGTGCACATGGTTTTGCCCAGTTGCTATCAAAAATCCTGCTGCGATCAACTTGGAATTACCCCCCATGTGCACTGCAGGGGAGGCAGATATAACATGTGCAGAAAGAGTTAGATTTGGGTGGGTTATTTTATTTCTGTGCAGTGTAAATACTGGCTGCTTTATTTTTACAATGCAAATTAGATTGCAGATTGAACACACCCCACCCAAATCTAACTCTCTCTGCACATGTTAAATCTGCCTCCCCTGCAGTGCACATGGTTTTGCTCAATTGCTAACAAAAATCCTGCAACTTGGAATTACCCCCAATGATCCCTATGGCTACATGCATTTAAATAAGGTTTCTCCTGGCCACTTACAGTATATGGAACCTCTTGTAAAGCACAATACACGAACAATTTCTGCAAAATATAAGAGTCTTTTCTTCAACAAGCAGATCTTACTAAATTTGGGGCTCATTTACATTTGGATGTAAGTCATTTGTATGACACGCCTCTCAGATGTAGCAGTACACGTCCGCAATGATAGGTGTTACTTTCACATCTCCCTGAAATACTTTTTCAAAAGTAGGCAAGGATGAGGTGATCTAGCTAGTGACAGTATAAGAATGTTCACAATTGAATCTAGCATGTTACAATCAACAAATCAGAAGTTTCACCAAGCTAAGAATCCTGTAGTTAAATCAGAACATAAGAATTCTTAAAACCCAAACACTTAAAGTTGCATTACCACCAGTGGTGGTTCCAGATGTGGCGCTGCACGTCTGGAGCTGCCACTGATTACCACCTAGTAAAATCTGGTACTGCAGATTCTAACACCCCCCCAACCCTAGCATTGGAAAATGGTTGCAATTAAGGTACAGTAATGGCAAAGACAATAAATTAGCCATCTTTAAAGAGCAGCAGAGTGTCTTAATTGTGGCTTGTGATTGACTGTCTTGTTCACACCCTCAATGGCGATCACTGTATTAGGAGGACATTTTAGTTGGTGATAGTTTAATAGAGCCAGCCAACATAGAACCAACAAATTACATGCGTGAAGCATGTCACTGTATAACATAAAGTACATCCATCCATCGTGATGCAATAGTAGATTAGTAAACATATATTCATCCAAACCCATAATAAACTTTCACAGCAGTCCTAGTCACATAGCTTCAAGCAAAATGCACTTAAAAGATGTTTATTGCTGTTTGATCACCAAGAGCGTCCCACCCCTCTGTATGCCATGTTCCAGGCAATATAAACAGCTTCAAAAAGTTCTTGTTGATTTTAAAAAATGCTGCAGTTCTCTGCAATATAATCTATCACAATAAACACTTTTAAGGGCATTTTTGGGGTGCTTTGGTTGGTCTCCATTATGCCCCATAATTTGAAGAACCTTTGGTAGTAGGTCTGGACTAGGAACTCGGTGACCTGAGTTTTTCTACAAATAAATCCTGAGCTTGGACATTATGCCCTTAAGCAAAATTCCAAAATGAAAAAACACTGACTGTAGCTAGAAAGTTGATGTCATAACAAAGGGAACATATTCCACACCCTTGTTGTCAGTACGCATCTGCATGTAGTGTAGATTATAATATGGTAAAGCACCTGGATTTTACTCAGACATAACTGGTTCCAATCAAATACTAATTTTAACCATCACCTTTTTAAATTTGACAGGTTCCCAAAGAAGCAGGACCTGTGTCTACATCTGGGATCCCCATGTCTATAGATTCTAATTTAGGGGCTAATTCAGACCTGATCGCTAGGGTGCGTTTTTTGCATCACTGCGATAAGGTAGTCGCCGCCTACAGGGGGAGGGGGAATTTGCTGTGTAAATATGCGTTGGGATGTGTAGCAGAGCTGCACAAACTAATTTTGTGCAGTCTCTGCGCAGCCCGGGACTTACTCTTCCAGTGCGATGATTGGGGCCTGAGCTGACGTCGGAACCCTTCCTCCAAACGTCTGGTCCCTCCTGCGTTTTTCCGGACACTCCTTGGAAATGGTCAGTTGCCACCCACAAACACCCTGTTCCTGTCAATCTCCTTGTGTCACGTCTAGCAGAGTTTGAGGATCCGGCAGCTGGGATTTGCCCGAGAAGGTAGCAGGCTGTGAATGAACCAGCTGAGGGGGCTGGATATAGTTCCTTCGCATGGGACACGGAGCAATGAAGAACGTAGGCGGAGTTTGAGAGTCAATGGAAAGTATTTATTATGTACAGGGCTGAGGTAGAGAACCGAGGCTGGAGCACAATGGTTAAAGACATGGCTGGAGGCGAAGAACTGTGGACTGTGATTTGAGAGACGAGACTGTAGATGATGAACTGTGGAACTGTGGATGGAGGGTGAAGACGTGGCTGGAGACAAGGACTGTGGACTGTGGTTTGGAAAACAAGGCTGAAGATAATAATCTGCAGGCTGTGGTCGGTGGTACAAAGGCGTGGCTGGTGAAGGAGATCTGTGGAGTAGGGCTTGAAAGACGAGGCCGAAAGAGCCGGGGCCGACTGTGCCCAAAGAGTCTTAGTAAACCGGGTTTTCCAGGGGCGCTTCCACAGGCAGTAGCAGGCTAGAAATGGCAGAGCTGCAGCAGCAACAGAGAACCGACCAAGCAGGATCAGGAGGAACCAGAATACACCAGGAATCCTGGGAGCACAGGCTAAAGCACCTACAACAGGGTTGTAACTTGAAGCACTGGCATCCCTGTCCTAAACCAGCCCCCCTTTATAGGGAGAGCTTCCCCTGGATTGGCTGGAAGAAACAGGAAACAGGAACTATGCTTAAAACTTGGTCTCCAACATGGCGGCACCCATTAATGCAGACCTTTTTGCAAAGCCACATTGCTCACTGCCCCTGGTCTCCTAGCAATGGCTCAGCAAGAGCAACCCACTGTAGCGGCGTCCCGCCGCCACGAGCGGACCCCCTCACCGCCGCTACTGCTGCCCACGGATCTGGCGCAGCAGCCCACCTCCGCCGCTGCCCGCACATCGCCAAGGAAGCCAGCCCCGCGGCCCCAGCATACCTGTAAGACTCCGGATGCTGACAGTACCCCCCCCCCCCCCTTTGCGGGTGGACTCCGGACACCTATGTGGTTTAGTTGGAAACTTGGCATGAAATGTCCGAAGAAGTCTTGGAGCATGGACATCCTCTGCATCTACCCAAGATCTCTCCTCTGGCCCATACCCCTTCCAATCAACAAGGTACTGGATACGACCATATCGTCTGCGAGTATCGAGGATCTTCTGAATCTCAAATTTGTCTCCATGTGCTGATTGGATCTTGGGTGATTTAGGCAGAGCGGCTCTGAACCGATTAAGTACCAATGGTTTTAAGAGAGAAATATGAAATGCATTAGGAATTCTTAACTGCGGAGGTAATTTCACTTTGTAAGCCACAGGATTCAACACTTTTTCGATTGGGTGAGGCCCAATAAATCTGGGAGCAAACTTTTTTGTAGGAACTTTTAATCTTAGGTTACGTGTGGAAACCCAAACCCGATCTCCTACCTTAAGGCTTGGTACAGCTTTTCGTTTCAGATCTGCATAGGTCTTATATCTCTTGGATGTCTTGAACAAAGTCTTGTGAACTTGTTTGCAGGCTTCAGTAAATTGTCGAAGTGTTGACTCTGCGGCAGGAACCTCGAGCGTAGGCAGAAATTGGAAGTCTGGAACTCTTGGATGGTAACCATAATTAATGAAGAATGGAGAAGATTTTGTGGCAGAATGATAAAGATTGTTATGGGCAAATTCTGCGAACGGGAGGAAGTCCAGCCAGTTGTCCTGTGAGGAGGACATGAATAAATGCAGAAAAGTCTCCAGATCCTGGTTCACTCTCTCTGTTTGACCATCTGTTTGGGGATGATATCCTGAGGAGAAGTTTAATTTCACGCCAAGGCAGGACATAGGGATCTCCGAAACTTGGCCACAAATTGAGAACCTCTATCAGACATGATTTCCTGTGGTAGACCATGGAGTCGAAAGATCTCTGCTATAAACAATCTTGCCAACTGGGATGCAGATGGAAGATTAGCCAGAGGAACAAAATGTGCCATTTTAGAGAATCGGTCAACTATGACCCATACGGTGTTCCGCCCACCAGATGTAGGTAAATCTGTAATAAAGTCCATAGAAATATGCGTCCATGGTCTTTGTGGTACCGGCAAAGGATGGAGTAACCCTGCTGGTGGACCTTTGGGACTTTTATGTCGAGCACATTTTGGACAGGCAGCTACGAATTCCTGAACGTCAGTCCTGAGATGAGGCCACCAGTAGGAGCGCTGAATGAATTTAAGTGTCTTATGACCGCCTGCATGGCCCATGAAGGAGGAGGAGTGAACCCATGTAAGAAGTTTTTTGCGAAGATTTGGTGCAACGAAGATCTTCCCTGGAGGAGGAAGTGGAGAGGTATTAGTTGCAGAAAAAGAGGTGGGTTCCAGGATAAATTGCTCTTTTGAACAGTCAGAGGGTTCTTCTGAACTTAGGGAGCGAGATAATGCATCTGCCTTTTTGTTGAGGGAACCTGATCGGTAACTGAGTTTAAAATTAAAACGGGTAAAGAAGAGTGCCCATCTTGCTTGGCGTGGGTTCAGACATTGGGCTGACTGTAGATACAGGAGGTTCTTGTGATCCGTGGTCACCGAAATTGGATGCTGAGCTCCCTCCAACAAATACCTCCACTCCTCAAAGGCCAACTTAATTGCCAGTAATTCCTGTTCCCCAATAGCATAATTCTGTTCAGCGGGGCAGAATCTTTGCGAGAAGAACACACAAGGATGGACCTTCTTGTCCTCGAAAAGCTGAGATAATACTGCTCCCACTCCCACAGTAGAGGCATCAACCTCCACCAAGAACGGACGGCTGAGATCGGGTTGTCGAAGACTGGAGCAGTCGTGAAGGCCTCCTTTAAAGATTAAAAAGCTTCCAAAACCTCAGGAGACCACTTGGCAGGATCGGCTCCCTTCCTAGTTAATGCGGTTATAGGAGCTATGACAGAAGAATAATTTTGAATGAATCTTCGGTAGAAGTTAGCAAACCCCAGGAAATGTTGAATTCCTTTAAGGGTAGCTGGAAGCGCCCAATCCTGAATCGCCTGGACTTTAGCGGGGTCCATCTGTATCCTCTGCCCTGAAAGAATGTAACCGAGGAATGGAATCTTGGGTACTTCAAAGGTGCACTTCTCTAACTTACAGAATAACTAATTCCTTCGTAAACGAGTTAACACTTCTTTGACTCGTTCCCGATGGGTCTTCAGATCCCTAGAAAAAATGAAGATGTCATCCAGGTACACTACCAAGCAGTCGTAGAGGAGATCTCTGAAGATTTCGTTAACGAACTCTTGAAAGACGGCTGGGGCGTTACATAGGCCAAAAGGCATAACCAAGTATTCGTAATGGCCGTCGCGGGTATTAAATGCTGTCTTCCATTCGTCCCCTGGGCGAATACGTATAAGATTGTAGGCCCCCCGTAAGTCCAACTTAGTAAATACAGTAGCTCCTTTAACACGGTCTAACAGTTCTGGAATCAGAGGTAACGGATATCTGTTCTTAACTGTTATGTCATTGAGACCTCTATAGTCAATACAGGGCCGCAATCCCCCATCCTTCTTTTTGACGAAGAAAAACCCTGCTCCGGCCGGAAATGTAGAAGACCTGATGAACCCTTTCTCCAAGTTCTCCCGTATATACTCCGACATGGCCTGTGTCTCGGGAAGTGAGAGAGGGTAAATTCGACCTCGGGGAGGAGTCTTACCGGGTACTAGCTCAATGGGACAATCCCAAGAACGATGCGGAGGCAAGGTGTCCGCCCCATGCTTACGGAAAACATCTTGAAAAGCTTGGTACTCCACAGGAAGGCTGGAAGGGCTGGAAGAACAGAGAGGTCTAACTGAAGGTAAACAGTTCTGGAAGCAGTCTTGTCCCCAAGAGAGAACATCCATAGTTTGCAAATATATGTGGGGATTGTGTCTGATTAACCATGGGAACCCTAGGATTAGTTCATGAGAGGCTTTAGGAATTACAAGGAAAGAGATTTTTTCTGAATGGAGAACTCCGACCTTCATCTTGAGAGGAATAGTACGGAAGGATATAATACCCTCAGGGATATAACTTCCATCCACTGCTGTAACAGAAATGGTACGATCCAAAGGAACCGTTTGTATTCCAGATCGTTTGACCAGAGCTGATGTAATGAAGCTTTCGGCGGCTTCGGAGTCGAGTAGTGCAGGGATGAGAAGAGAAGAAGAAGAGAGCTCCAATTGGGTTAACAGGACAGACTCTTTCTTGGTATGTAATTCTGAGAATTCTCCTAGCTTAACCTCTCCAGCACAAACTAGGAGCGGGTGTTTCCCGGACGTAGATTGCAAGTTTTAACAAAGATGCACCACAATACAGGCAGAGGTTCCCTTGTCGCCGTCTCTGACATTCTTCATTAGAGAAGCGGGAGCGATTAATCTGCTGGGTTCATACGCAGTTGGTGATGATGGTGTTAGTGGAAGAACAACTCTAGGCTTAGGGCGATCTGACCGCAACCTCTCCATACAGCATTCTCTGTACCTCAGGTCTAACTTATTGCATAAAGAGATTAGTTTATCCAACTTATCAGGTACGTCCTGAGTTTTGCGAGGTCATCTTTGATCTTTTCGGAGAGACCGCTCCAGAAAGCTGCAATGAGAGCCTCCTCGTTCCAGTTCAGTTCTGAGGAAAGGATGCAAAACTGGATCACGTACTGACTGGCCGTATGTGTGCCCTGATGCAGGCGCAGGATCTCCAATGAGGCGGCAGAAGTCCTGCCCGGTTTGTCGAAGATTCTTCGAAAGGTGGCCACGAATTCTGGATAGTTAGATAAGATGGGATCCATCCTCTCCCACAAAGGTGAAGCCCATTCCAACGCTTGCCCGGTAAGTAAAGAAATTATATAGGCTACTTTGGTTCATGCTGATGGGAAGTTGGCCGACTGTAGTTCGAACTGGATTTCGCACTGGTTAAGAAACCCGCGGCATTGTTTTGGATTCCCATCGAATTTACTGGGAGGTGGCAAATGTAACCGTGCAAGTGGTACTGGTACAGGAGGAAGCGGGACCGGAGGTGCTAATGTGGGAGCAGCTGTAGATACTTGAGGGGCCGTCATGGCAACACAGAGAGAATCAAGACGTTCGGACATACTCTGCATGAACTGCACGATTTGAGATTGTGTGGCCTCCTGCTTACTTAAGCGAGACCAGATATCTGCAGTTGAATCCCCTCCTGAGGCCTGATCACCTGTCGAATCCATTGGGCCAGTGCTTACTGTCAAGTCTAGCAGAGTTTGAGGATCCGGCAGCTGGGATTTGCCCGAGGAGGTAGCAGGCTGTGAATGAACCAGATGAGGGGGCTGGATATAGTTCCTTCGCATGGGACACGGAGCAATGAAGAATGTAGGCGGGGTTTGAGAGTCAATGGAAAGTATTTATTATGTACAGGGCTGAGGTAGAGAACCGAGGCTGGAGCACAATGGTTAAAGACGTGGCTGGAGGCAAAGAACTGTGGACTGTGATTTGAGAGACGAGACTGTAGATGATGGACTGTGGAACTGTGGATGGTGGTTGAAGACGTGGCTGGAGACAAGGACTGTGGACTGTGGTTTGGAAAACAAGGCTGAAGATAATAATCTGCAGGCTGTGGTCGGTGGTACAAAGGCGTGGCTGGTGAAGGAGATCTGTGGAGTGTGGCTTGAAAGACGAGGCAGAAGACCCGGGGCCGACTGTGCCCAAAGAGTCTTACTGGACCGGGTTTTCCAGGAGTGCTTCCACAGGCAGTAGCAGGCTAGAAACGGCAGAGCTGCAGCAGCAACAGAGAACCGACCAAGCAGGATCAGGAGGAACCAGAATACAGCAGGAATTCTGGGAGCACAGGCTAAAGCACCTACAACAGGGTTGTAACTTGAAGCACTGGCATCCCTGTCCTAAACCAGCCTCCTTTTATAGGGAGAGCTTCCTCTGGATTGGCTGGAAGAAACAGGAAACAGGAACTATGCTTAAAACTTGGTCTCCAACATGGCGGCGCCCAGTAATGCAGACCTTTTTGCAAAGCCACATTGCTTACCGCCCCTGGTCTCCTAGCAACGGCTCAGCAAGAGCGACCCGCTGTAGCGGCGTCCCGCCGCCATGAGCGGACCCCCTCACCGCCGCTACTGCTGCCTATGGATCCGGCGCAGCAGCCCACCTCCGCCACTGCCCGCACATCGCCAAGGAAGCCAGCCCCGCGGCCCCAGTGTATCGGTAAGACTCCGGACGCTGACACCTTGCGATTGCCGGTGCGTTTGGAATTTTCACACCATCCGGTTGCTGCCCGGCAATCCCCGTTGCTGCGGACCGTCGTGCCTGTGCATTGCAGTGCATATGCATGCGCAGTTCAGACCAGATCCCTATGGTGTATCAGTCACATAATACCGGATTTATTTGCAGGTGTTGTGTACTGGTGACTTAGTCACATACTATCAGATTTATTCGCAGGTATTATACTCTGTCTGGCTTAATCATACTAAACCACTGTCTGTTGCATTTGTGTACAATGTCTAACAGGAAGGGTAGTAATTCTGTGGACACTCCTGCATCATGCATAGTATGCGCCAAGGATTTACCAGAGGGGGAAGCTGTGTATGATGGTCTGTGCACCATGTGTCATACACTCTCCAGTCAGTCCGCAACTCCTGTGTCCAATCAGGAGCCACCCTGGGTCGCATTCTCAAGCCTACTGGGTACTCTAGTGGAATGCCTACCGCCCCCTAAGGGACCGCCTGTACCATTACAGTTTCAAATAGTCCCTATCGTTATTCCGCCTTGGGCGGACAACTTGTCTAACCAGTTGCAGCAGTTGACTCAGTCCTTGGTCAGACCGAAATCTACCTCCGGTCACTCCCATGTTGCTGGGTCATCTAAGTGGACTGCTTCCTCTTCACAATCCACAAATCTCTCAGATGTTTCATCTGAAGAGGAGGGGGAGCATACTGTCCTGTCAGACACTGAATCAGGCATTTCTGATGAGGATTCTACAATGCAAATTGACGTCCCTGCTCTAGTGGTTGCTATTAAGTGAATACTACAAATCACTGATGATGAGAAACCAACTGCTGTCACCAAGAAAACTGACAAGTTTAAACGACAGAAGGTGGCTAAAAATCTGTTACCCTATTCTGACCATTTGGTGGACATCAGGCAGGAACCCTGGTCTAATCCAGGGAAGAAATTCCCTCTCTCTAAACAGGCCTTAGCTCGCTACTCTCTCCCTGCAGAGTTATGTAACAAGTGGGAGAATTCACCGCCGGTGGATTCTCATGTCACCCGCCTAGTGGTGTCATCAACTCTGCCTGTCACCACTGTCATTTCACTGAAAGAACTGACAGATAAGTGTGTTGAGGGATGCTTGAAATCTATTTACTCCCTGACAGGTGCTGTACATAGACCCACTATTGCTGCCTCCTGGGCTGCTAAAGATATTGAAACATGGGTTCAAGCCTTAGAGGAAGAGCTGCCTGAGGATATATCTGACAATACTTGTCTCACATCACCACCGCTTCTTATTATATTCAAGAGGCGTCCTCTGAGGCGGGTGTGTTGGCGGCCAGGGCGTCGACTACGTCTGTGCTGGCTCGCCATATTCTGTGGTTGAGGTCATGGAAGATGGACCTGGACTCCAAAAAGACCTTGGAGGTACTCCCTTTATTGTTTGGGGAAGACCTAAATAAAATTGTGTCTGAACTGGCGGCTGCTAAGACTACCTTTCTTCCAAATACTATTCCTTCTGCACAGAAGGCAAACGGTACCATTTTTCGTTCCTTTCGACCTCAAGGGAAAGCAAAGGTCAGGCATACCCGAGACAATCTCATGCTTCCAAAACCACTAAGCCTAAGACAAAGCAGTCTTGGGCTGCCCGTTATCCTGCTTTTAAACAAGACACGCATGCCACATGACGGGGCGGGTCAGGGTGGGAGGCTGACTTCTGAAGTTCACCCAGGTCTGGTTGAAGACCACTTCAGATGCATGGGCGCAAGAAGTTGTCTCTCACAGGTACGCACTCTCAAGAGACGTCCCCTTCGCCAGTTTTGCACCACGCTCATCCCTTCGAGTCTAATAAAGGTGAAAGCTCTGCAGCAGGTTGTGAGTTCTCTCCAGGATACAGAAGTGGTCATGCTAGTACCTCTGTCCCAAAGGGACAGTGGTTATTACTCGACCCTGTTTCTAGTCCCAAAACCCGATGGGTCCTTCCGGCCTATAGTCAACCTCAAATCACTAAACAAGTTTGTGAGAGTGTCCATGTTCCCTATGGAGATGCTGCGCTCAATTGTACTGGCGATGGAACCCAGAGACTATATTGTATCCCTGGATATTCAGGATGCGTACCTGCATATAGGTATTGCCAAGTCACATCAGCATTATCTGCGGTTTGTTATTGGCAACCTACACTATCAGTTCCAGGCGCTGCCATTTGACCTGGCTACGGCTCCTCAGATTTTCACCAAGGTCATGGCCGTAATGACGGCACATCTCCGTCGCCAGGTAGTCAGGATCCTGCCGTATTTGGATGACTTGCTGATCCTGCCAAACTCCCACGATGTCCTCCTCAGTCATCTACAACTGACGGAAAGCTTCCTACAAGCCCACGAGTGGCTTATCAAATGGAAGAAATCCTCGCTGGTCCCAGATGAGAGCATGGTGCACCTGGGGGCACTCCTGGACACACATAGTCAACGTCTGTTCCTGTCTCCGGAGATAGTCCTGAAGCTTCAGGGCAGGATAAGATGCTTCCTTTGTCGCCCCAGAGTGTCGATGCACGTGGCGATGCAAGTACTTGACCTGATGGTGTCGGCATTCGACATGGTAGAGTACGCTCAATTTCATTCCCGCCCTCTGCAGAGGTAAATTCTTTCCAAGTAGATCAAATCTCACATGATTACATTTACTCCGGAGGTTCGTCAATCGCTGACGTTGTGGCTACAGGACCAGCAATTGAGCAAGGGCCGTACCTTCTGGATCCCCGGCTGGGTCCTGCTGACGACGGATGCCAGTCTGCGGGAATGGGGTGTGGTGTTGGAGCAACACTCTTTCCAGGGTCGTTGCACAAAGGAGGAGTCTCTCCTCCCGATAAACATTCTGGAGCTGCGGGCGGTGTTCAATACGTTACCTCTCGCCCTGTGTCTGGTACAGAACAGGCCTATTCAAGTATAGTCAGACAATGTTGGAAGTGTCAAAAATCCTTCGATGGGCGGAACGCCATCTGCCAGCAATATCTGCAGTGTTCAGTACCTTTGAAAAAGCTGCAAGCTCTATGGAGCGAAACGCATCAGGTACTACCCATTGGAACAGGACAATCTCTAATTGGATCTGAACCAGCCCTCACCATCTACCAGCCATCCAGAGGAGTCACAGAGAGGCACCATCTAAGCACCGCACTGCATGAGGTATACACCTATACATGGGACACGCTATTCAATCCTCTAGCGGTGTAAGGAAATAATATTGGACTCTCTAACCTATACAAAAAAGACTCTCTAAATTGGACTTTATTGGACTTTCATATAATTCAAGGGCACAATCTGGAACGGATCCTCTGTATTACACTACGTCATATGTCCTGACCCACTATTTAGGGTAAATTATTTCCTCTATTATATGAAATATGTGGCATAATAATCATTGCACAGAATATTGTTTTTAATGAATTGATTTTTATTAAACTGTTTTAATTCAACACACTTAGTGTAATTATATGGTTCTTTCCTCTTGAAGCGCAGCCTTCTTTTCTATTATTTTCTTGTTGTCCACTGGCTTCTGAATGTTTACTGGTGACCTTAGACGTCACCAATTTATATACCAATATTGTTCATACAGAAGGAATTTCCGCTGTAAGGGAATGTGTGAGCCGCAGTCCACAGTATGTAGGTCCTCCTATGGAATTTTTGCTTTTGATGATGGAGGTAGTGCTCCACAAAAATTACTTTCTTTTTAACAACTCTTTCTATTTACAACTTAAAGGCAGTTGTTGGCAGGGAAGATGTTCTTGCAGCTGCTGCAATCTACTGCATGCTGTTGCTAAATGCTGAAAATGTCCTGAACATTTTTGGCACACAAAAAGCATCTCCTGCACGCCCCTGTCATTTAAAAAAAACCTATACCACCAAGTTGATTGTGTGAGCAAAACATGGGTCTTGTTGGAATTCACCCAGCTGTAATGCTTTCACAATATTAGTGACATTATCAGTAATCCCAAATCCTGAGGAGAGTCCAGGTGGGGTAAGCCATTTTGCTATGACTTTCCTTAGTTTTTGTCAGCAGTATGCCTCTTAGTAGAACCAATGATACAGAGATTAAGCTGCCTCTGAATGAGCTGGTGTTGTTTATTAGATACTGCTGCTGATGATGCTGCTGCTGAAGGTAATTCACCCACCCAGTGGGCTGTCACAGTGCAGGTGCTGGGATCTAGTTGAGAGAAGGGAGCTAGCTGATGCTGGACTGCTTGTTTTTTTTTTTTGCATAAGTTTCCGATGTTGACAAAAAAATTTCATGAGCTCGCTGCAAATGACGTAACAGTGAGGAGGTTCCTAAATGATTAACAACTCTACCTCTACTTAGTGTGGTTTACAAACACTACAGACAGCTTGACAACTGTTGTCTGAATCTGGGTAAAAATAATTCCAGATGGTCCTATGCCCAGGCATGACAACTCATTAAAGCCACAATCAGCTACATCAATATCCCCCTCATCCTCTTGCACTTCCACAGCAGTAATTTCTACAGTATGTGAGCATGTTGACTTGACATTTGCAGAGGATGCAGAATGGTGGAAGGAGTATCAGAAAGGTCAGACTTCGGGTACCACTGCAGACAACCCCAACACGTCACACATGGAGGCGTGATTTTGTGGCCCTTTCGAGAGTGCACGCCATAGGCGTGTGAACAATCTCACCTACCGCATCAGGAGCCATCTCCACTGGGGGTGGATAATAGCACAGCAGAGCTTTGGCTGAACTCCTCTCTTCAATGAGTAATAGCCCCCATACATTACAGATGTATTCGGTCAATGTCAGGATACCCCAATGGCTGGGTCAGGAAAATTAGGAATATTAAACATGTTTAAAAATCCTGATTCTCTGATACTGACCAAAAACAATGTTCTTTATACATGTGCTAACCCCAGATGTCCCTACTACTACCCTTACCCAATCTATTTTACCACTACCACCATCACACCCACCACATCCCCCAGCTGCCATGTGTCACTACTACTATTCTTTCTTACCCAGTCTCTCATACCACTACCACAATCACCCCCACCACCTCCCACAGCTACTATGTCTATGCAGATGACTATGCAGAGTTGCTTGTCACTGATGCTGAGCAGCTCTGCTTAAGTGCCTGTGGCCATGGAGGCAGGGGTAGTTGTGTAAGACTGGGGGGAGATACCCTCCAACATAACCCATTCCATTAAGTACAAAATGCTCTGTTTCTGGACTTTCTTGCCCATGGCAGTTGCAGAGGTGCAGTTCAAAATTCAAAAAGGGGAACAACACCAACTGCCAGTGAGTCCTGGTGGAGGGTGATGTTTGACAGAGTTTGGGGTAGCAGTTGGTGTAGCTCCCCTATTTCAATTGTGGTCTGCACCCCACCTTTGCAACTGCCACTGGCAAGGAAGTCCAGGAACAGAGCATTTTGTCCCAAATGTATTAAGCCTTAAAATGTGATAGAGTGATAAACAACCAGCCAATCAACTGCCATGTAACAGTCTGTGTTTGAAAAATGACAGGAGCTGATTGATTTATCAGTCTTTATCCGTCTCCACTTTATCACTTTTTAAGGTTTAATACATTTGGGCCAAATATTACCTAATGCAATGGGTCAATGGGCACATTTTTTTAATGTCAATGAGGGGAGGAGGCAGCATTTTAAAATCTCGCACTGGGAGCCAAATTGACTAGAAACAGCCCTGTAGGCCACTCACATTATTCACTTTGACTTGAGGCCCAAATAGCTTCCCTCCTCATGGATAGAGAGAATCATTCACTTTGGCTATAGGCCCAGATATCCATCCCTCAAATCTAATTGTGAGAATCAGCAGCTACTTTCACTGCTAGAACACAATAAGGTCATAGAGGTCCTCTTCTCTTACAGTTGGACTTGAGCTGAAAACAGTACCTTGTCTAGATTCACAAAGAGCATGTTTCTTAAGTTTTGTGGAAAACTTCAATTTATAACGTTAATAAAGAGTAGCTTTACAGAAAAGGCATAAGGAACATTCAAAAATATTTAAAATGCTTATTCTATAAATCACTCTTGGCATATCTCATTCACAAATAAAAGGAAATATTCATGCACTGCATCACTGGATTGCTATCCAGGCCCTGGGGTCTATAAAAATAACTGTACAACATTGGGTTTATAAGAGTTTTGGAAGACTGATGTAATGGATAATTATGCAGGACTCGGTCATGCAAAAAAAATGACGCAGGTAGCACATTCCTTGGGAAAAAAATAAATCTATCTTTGGTTACTTGGTCATTATTTAGCATTTAGACTTGATTCCCTTATAATCCAAGCATTCATGGAATGACAGATGTGTACATTCTAATTTTATAAATATTTTATTACCATTTCACAGGAAAATCATGCAAGCAGAACTCATAGAAACAGTAGTGTTAGATAAGATGTCACTGTTACGACACCATGTTACTTTCCCATACAGTGACTATTGAAGGGGATTTCACATGTAAATACAAACTGCAGACATATGTTGGCAGCTGTGGTCTTCTCAATCAAGTGACAGTCTATAGCTATGAGACATCCATAGAAACAAGAGCAGATATGTCTGGGGAAATAGGGCCCCCATTTGGAAGGTGGGACAGGTCCAGGGTCTGCATCAGTGGGCACAGACTTCCTGGACCCTGGTGTCTGGATTCTACAGCCAGCCTGAGCAAGAGTTAGCTTATGTAGGCTGGCCGGTGTCTGTAACCATCACAAATCATGACCGATGGTCGCAATGGTGTGATCCGAGGCTGCTTCTTCGGACGCAACACTCAGATCCATACTAATGCTAACAGGAATTGTCTGTCTCCTACAGACGCCTCCTGCTGCATTAGAATTTTATTTAGACTGAATTGCACAGCCAATTCTTTGCAGCAGTGCAATTCCATACAAACATGAACCGGGCCCCATATTCATGCAGAAACGGCTGTGTCACAGAAATAACCCACAGTTGGAATAATGATTAGCATTACTGTCTCACATCACTGAGGTCTTGAGTTCGATTCCCACCGCAGCCCTAACTGTGTGAAGTTTGTATATACACCCCCGTGCTTGGGAACTGAACCATGCTGCTGTAATCATCTGTAAAAGTGTTAGCATTATCATAACAGCTGTCCTGGTTTGACTAAATCCGCAAATATTAATAATTATACACCTATAACATCTACAACAACAGTGGCAAACACAGGATTTTTAGGGGGCGGGGGTTTAAAATATGTGAGATATATTATCTATCTATCTCTCCCACACATACAGAGCCAAAGGAGACATGAAGAGAGAGAGAGAGAGAGAGAGAGAGAGAGGGGCAAGCATCGGGAGAGAGAGGCATGGCGGGGGAGAGGGAATGGGGAGAAACAGAAGGTGGACATGAGGACAGAGAGAGGGGGAGAGAGACATGGGGAGCGACAGGGCATGGGTAGGGAGAGAGGTATGGAGAGAGAGAGGGCGGCATGGAGAGGGGGGCATTGGGAGGGAAAGAGAGATGGGGAGCATAGGGAGAGGGAGGGGGCATGGAGAAAGAGAGAGGCATGGGAGAGGGAGAGAGAGGGGGGAAGGGGCATGGGGGAGAGAGAGCGAGGAAGAGAGGCATAGGGGGAGATTTTAGCTACAGCACAATGAGGAGAGGTGTCTGGGAGAGCAGTTACAGCACCTGCAGGTCAGGAGGAAGCCCCGTGGTCCCACAAGCAGGGCGCACTGGGATGTGCAGTGCTATTTGTTAAGATATGGTGTGCTCTGTACCTGTCTCCTTCTGTGTACCAGTCTATAGGTGCATCCCCTAGTGTTAGACCTCTAGTGCCAGGATTCACTCAGAGGTGGAGTTATATGATGTAGTTCCTGTTCCTCCATCTCAGAGAGTGTGAGGAGAGTGTGACACACAGAGACTGAGAGACAGAGTCCTGGTGTACAAGTGTGCAGAGCTGAGACTGGAAGCAGATCTCAGCTACAGAGACTCACAGTGCATGCATCATCTTCTCTACAGTGGGAGTCAGACTGCATGGCTGTGCAGTCCTCCATCCCTCACCACCACAGACATCTCCTGATAAGTACCACTACCTATTGCTGTTACCTTGTGTGCTGTATGGGCGCCTGATTACCGCTATCAGTGTTACATCTGTGTCACTTGTGTTCACTAAATAAACCTGCACTACTGTTTAAGTCACCAAGTGTGTGGACTGACATCACTGCACCAGATAGCCCAGAACACTCTGCCAACAGGTTATGGGCCCAGTCCTGCGCCCAGACCCGCGTGTACTTGAAGATTAACCCCCTGAGTGCATTTGAATAATCACAGTGACACAGTCTAAAGTGACATTTTATACAAGTGCAGAAAGGATTTATAATACAGGACACAGCATGAACTTTGCTAAGCTGAAATGTTCAGAGAACTATCCTACATGGAAGAATGCCATGGAGATGCAGCATAAGCAGGAAAAGTTGTGGAAGGTTACTATAGACCAGGGAACAGGTCCAAACCACATAGACAGAGCATGTCTATTCAATAATCAGTGGGAAAGTGTCAGCAAAGGACATGTGGATAGCCCAGCAAAATGCATATGAATATAAAGGTCTAATGAGAAGGATAAGTTTAAGACGCATGCTAAAGGAACAAATTGCCTGCAAGGACAGGAATGATTACATTGATAAGTTATTGTCGATAGCTCAGCAGTTGACATCTGAGGGGACACAGGTGGACGAGGAAGAGGTCGCAATGGCTATGTTACAGAATCTGAAGCCAGAATTTGTTGCGTTAGAGTCAAACTACACTAAACTGACAACAGAGATTGTAAGAGCCAAGTTGCTGCAGTTCCAAGAACGTATTCCTGTCGAGACCATAGTTGAGGGTTCTGCCTTGATCACAAAGGGCACAAAGTCCAGAAAGCACAAATTCAAGTGTTTTGTATGTCACAAGATAGGACATAAAGCTTCAGATTGCAAGATGAGAAATTCCAGTGGTGCGCAGAAGCAGCGTGACAAACCAAACAAGTCAGCACTGAATGTAGCAGTCACAGGAAGGATTGCTGGTACATGGACTCGGGGGCCATTAGACATTTCAGTTGCACTAAGCATTGGTTCAATTCTTTAACACCGTGTGTTCCCACTACAGTTACAGGGATTGGAAATAAGGCCCTCACTGCATTACAAGCTGGGACAATCACAGAACATTTAAAAATTGGAGGTGAGACAGTTGTTACAGATATCCATGATGTGTTGTACGTGCCTGATTTAGGAAATAATCTCACTGCTATCAGCGTCATAGAGAAAAAAGGCCACAAAGTTCAATTTCAGAAGGGCAAGTGTATGGTGCAGAATAAAAGAGGGACTGTTTTCGCTTCAGCAACCCAGTGCAACCAACTATATGTCCTGGACACTGAGGAGTGTACTGCAATGATGGCTACTGAGGAGAAACAGTCAATGGAGCTGTGGCACCAACGCTTGGGTCATCTGGGTTATGACAAGTCCAGAAACTGCTAGACGGATTGGTAACAGGGATCACCGTGAGCAACGCTTAAAGACCCATGTGTGAGAGTTGCATAAAAGGCAAGCAAACTCGCAACCCATTTCCACATTCAGTTAGTAGAGGAGAGACATAGTAAGCTCTAGTGCACACAGATGTGTGTGGTCCAATGGAGGAAGAATCAATCAGTGGCTACAGGTATTTCATGACTCTCATCGATGACACCACAAGAATAACACACGTGTACTTTCTTAAGGAGAAAAGTGAAGTTGTCAACAAAATTGTGGAGTACAAAAACCTGGTGGCGAATCAGACAGGTCTGAAACTAAAGATCCTGAGATCAGACAACGGTGGAGAGTATGATAACAAAGTCTTTGCCGCATTCCTTAGGAAATATCGCATAAAGCATCAGCTAACAATTGCCTACATGCCTGAACAGAATGGCACGAGTGAGCGGGAAAACCGCACAATTGTGGAGAGAGTACGGACTATGTTAAGTGATGCAGGCCTGGAAAAGAGTTCTGGGCAGAAGCAGTATCTACTGCAGTATACCTAAAGAATCGTGCACCTACAGAGGCCGTCAAAGGTAAAACGCCACTGGAGGCGTGGTCCAGGAAAAAAAACAAGTATCAGTAATCTTCGTGTCTTCGGGAGCAAAGCTTTTGCACATATACCAAAGGAGAAAAGGAGAAAGCTAGATCCAAAATCGATAGAATGTATAATGCTCGGATACTGCAACAAAATCAGAGGATACAGACTTTGAAATGTTACAGGTAAATGTCTTCTTAAATCCAGAGATGTAGTATTCTACAAGACAGCACCACTAACTGGAGCAGTGGAGCAACAACAAAATATATTATTGGATGTACAGGCAGCAGAAAGCGTGTCTGAATCTGAGAGTGTCAAAGCAGACAACAAGTCAGAGAACAGAAGTTCCACAAGGAGCAACAAAGGTATTCCAGCCAAGAAATACAGTGAGGAGTATGCAAACATAGCTTACTGTGAACCTCAAAACATACAGGAAGCAAAGTCAAGCAGTGCTTGGACAGAGTGGAAGTCAGCAATTGATACAGAACTGTCAGCACTAAATGATAACAGTACATGGACTATGGTTGATAGACCAAGCGACTGTAAAATGATTAAGAACAAGTGGGTCTTCTGCAAGAAGTTGAACTCAGACGGGACAGAATGACAGATGCAAAATCAGTAAGTACTCCCATTGATAAAAGTACAAAGATTGTCAAGCCCATGTCACCAAGCCAGTCCGCAAATAATCCTGGGAGAAAACACTGGATTGCAGTAAAGATAATACTAAGGTACCTCAAAGGTACAAGTTCACTAAAGCTGAAATTTCCAAGATCATCAGATACCAGCTTAAAAGTATTCCGTGACTGGGGATCAGAAAAAGACAACAGACATTCTTATACTAGATACCTGTTTGCACTGTCAGGCACAGCCGTAAACTGGGCAAGTAGGAAACAACCCACAGTAGCTCTTTCTACAACAGAGGCAGAGTATATGGTGCTCACAGAAACTTCAAAAGCGCTTTGGATAAGAGAGACTTTATGTGAATTAGGTCTTCTTTACCACAGTGAGATCATCAACATAAAGTGTGATAACAAGGGAGCAATTGATCTTTCTTGTAGCACAAAGCATCATGGACGGTGAAAGTGAAGTTAAGAAAATATCGCTGACATGTTGACAAAAGGACTGTCATCACACTTGCTACTTGCATTCCTGATGGAAAGTGGACTAGAATATGGTTAATGTTGATTTATTCTTACTGTTTTTTGCTTCACATTATGTTTTCGGTTACAGGAGTGACTTGATTTGTTTGATAAAATGTCATGTTCTTTAAACTTGTCACCGGAGACAGTCTTGAGTGAGGGGGAGTGTTAGGATCATAGGTGTGCGCAGGGGGGGTTCCTGGTGCGCACAGGCACCCCCTAATGTCTGACACCCTGATCTCACATGCCTGATGTAGCGATCGCCGAACAAGCTGATTACTGTCTCCTCTGCGCTGCACCCTGTCAGGACTGTATTACTGACCGGACGCCTGGGTTAATCAAGGGTGCCACTGCCACTGGCTTTCAAACTCCCAGCTCAACCTCCATGTAAAAAAACAGTATGATGTGATGTGATTACCCGCCACACCCGCCACATGCCCACCTCTCTCCTTCTATGCTATGCCAACGCCAGCCACTGATGAGGATCAGCAACATTGACACGTCACTCGTTTTTCCAGCAGCAGCAGTACTAGTCTGCGACTGTCAGTGTCAGTGAGTGGCTGACTTGTAAATAAGCTGCTGCAGCTTGCAGAGGAAAGAGAGGGGGAGCCAGACCAGGCTGAGGAGGAGCAGTGTAATTACAGTGAGTGCCATGAGGGGTGTTTGTTTGGTGCACACCACAACATCTGACAATGTATCTGCTTTATTAGGATTGGTACAAGGGTGAACATTTTATATTGCGTTGACCATCAATAGATGGTGCTAGACACGCCCAAAAGGCGGTGCTAGACACACCCCTCTGACGGTGCACCCCCTAATAAAATGTGCTGCGCACGCCTATGGTTAGGATATGGTGCACTCTTTACCTGTCTCCTTCTGTGTACCAGTCTATGGGTGCATCCCCTAGTGTTAGACCTCTAGTGCCAGGAGTCACTCGGAGGCAGAGTTATATGATGTAGTTCCTGTTCCTCCATTTCAGAGAGTGTGAGGAGAGTGTGACACACAGAGAAACTGAGAGACAGAGTCCTGGTGTACAAGTGTGCAGAGCTGAGACTGGGAGCAGATCTCAGCTACAGAGACTCATAGTGTTCCAGTGCATGCATCATCTTCTCTACAATGGGAGTCAGACATCCACCATCACCACCACAGACATCCCCTGATACCACTACCTAATGCTGTTACCTTGAGTGATATATGGGATCCTGATTACCACTATTAGTATTACATCTGTGTCACCTGTTCACTATATAAACCTACATCACTGTTTAAGGGAGATTTCCCCAGAGATGTGTGCTGAGCGGGCTAGCACAGACCGCTCAGCACACATCTCTCCCCCCGCTCAGCACACAGCGTGATGTTCTGAGCGAGGGGGGGGGGGGGGGGGGGGTAACACACTGTAATCCCAATCCCAATTTGAATTGGGATTACAATGTTATTTGTGAGTCACTCATATATTTATGACCCATATCAAACAATGTATATTTAAGCAGACATGACTACACTTTTCAGTGTCTTCTTGCTTTGATAATAGCAAACTTTGATTATGCCAACATTTGAAAATTTATTACTATACCATTTTTGCACCTTTAGGAGTGGAGGTTCTTTAATGTTTGGTCAAATAACCGTAATATATGAATCGTGCCCAGAGGTCATTCCCATATTTTAATATTTGTATGTGTTTGTGACTTTGTGTATGTTTTTTTAACTGCGGTTTGGCATCTTCTACCATTTCTATTGAAATTATGTTAGTTAATTCTAACCTCTGTTTAACAACATTGTATGTCTCGTTATCTAGGTAACTGTGTGCCTAATTCAGACCTGATCGCTAGGCTGCGTTTTCGTACAGCCTGCGATCAAGTCTACACTGCGCATGCGTATGCACCGCAATGCGCAGGCGTGTTGCACGGGTACAAAGCAAATCACCGCTCAGCGATGGGTTTGTGCGTTGAATCCACTCACACGGGCATTCGCAAGGAGATTGACAGGAAGAAGCCATTTGTGGGTGTCAACTGACCGTTTTCTGGGAGTGTTTGGAAAAACACAGGCATGTCCAAGCGTTTGCAGGGCAGGTGTCTGACGTCAATTCCGGTGCTGAACAGGCTAAAGCGATTGCAGCGGCTGAGTAAGTCCTGGGCTACTCAGAGACTGCACAAAATCTGTTTGTACAGCTCTGCTACACATGTGTTCGCACACTTGCAAAGCGAAAATACACTCCCCTATGGGCGGCGACACTATGCGAACGCAGGACTGCAATAAACCCCTAGCGAGCGAACAGGTCTGAATTAGGCCCCTTGTGCACACCGCTATTGGCTCACTTAGCCGGCGCTGCCCGATGACAACACAAGCCTGGCTTCGGTACACTGTGGAAGTCCCGTGTGCGCTGACAGCGGCGCTGGGCAGGTGAGCTTAATTTCACTAATTTTATTAATTATTATGAGGTCAGTAGGGTATATATGTTGTGTATGTTTGTATATGCACTGATTGTCCCTGACGATGGGCGGTTGGATGAGTAGGCATGGCTCGCAGTCTCGGTTCCAGTTCAGCTCAAAGGTGCTTGATGGGGTTGAGGTCAGGGCTCTGTGCAGGCCAGTCAAGTTCTTCCACACTGAACTCATTTAGCATATCATACAACCCATTAAGAACCTAGCAATCTGGTGGACCATTATGCAATAGATAGCATCTATCCTTGTGTATCAATGCCTATTTCCCTATAGATTGTAAGCTTGCAAGCCTGTCTTTGCCCAGTTTTGTTCTAAAACTGTTGTTCTAATTGTAAAGCACAACGGAATATGCTGCACTATATAAGAAACTGCTAATAAATAATATCTTTATAGTCCTTGCTTTGTGCACTGGGGCACAGTCATGTTGGAATAGAAAAGAGCCTTCCCCAAACTGTTGGCACAAAGTTGGAAGCATAGCATTGTCCAAAATGTCTTGGTATGCTGAAGCATTGATTGTCCTTCACTGGAACTAAGGGACCTAGCCCAAACCCTGAAAAACAGCCCCATACAATTATCCCTCCTCCACAAAACTTCATAGTTAGCATAACGCAGTCAGGCAGGTAACGTTCTACCGACATTTGCCAACCCCAAACTCGCCCATCTGACTGCCAAACAGAGAAGCGTGATTCATCACTCCACATAACACGTTTACATTGCTCCACAGTCCAGTGTCGGTGTGCTTTATACCACTCCATTCGACGCTTGGCATTGGCTTTGTGAAGCATGCATGCAGCTGCTCAGCAATGGAAACCCATTCCATTAAGCTCCCGCTGCACAGTTTTTGTGCTTACATTAATGCCAGTGGAAGTTTGGAATCTATGGATTAAGCTATGGAATCACCAGAGTGTTGGCGACTTTTATGCACCATGCGCCGTAGCAGTCGTTGACCCCACTCTGTGATTTTACGTGGTCTTCCACTTCGTGGTTGAGTTGCTGTTCTTCTTAAAAGCTTCAACTTTCTAGTAATATCTCTTACAGCTGACCATGGAAACTCCAGCAGGGATGAAATTTCACGAACTGTTTTATGGCAAAGGTGGCATCCTAGCACAGTACAATGCTTGAAGTCACTGACCTCTTCAGAGCAACCTGTTTTGCATCACAAATGTTTGCAATTGGAGACTGCATGACTAGGTCCTTGATTTTATACCCCTGTGGCAACGGGTCTGATTGAAACACCTGAATTCAATTATACCCCTTTCAGACCGCAACAGGCGGGTCACCAGCACCCGGGAGCCGTACACAGTGCTTTCCGGGTGCGACCAGCCTGAGCCCCTTTCACAGCACTGTCCCCAGCCCAGCATATGGCTGGGTTGGTGACGACAGGGGTGACGCGCGCGGGGGCGGCGCTTTGGGATCAGATGATCTCCAATCACTGCCCATCCAATCCATACAGTGGGAACAGGAAACCGGCCACATCGACCCGGCAACCCGTTCACACCGCTGAAGCCATATTCAACCCTGATAGCTACCAAGGTTGAAATACTGGGTCTCTTGATCCGGGATATTTCCCCTGGGCCCTTTCAGACCGCACAGCAACCCAGGTTACTACTCGCTCATGTGCAATAACCTGGGTTACAAGCTGGTGGTCTGAAAAGGGTATGAGTGAGTGAGTGAGTTAGTGAGTAAGTGAGTGAGTGAGGGCTTTCACATTTATATTTATAGTTTTGCATAACAGTTCTTAAATAAATATCGATTTATAAATCCTACATAATAAATTTGTGAAGATTCTATTTGGAGCTATTTATCATTTCCCCTAAGCTGGACCAGCTGCAAAATAAGCAGCCTCCCCAAAGAAGCCTAAAAGCTACCGCGGCTAAAGGTGAGTACACGCTTAAGCGACTCTGCTGACGATTTACCTTGAGCACACACACTGCAATCTTGCTAACTGCCTAACGATATGTTATATTGTTAGGTCGCTAACAATGTTTCGCTGCTCCTGTACACACTAAAACAACTTTTATGCCACTCCACTATCGTGGAGTGGCATAAAGCCATACACGCTGCATACAAACTGCATGATAGGCACAAAATTGCTAGCGATATTGCTAGGTTTGATGTGCAGCACGGACGACAAGCAACAGTCACTAGCGACCAGCGGTAGCGCACAATCATGCATACACACTGAGCGATATAGGCCCTGAGGGGATGAAAAGAGGATTGACATAATTATGTTATTACCGATGTGTGGTTTGCGTGAACGATAATGCCCAAATGGACAATCGGATCAAAATTTGGAATGTACCTCCAGTGTGTAGAATTTAATAAACTACAAAAAATGCGAAAGCCCTCACTCACTGACTGACTTATCACTAAATTCTCTTACTTCCAGACATGTTAGGAAGATGAAATTTAACAAAAGGTATTCTGCAGGTGGGAAATAGAAAAACTACGTAATTACATATCTCCCAACATTAGGAGACGAGGTAGTGGGACGCGCACAGCGTCTATTCATCGCTGCTCTGCTAGGCACTGTAGGCAGAGCAGCGAGTGGGTGGGACAGTCACAAAAAAAGGGACTGTCCCGCAAAAACCGGGACAGTTGGGAGCTATGTAATTAAAATTTCAATAAACCTCCCATAAGGGGATGAAAATGGAGTTGACTGTCAAAGTCGAAAAATATTGTAATGCATACACCATGTACTAACCCCATACACATGCCCACTGCGCATGCACTTATTCCGCCGTGCATGCACATATCCGCAATTTGCGTAGGATCGCTCCTGCGATCATGCGCGTGGTATGGGTATTTACGGCGGAGTTTGTGAGCGCATAGAGGGTTATCAGAACATTACATATTTAACCCAAATAGTGCACATTGTACACATAGCCCCCTGCACCACATCAGAAAGAAATAGCTGTTTAAAATGGTTACAGAACAAGGGGATTCACCTTTACAGGATAGGAGGGGACAGAACAAGGTTACAAGGTGGTATTTGGTATCCAGCTGTAGGGTATTTTAAGGGAAACATTCTGGTGTTGGTTTGAGGAAGATCGCATGTTCTTGAGGATAGTTAGATGCAGAAGCAGAATATAGGTTTAAACTGTATTTACTGTATATTATGTATGCGGGGGGAATCCAGAGGAGACCACCCACAAGAGCAGTTAAGAAAGACATCGCCCACCTATTCAAACAGACCTATGACCTCTCCTGTACTGTTAATGACCATCCCTGTGTCCAATGAACAAAGAGATTACAGTATCCATTGTGTTATGTTTTGGATGAAGTGAATAAAGAGAGCTTGCAGCAGGCTTGGAAACACAAGACTCTGAACGCTTTCTACCTGATAAGCGGAGGACCGGCCGGGTTGCGCAAGCGAACATTCTCACGTATGTACATTGACTGTAGCCATTATTCTGTTGTAGATTTATCTTGTTAGCCTGTAGTGTATAATTTGTACTGTTTTACCTTTTGAAATAATCCACTGTGGCCTTAGAACCCTGTGGTTCAACTACATATCGGTGTTGTGTCCTCATTTCCCTGCTAGGGTTTAAAGCGTATTTAACTGTATAAGGTTTATAAGTATTGATAAGGTGTACGCACTGCGGGTACTTTATACCGTCAGCGCTACTTAAGGTTTAAGGTATAACATCATTGCAGTGCTTTGCTGCATAAAGGTTTAAAGCAGGCTTGTCCAACCCGCGGCCCGCGGGCCGCATGCGGCCCAGGTCGGCTAGTAATGCGGCCCAGGAGCAGCGCTGCAGCAGAGGTTTTTTTTTTTTTTTTTGCAGAGTACGGACACCACATGTGAAGCTGAGCCGGCCCCAGCAGGCTGTCAGCACATCCTGATTGGATTGCTGCCGCTGGGACCAGCACCAGCTCACGCCCTCTCCGCTGTCAGTCACAGTGTAGCCCTCCTCCGCTGCATAGCGGCACACGTGACTGAGCAGCACGAGAGTAGAGGAGCCCAGCGGAGAAATTGGTTCTACAAGAACTCGTAAGTGAGCCGGGGGGGTGTCTGAAGTCCGTGGCCGCGCCCCTGTACAGTGTCCCGGGGGGGGGAAGGAGAGAGGAGGTCTGAACCGCTGTACAGTGTCGGGGGAAGGGAGGGTCTGGTCTGAAGTCCAGCGCCACGCCGCAATACAGTGTCCGGGGGGTTTCTTGGGAGCTGGGATGGACTATATGTCCAGCGCTGCAGCAGTAAAATGAGGCCGGAGGTGTCTAAACTCCACAGTACAGATTGGTTCGGGGGGAGGGGGTAACGAGGATGAAGTCAGGTGCCACTGCAGTACAATGTGTCCGGGAGGGGGGGTTTGGGGTCCGCTGTCAGTCACAGTGTAGCCCTCCTCTACTGCATAGTGGCACACGTGACAGCAGCACGGAGCTCAGCCCAGCGGGAGAAATTTGTGGGCCCTTGAAGAAGCACAGTGTGGAGGGGGGGGGGAGGGAGAGGAGGAGGAGAGGAAGAGGACTACAGTGTGCGTGTGGGGGGGGAGAGGAGGAGGAGTACAGTGTGTGTGTGTGTGTGTGTGTGTGTGTGTGTGAGGGGGGGGAGAGGAGGAGGAGTACAGTGTGTGTGTGTGTGGGGGGGGGAGGAGGAGTACAGTGTGTGTGTGTGTGTGTGTGTGAGGGGGGGGAGAGGAGGAGGAGTACAGTGTGTGTGTGTGTGGGGGGGGGAGGAGGAGTACAGTGTGTGTGTGTGGGGGGGGGAGGAGTACAGTGTGTGTGTGTGGGGGGGGGGAGGAGTACAGTGTGTGTGGGGGGGGGGGGAGGAGGAGTACAGACTACAGTATTTAAAATTAATAGAAGTAAATATTCATAAATTGCTACAGTGTGTGTGGCGGGGGGGGGGGAAGGGGGTGATCAGACTTGCCGATGGGGAGGGTGGATAGTGTGCCTGCCAGTGCGGGGCACAATCATGTGTTTGGAGCTTGTTGATGGGGGTGGGAATGTGCCTGCCAGTGCTGCTGGAGGTGGTAACTAGCTCCACAATCAGTCTGGGTTGTTTTTTTCTTTTTTTTTCTGGGGGGGGGGGGGGTATAGGGGGTTAGGTGCCTGCAGCTGCCTTGGAGCAATAGAGCTCCACAATCTGTGCTTGTGGGTTTGGGGGGGATGGGAGATGAGGTGCCTGCCAGTGCTGACTTTAGAGCTCGGAGCAATATAGCTCATATCAGACACGAACATCCACCTTCAGTGTCTGGGGGTGAATGCAGTGTGTGTGTGTGGGGGGGGGTGTAGAGGGTGCCAGCAGGGGAGGGGGTATGGGAGTAGAGGTGCCTTTACGATAATAGAACTCAGACAACAACATGTCGGCAGTGGCAGATCTGTTTTGGATCCTGATTGTAAATTGTTTTGCTGTAATAATAATTGTAAAAAAAATGATGCTAAGTAACGCAAGTCTTACTAGGCTTATAAAAAAGTTAAGAAAATAAGAATTTACTTACCGATAATTCTATTTCTCATAGTCCGTAGTGGATGCTGGGGACTCCGTAAGGACCATGGGGAATAGCGGCTCCGCAGGAGACTGGGCACAAAAGTAAAAGCTTTAGGACTACCTGGTGTGCACTGGCTCCTCCCCCTATGACCCTCCTCCAAGCCTCAGTTAGGATACTGTGCCCGGACGAGCGTACACAATAAGGAAGGATATTGAATCCCGGGTAAGACTCATACCAGCCACACCAATCACACCGTACAACCTGTGATCTGAACCCAGTTAACAGCATGATAACAGAGTAGCCTCTGAAAAGATGGCTCACAACAATAATAACCCGATTTTTGTAACAATAACTATGTACAAGTATTGCAGACAATCCGCACTTGGGATGGGCGCCCAGCATCCACTACGGACTATGAGAAATAGAATTATCGGTAAGTAAATTCTTATTTTCTCTAACGTCCTAAGTGGATGCTGGGGACTCCGTAAGGACCATGGGGATTATACCAAAGCTCCCAAACGGGCGGGAGAGTGCGGATGACTCTGCAGCACCGAATAAGAGAACTCCAGGTCCTCCTCAGCCAGGGTATCAAATTTGTAGAATTTAGCAAACGTGTTTGCCCCTGACCAAGTAGCTGCTCGGCAAAGTTGTAAAGCCGAGACCCCTTGGGCAGCCGCCCAAGATGAGCCCACCTTCCTTGTGGAATGGGCATTTACAGATTTTGGCTGTGGCAGGCCTGCCACAGAATGTGCTAGCTGAATTGTACTACAAATCCAGCGAGCAATAGTCTGCTTAGAAGCAGGAGCACCCAGCTTGTTGGGTGCATACAGGATAAACAGCGAGTCAGATTTTCTGACTCCAGCCGTCCTGGAAACATATATTTTCAGGGCCCTGACAACGTCTAGCAACTTGGAGTCCTCCAAGTCCCTAGTAGCCGCAGGCACCACCATAGGTTGGTTCAGGTGAAACGCTGAAACCACCTTAGGGAGAAACTGAGGACGAGACCTCAATTCCGCCCTGTCCGAATGGAAAATCAGATAAGGGCTTTTACAGGATAAAGCCGCCAATTCTGACGCACGCCTGGCACAGGCCAGGGCCAACAGCATGACCACTTTCCATGTGAGATATTTTAACTCCACAGATTTAAGTGGTTCAAACCAATGTGACTTTTTGGAACCCAAAAAACTACATTGAGATCCCAAGGTGCCACTGGAGGCACAAAAGGAGGCTGTATATGCAGTACCCCTTTTACAAACGTCTGAACTTCAGGGACTGAAGCTAGTTCTTTTTTGGAAGAAAATTGACAGGGCCGAAATTTGAACCTTAATGGACCCCAATTTCAGGCCCATAGACACTCCTGTTTGCAGGAAATGTAGTAATCGACCCATTTGAATTTCCTCCGTCGGGCCTTACTGGCCTCGCACCACGCAACATATTTTCGCCAAATGCGGTGATAATGTTTTTCAGTTACATCCTTCCTGGCTTTGATCAGGATAGGGATGACTTCATCCGGAATGCCTTTTTCCTTCAGGATCCGGCGTTCAACCGCCATGCCGTCAAACGCAGTTGCGGTAAGTCTTGGAACAGACAGGGTCCTTGCTGGAGCAGGTCCCTCCTTAGAGGTAGAGGCCACGGATCCTCCGTGAGCATCTCTTGAAGTTCCGGTTACCAAGTCCTTCTTGGCCAATCCGGAGCCACTAATACAGTGCTTACTCCTCTCCAACTTATAATTCTCAGTACCTTGGGTATGAGATGGCAGAGGAGGGAACACATACACTGACTGGTACACCCATGGTGTTACCAGAGCGTCTACAGCTATTGCCTGAGGGTCCCTTGACCTGGCGCAATACCTGTCGAGTTTTTCCCAACGGTTTATAATCATGTGGAAGACTTCTGGGTGAAGTCCCCACTCTCCCGGGTGGAGGTCGTATCTGCTGAGGAAGTCTGCTTCCCAGTTGTCCACTCCCGGAATGAATACTGCTGACAGTGCTATCACATGATTTTCCGCCCAGCGAAGAATCCTTGCAGCTTCTGCCATTGCCCTCCTGCTTCTTGTGCCACCCTGTCTGTTTACGTGGGTGACTGCTGTCAAAGTCAGAAAAATATCTCTATGCACACTACCATATTTGCACCTCACACAGGTCCGTGCTGCGCATGCGTACGCTCTCCCGTACGTGCGCATACTCACAGTCGCGGGCACCCGCAGGCGCACGGTATGCTTATTTACGGTAGAGTTTATGTGATCGTAGCGTGCGTCTCAATCGTTACATATTTTCACTATATAATGTATTTTGTAGATCATGGTCCCTTTGATAGATTCTGAAAGTTTAGATAACATAGCATGTTCCTGAACAGAGAGATCCCTCTTTGTATTGTACGAAGGGTCTAACAGGGGTCATACAGTGGTGTTTGGTACCCATCGGAAGAGTATTTAAATAGCAATATTCCGGTGTTGGTTTGGAGCGGATTAATCGCTCGTGCGAATAGTTATGGACATAAGAAGTTTATGTCCATTTACTATTATTTGTTCTTATTTAGTCATGCGGCGGGAAACCCAGTATCCCACCCACCTGAACAGTTGGAAGCAGTCACAGCCCACCTGTATGAATCAACCTATGACCTTTTGTTATAATGCGAAGCCGAATTCCTGTGTCCAATGAACAATGAGATTGTAGGGACCATTGAATTGTATTGTGTGTGGGGCATAAATAGGCAGGCCGACCATATCCAGTTCACTCTCTTCAACGGTTCTCATTGCTGATAATCGGGAGCTGGATATCGAGGCGCATGCGATCGTTTCCCCTTGTGCGTAAGTGTTTCTCCGCAACTATATTGATCTTCTTGTTATTGTGGGCCAATTTCTCTCTCTCTCTCTCTTCTCTTTCTCTCTTATTTTCTCTTAAATAGTAATTGTATTATATTTCCTGTGTAGTTATCTGGTTAGGTAGTCTATGTTATATTGTAGTGTATGATTTGTATTTGTATTAATTCTTTTGCAAGTATATCATTCATAATATATATATATTAGGCGTTGGACCCTAAGCCCAGGTATCTGTGTATTTCTTATAGTGTTAAGTATTCTCAGAGCGTCGGTGACGCTAGAACAGCTTTAAAGGTAATAAGGTTATACTGTGTTGCATTTACACTCTATCATTACACTAAGGTTTTACTGCACAATACACTGTTTATGGTTTAGATACAAAGGTTTAACATTGTGAGCGTCAGCGCCGCTGGTGATCTCCTCGTGGTCCCGAGCGTCCGCTACGCTATAGCGAATCATTAAGTTAGTCGGCAGCCAATAGCGTGCCTGCCTGTGATCTCTTGGCCGTGAGCGAACGTGACGCTTGAGCGTCTCGACCACGGCTAAGCGATCGTTACGCAACGAGCGTACCCTTACGGTACTCCATACGTAAATAGCGTACAGTGTTCTTAGATCTCACAAAGGGTTTTATATAAGATAAATAATTAGCTTTATCAATTGCGGGCTCGTCCTGTCCTTCACATATCTGCACTAGGTAATTTCAGCAGACATTATCCAGCAGCAAAGGGCGGGAGATCATATTCCTCGTAGTGCTGTTTGGATAAGCGTCTGCTTCTCTTAGTAAAGGGTGCTGAAGGAATCCGGGAACCGGAGGTAAGAACAACACGCTAGTCTCTTTTTAAACTGTTTATTTTTCTGTCTTGCGTACACACGCACGCACACATATATATCTGCATTTCTTTTTTTCATTTGTGTATTTTCGTATATCACTCTCCTGTTTGCCAGTTTTATAGTTGATAAACGTGCTAAGAGAGATTTGCTGCTATTTCATAGTTTAAGAGTAAAAAGGTAATATAGTTAAAGTATAGACAAACACAGCTGTGCCTGAGAGACAAGGCGAAGTCAGTGTGGTGCGCGGTAGATGATAAAGGATCATCTACATTGATAAACGTATAAATTGTGTTACGGTGGATCTTTGCTTTGCGTACACGTGTCTCTAACAAAGGACTGAGACTTGCGTACGCAACCCAAGGGCCGACGCACGCAGCGTATATTACGCAACGGAGCGTACGGGTACGCCCACGTAACTCAAATCACAAGTGTTAATTTTTTTTCGACGCGATAAATAGCGCAACGCGGTAAATAACGCAAGGCGATAAATCGCGCAAATCTATTTTAACATTCGAAATTTAAATTAATAGATCCTTCTCCTAATTTGTAACACATCTGGTCTAAAGAGAAATTTCTGCGCAGAAATAGAAATAGAAACAAAAGTGTATATGTGGTGAGTGAGTGTTTGTTTTTACAATTTTTGAGGTTGAACCACAAGAAAAGTCGAGTTCTCGTGAGGTACATGCGTGTAAGTGACGTACATGGTGGCTAGGGAGGCATCCCTGGTTAAAACATACAATTTGAGCATTAGAGTGTAGCAGACCAGGAGGTCATACTGTAACAGACCAGGAGGTCATAGCAGACCAGCAGGTTTAGGTACAGCAGACAAGGAAGTCCGCTATACAGTCCACAGGCACAACACCAAGAAAGGGTTGGTGCAACACCCATATAGGCCATACAAGCTCTGGCTGAAGGAATTCGCAGCCGTAATTTTCGATTCCACTGATCGCTCCGTACATAAGATTAGTTGCTTATGTGCTGAACGATTGTACCGCACGTAATTGTGTGCATTAGTAAACCTGACCGGTACTATTTGTGTACGAAGGTCATAAACGCTATTTGTACATTCTAACGTGATTTGTGTAATTTTTTTTATTTTAAGGGTGGTTCGCTGCTCACTCAGGAACTATCCAACAACCAATAGTTACTGGAAAGAGTAAGTGTTCTTCGGATCACCCTCACAGGTTCCAGTAAATAGAGGTTCAGGTCGCAGGGGCCCTGGGTCGAGTACGCCAGCACCATATCGGTGTGATCAGGTCGTATTGGTCGGCGTGGGCGAGTGAGTGGGGTACTCGGTAAACCGCCACCGTCAGCCTATTTTGAACATTTTGGTTTGCGTAAGGGTTGGCTGAATAAAGCAACACCTTCGAACTATGGGGGCCACTTGTTCAGGTAGGGGGCGATCAACCTCGGTTCGGGTTGATTCAGTGAACCGACCAGTTGGGTCGGCAAGGTACGTAATGTGTGAGAAATACGGAAGTCACACAGAAGCTTTATGTGATGAATGGGAGAGAATGACAGTACATGACGGGGAGAAATTCCCAAGAGTAGGTAGCTTCAGCACAGAAGTGTTAACGAATTTAAGGAGAAGGATATGTCTCATTAAATCAGCCAAGAGACGAATCAAACATTACGATTATTTACAGTTGTGGCAACAGGAGGGTGACATACAGAGAGGATTGGCTCAGGCGGCGGGATCTGGCTCGATCAGGAAACTGATAGCCACGGCCCCACCGCCACCATATATATCGGGAGAAAAATTGGTTGCGGAGAATGACGCATTAAGGTGTAACAAACAAACACTTAGCAACTGTGTAAATGTTAAAGATAATGTTAACCAATTAACCAATGCAAGTATTAACCCGTGCAAGTTGTACCCTGTTTTGAACTTTCCTCAGGAGTGTGATCAAGAGGACGAATCGGCAACAATTTCAGCGCTCTCTCTAGCAGCCACCATAGCAGAGACCACAGTAGGCACAGCTCCACCCCCGAGATTAGTAACAAAGGCCCCTAGCGGAGGGATAGGTGAGGTCGTATCAACGGGTAAGTACGGCACCATACACTATGCTGAAACTATTTCACCACAGCCTGTAGAATCTACACAGAATGAGGTTGTTAGAGTTAATCCTGTTAAGGTAATAGTAGTTCCAAATGGGAAAACAGACACTTCAGGAGTCACTCCTGTTAGGAACATTGCCATGTACAGCCCATTTTCCCGAATGGAATTAAGGACCATAGTGTCTGAATTCCCTGACCCTAGAAAAGACTTAGTTGCCAGCCAAAAATACATCAGAGACCTAGGTAACACTGTAGAGCCCAACAATAAAGACTGGCAGATATTGCTGAGAGCATGTTTACCCTCCAATGTCGACGCAGCTCAATTTTTAGCTGACTGTGGATTAGATCAGGATGTACCTCTTACAGAAGTATACAACAAAGACAATGTAAAAAGAATAAGTTTACAGTTAAAGGAGTATTTCCCAGCCGTAGTTAAATGGAACAAAATATTCTCCATTAAACAGAAGGAGTCAGAAACAGCTGCAGAGTATTTTCACAGAGCATTATCAGAAATGGCAAAATACACAGGCATAGAGGACATTAAAACAAACATAAACCATCGAGAAGTAGCAGTATCGGTACTGATGGATGGTTTAAAAGAGTCATTGAAGACTAGGGTACAGACCACACAACCATGTTGGCGAGGTCTGTCTGTGGCTACTTTGAGAGAGGCTGCTATTGATCACGATAGGAACATCACCAGACACAGGGAACAACAAGGTGATAAGTTAATGGCAGTAAGTATACAGGCCCTGACCACAAGGCAGCCTTTGTTTATATCACCAAACCCTGTGGGTAAGTCAAATGTGGTTACTTGTTATTCTTGTCATAAACAGGGACACATGGCACGAGATTGTAGAGTGAAGAATTCACGAAACTCATACCAACCCCCTAGACAACGACACGACACACGACATTGGGATCAGGGTCCGCAGAAACGGAGTTATGAGCCACATGCAGGGGAAACAAAAAGATATCCCCCGAACAGAGACTGGCAAGCCTCTGGTAGCTCCCAATTAACTCCATCACAAGTAGTTGCTGCCAGCGGGATTCAGGGAGGTCACCATACCCAATAGGGGTGTGGCCATACCTGTAATCTGCAGCCAGTAAAATTGATTGCAAGCCTTGGAAGTGAACCAGAAATTGCAATCAATGTAGCTGGTAAATCATTAAACTTTCTTGTAGACACAGGGGCGGCCAAATCAGTGATAAATTCGACAGTGGGCATGAGAACCACTGGTAAGACAATTCCAGCCATAGGGGTAACGGGAGTAGTCCAGCACTACCCTGTTAGCAAACCAGCCGAGATTACAATAGGGCCTTTACATACCAAGCATTCCTTTTTGCTGGCTGCATCGGCACCGACTAATCTCCTGGGAAGAGACTTACTGTGTAAAATGGGGTGCGTCATTTATTGTACTCCTGAAGGTGTATTCTTGGACATACCTGAGAATCACGCTCAGGAAGTGCGAGACATGTTAGACTCCCCGTCAAAATTAATGTCACATACCATTATGACAAATAGGACTCCCTCCCAAGTAGAAGAAATGACATCTCAGATACCAGAGTCACTTTGGACTAAAGATGGACAGGACACTGGATTAATGGCAAACGTAGCTCCGGTAGTTGTACAAGTAAAAGATGGTAGGATAGCTCCAAAAATCCCACAGTACCCTCTGAAGCCAGAGGTGGAGTTAGGAGTGTATCCCGTAATAGAGCGCTTGCTACAACAGGGCATTCTAGTAAGAACGTCCAGCACTGCCAATAGTCCCATCTTCCCTGTTAAAAAGAGTGGGGGGAGGGGTTACCGGCTAGTGCAGGACCTAAGGGGGATTAACAAAATAGTTGAGAGTCAGTTCCCCGTAGTGCCAAATCCAGCTGTCATCCTAATGCAAATCCCTCCCACTGCGAAATTTTTCACTGTTATTGACCTCTGCTCCGCTTTCTTTTCGGTACCTCTGCACCCTGACAGTCAATATTTGTTTGCATTTACATACAGAGGAGTCCAATACACATGGACTCGATTACCACAAGGATTCATAGATAGCCCAAGTATATTTTCCCAGGCTTTGCATGATTGTTTACAGTCTTTCCAACCAGTGAGTGGATCAGTATTAATACAGTACGTGGATGATCTACTACTGTGTTCTGATTCATTGGAAGCATCCCTGAAGGATACGAAACAGCTCCTGTTTCATCTTTCAGACACAGGACACAAGGTTTCCAAAGACAAGTTGCAATTATGCCAAACTAAGGTAAAATATTTGGGACACTGTCTAACACAAGGACTGAGACACCTGACCGCTGATAGAATTCAAGCAATTAGAGACATGACTTTGCCACAAACCCAGCAACAGATCAGAACATTTTTAGGAATGTGTGGGTATTGCCGTAACTGGATCCCAGGGTTTTCCATCCTAGCGTTACCCTTGCAGGAGATGGTCTCCTCAAACAAACCTGATCGGATTTCGCATACAGACGAGTCTGAGACAGCATTTGAGAGACTTAAACAGTGCCTAACGCAGGCACCAGCATTAGGTATGCCAGACTATGGGAAACCCTTTGAACTATACGGAACAGAAAGTGCTGGTTGCGCGGCAGGCGTACTAACCCAAAAGCACGGTGATGCCAGCAGGCCGGTAGCATATTACAGCGCTCAGCTAGATACGGTAGCGCGATCCCTCCCCACATGCTTGCGAAGCGTTGCTGCGATAGCATTGCTAGTAACAAAAAGCGAAGACGTCGTGCTAGGTCACAACCTCACAATTCATACACCACATGCAGTGTCAGCCTTGTTAAATTCTGCTCAAACCAGACACGTCTCATCAGCGCGGTTTACAAGATGGGAATTGGCACTAATGGCCCCCGTAAACATCACCATAAGGAGATGCAGTGCATTAAATCCTGCAACATATCTCCCAGGTGTGCCTGGACAGGCACAAAGGGTGGAGGATGAGAGTGGTGGGGAAGGAGGATTTAATACAAAGGAAGACACACATGATTGTATGGAATATTTGACCCAAAATTTTACCGCAAGGCCTGACATCAGTGACAACCCACTGGAAGATGTAGAACTTACGTTCTACACGGACGGTAGTTGTCATAGACAGTCAGACTCGGGAGACTTGTGTACTGGATACGCAGTCGTAGATGACCAAGGCACCATAGAAGCGGAACCGCTAGGCCCACCTCACTCAGCCCAGGTTGCTGAACTGGTCGCCCTAACCAGAGCATGTGAATTGGCTAAGGGCAAATCAGCCAATATCTACACCGATTCTAGATACGCATTCGGGGTAGTCCATGATTTCGGAGCCCTATGGCGCCTCACGAAATTTCATGACGGCAGCTGGTACACCGGTAGCGCATGCAGCTCACATAAAAAGGCTTCTAACAGCGATACAGGAACCCGACAGAGTGGCTGTTATCAAATGTAAAGCACACACATATAGCCAAGACCCAGTATCACTTGGTAACAGCCGAGCAGACGAAGCTGCTAAATTAGCAGCTGCTACCCCCAGACAGACAGACACCACACAACTGATGGTATTTAATACCATCAACACACAGAAGTTGTGTGAGATGCAAAATTTGTGTTCCCCACAGGAAAAGGCAGTCTGAAGGCAAAAGGATATGGCCAGGAGTCCTCAGGACTCTGGACGGATGGACACGGTAAACCAGTGGCCCCCAGAGCATACCTTCCATGTTTAGCTGAGGCAGCTCACGGGCTGACTCATCTGGGCAAGGAAGGGATGTGCAAGTTGATGAGAGCATATTGGTGTGCCCCAGGATTTTCATCTCATGCGAGTAAAAGGGCAATGTCATGCCTTACCTGTCTGAGAAAGAACATCGGAAAGGCAATACCTACAGAACCATCTCATATCCCTCCTGCCGGCGGCCCTTTCCAGGTAATACAGATTGACTTTATTCAATTACCCCCTTGTCGAAATTTGAAATATGTACTTGTTTGTATAGATGTTTTCTCAAATTGGGTCGAAGCATTTCCGGCGGCCACAAATACCGCTATGTTTACTGCTAAGAAAATTGTGCAGGAATTTGTATGTAGATATGGTATCCCTAGAATTATCGAAAGTGATAGGGGTACCCATTTTACAGGTGATGTCTTTCAAGGAATGTGTAAATTGATGGGAATTGATAGCAAGCTGCACACTCCATACCGTCCACAGGCGAGTGCGAAAGTGGAAAGAGTGAACAGCACTATTAAAAATAAACTGAGTAAAGTGATGGCAGAGACAGGATTGACATGGCCAGAAGCTTTACCCATTGTACTGTACAGCATCAGAACCACTCCCAGGTCCCCTCTTAATCTGTCTCCCTTTGAAATCTTGTTTGGTCGACAACCGCATGTTATGATTAACCCTCAGGATGATTTGAAGTGTAACAATGAAGTGACTGTAAAATACTTGATTAACATGAGTAAACAGTTAAGGAATCAAAATGATAATCTGAAGTTAGTGATTCCTGATTTACCAGATAGTAATTGTCATGACATTGAACCTGGGGATTATGTAATTATACGGAATTTTCTACGCTCAGGTTGCCTTATTGACAGATGGGAAGGACCATACCAGGTCTTATTGACTAGCACTACAGCATTGAAGGTTGCTGAGAGAGAGACTTGGGTTCATTCGTCCCACTGTAAAAAGGTTGCTGATCCAGAGAGGCCCCGTGATAAGGAACAGACGGTAGAGGTTGTATCACTGGAGTGTCTGTTCCAGGAGGATTGAGGCGGCACCTGAGCATTGAAAATCACAAGACCAAAAGCAGTTGTCGATCCCCTGTTCCCTTTTATTGTTTTTCTCCAACTTCCCATCCCCTCTCCCTCAAATTATTTTTTCCCCCTTCTCATTCTTCTCCGTTTCCTCCTACAAGATGGACTTGCCCCAAGAGACTGTGATCCGGATTTTCCTGTTGACCATGATGTTGACCAGAGCAGTCTGTTCCGGCGAGAGTACCATTGAGGTCGAGAGAGGTTCTGGAATGGGTTCTGATGACAGAGATGGAGGCGTAGTTTTCCAAGAACAACATAATCAACAAGCAAAGGCGAGTATCAGAAAACGATCCGATAGCATTGACCATAGAAGGAATTGTGAAGGATTGTTAGCTGAAGAAAACTGTATCTGTCGGCTCTGTAACAATGTCATTGAGGATGGGTGCATAAAGAAATGCCAATCCAGTTTTAATATCCATATGGACCGGCATCCATTGAGTGACTATCACTCCTTAGTGGGTAGTGTGTTAAATAAAACAGATTGTTGGGTATGCTCTCAAGTACCTCAAGGTCATAGCAAATCAGGGCTAGTACCATTTCCTTTAACGTTAGGGGAGGTACTTGAGTTAAGTGGTGGGAGACCGGTGGACAGGAGGTTTAATATCTCCAGCCCTCCTAGTTTGAAGCTCCACCAATACCATGTGGATAGGTCCCTATTATGTTTTAACATCTCCAATCCCCGAAAGCCGGGAAATTGGGAAGTGTCATGGAGTAATCAAACCATGACCTTTTCGCATAGAGCAGATAGAATGCCTACAGATACAGAGCTTATACGCCACATAGCCAGTAGAGGAAAATCTTTCCGGTATAGGTATACCTTAGGAAATAGGATTACGAGAGTTGGAGAGGTATCACCAGGATACTGTGCACATATCGTACAACCTGATACGTGTACTAAGCAGATGGAAGAATTAGGGTTAGGAGATTTCACATGGAAGGTGTGTAATATGGTCATGTCCTACTCCGTCCCATATGTTCTCCCCGATGATGCATATTTCATATGCGGGAGAAAGGCGTATAAGTGGCTTGCCCCAAACTCTGAAGGATTGTGTTATATTGGAAAAGTACTGCCTGAAGTAATGACTGTATCACATGACAAAATGAAAGACATACACCGTGTTGCCCAAACTCCTTATACTCACACCCATTACGAGCACGTAGTTAAACGGCACCTGATAGAAAGAACAGAGCATCCGGCCTCTGACATGATCCATGAATCCACCGGGATTCAGTTTCTAATCGCGTTAGACATCACTCGCACCGCTAGAGGAGTGTTGAATTATAAATACATATCTGCGCTCGCCAATTTGTTAGATAATATCACTGAAATGTATGATGACACGTTTAGGTATACTGGAAGAGAACTTCAGGCTTATAAAACAGAACTGGTACAGCATAGAATGGTTCTTAATTACCTCACAGCAGTGACAGGCGGATATTGTGTCACACTGGCAACACAATACGGCGTGAAATGTTGCACATATATTACGAATAGCACCGAGGACCCGGTCGAGGTCATAGACCAAAAGATGGACGATGTTCTCCAACTGAAGTGGGAATTTCGCAGGAGACACAATCTCACTCTTGCTGCTGTAGGTAATGAGCTGACTGGTTGGGTGTCATGGTTGAACCCGCGAAATTGGTTCTCTGGTTTAGGAGACTGGGCTCAAGGAGTCATAATGGATGTTGGGAAGTTTCTCCTATGTATCTTAGGTGTTATCATAACGATTGGTTTGATATTTAGATGCGGTCAGGCTTTAATGAGGTGCAATCGTCGTACTAGGGTAATGAGTTTGAGGAGTGAGGAAACTGTAATTCCAATGGACTTGATTTATGACCCAAATGTAGAAACAATGATGTGATGAAAATGCGATTTCTACGGTCCGTTTCTTTCACCTGTTTTTCCGTTTCCTCCAAGGTAAAAAGACCCACTTGGACGAGGAATTTGATGAGCCGATATACAGACAACAGAGGGATTAAAGAAGAAGTTTTGACAACCTGACACACAGATTTTTGATGAACTATGCCATGGATCCCCAGTTTCCCTAGAAATTTTAAAATTACGCTAGCCCAACACTTTTGTAAATCTATGGACATTGCAGCTTTTGCTCGCACCTTATGGGCAAAAGCACAAAGAAGACTGCATTCAACAGACACCAAACAAGACCTCAATCGACGAATGTACATTTACCTGACATAGAATACCACCGCATTTACCGTAATTATGTCTTTTCTTCATTTCTACAACCCTCAGGTAATGACACACATAGTCGATAGGGAATACAGGCACAGATATCAGCAATCACATATCTCCCCCATTCATGTATCATCAACTAAAATGCGCTCCCCCATTTTGTTACAACCAAAGCCGAAAAGAGCTCGGTAAAGTTTGACAGCCCATCCACAGACCCGTACCACGGGATAAGAAGGAATTCAAATGTATACTTCGCAATACCTCGAAGCTTGATTTAAAACACGTACGGCACGATGATACATGACCCCCAAGCACGGATTCATACACACATGCTTCTGCTATCTCACTAGGTCATACCCTTTTCCTACCTTCTCCTCTCCTCCCCTACCCAACCATGTAAATGTATTAACCCCTGACATATATTTTTCTCTTTTTGAAATGTTTTAGAAGGTGGCAGTTATTGTTGACTGCCAAAGGGTGGACTGTCAAAGTCAGAAAAATATCTCTATGCACACTACCATATTTGCACCTCACACAGGTCCGTGCTGCGCATGCGTACGCTCTCCCGTACGTGCGCATACTCACAGTCGCGGGCACCCGCAGGCGCACGGTATGCGTATTTACGGTAGAGTTTATGTGATCGTAGCGTGCGACTCAATCGTTACATATTTTCACTATATAATGTATTTTGTAGATCATGGTCCCTTTGATAGATTCTGAAAGTTTAGTTAACATAGCATGTTCCTGAACAGAGAGATCCCTCTTTGTATTGTACGAAGGGTCTAACAGGGGTCATACAGTGGTGTTTGGTACCCATCGGAAGAGTATTTAAATAGCAATATTCCGGTGTTGGTTTGGAGCGGATTAATCGCTCGTGCGAATAGTTATGGACATAAGAAGTTTATGTCCATTTACTATTATTTGTTCTTATTTAGTCATGCGGCGGGAAACCCAGTATCCCACCCACCTGAACAGTTGGAAGCAGTCACAGCCCACCTGTATGAATCAACCTATGACCTTTTGTTATAATGCGAAGCCGAATTCCTGTGTCCAATGAACAATGAGATTGTAGGGACCATTGAATTGTATTGTGTGTGGGGCATAAATAGGCAGGCCGACCATATCCAGTTCACTCTCTTCAACGGTTCTCATTGCTGATAATCGGGAGCTGGATATCGAGGCGCATGCGATCGTTTCCCCTTGTGCGTAAGTGTTTCTCCGCAACTATATTGATCTTCTTGTTATTGTGGGCCAATTTCTCTCTCTCTCTCTCTTCTCTTTCTCTCTTATTTTCTCTTAAATAGTAATTGTATTATATTTCCTGTGTAGTTATCTGGTTAGGTAGTCTATGTTATATTGTAGTGTATGATTTGTATTTGTATTAATTCTTTTGCAAGTATATCATTCATAATATATATATATTAGGCGTTGGACCCTAAGCCCAGGTATCTGTGTATTTCTTATAGTGTTAAGTATTCTCAGAGCGTCGGTGACGCTAGAACAGCTTTAAAGGTAATAAGGTTATACTGTGTTGCATTTACACTCTATCATTACACTAAGGTTTTACTGCACAATACACTGTTTATGGTTTAGATACAAAGGTTTAACATTGTGAGCGTCAGCGCCGCTGGTGATCTCCTCGTGGTCCCGAGCGTCCGCTACGCTATAGCGAATCATTAAGTTAGTCGGCAGCCAATAGCGTGCCTGCCTGTGATCTCTTGGCCGTGAGCGAACGTGACGCTTGAGCGTCTCGACCACGGCTAAGCGATCGTTACGCAACGAGCGTACCCTTACGGTACTCCATACGTAAATAGCGTACAGTGTTCTTAGATCTCACAAAGGGTTTTATATAAGATAAATAATTAGCTTTATCACTGCCGTGATGTTGTCCGACTGGATCAACCCCGGCTGACCTTGAAGCAGAGGTCTTGCTAAGCTTAGAGCATTGTAAATGGCCCTTAGCTTCAGGATATTTATGTGAAGTGATGTCTCCATGCTTGACCCTAAGCCCTGGAAATTCCTTCCCTGTGTGACTGCCCCCCCAGCCTCGCAGGCTGGCATCCGTGGTCACCAGGACCCAGTCCTGAATGCCGAATCTGCGGCCCTCTAGAAGATGAGCACACTGCAACCACCACAGGAGAGACACCCTTGTCCTTGGTGACAGGGATATCCGCTGATGCATCTGAAGATGCGACCCGGACCATTTGTCCAGCAGGTCCCAGTGGAAAGTTCTTGCGTGGAATCTGCCGAATGGGATTGCTTCGTAGGAAGCCACCATTTTTCCCAGAACCCTTTCATTGATGTACTGAGACTTGGCTCGGTTATAGGAGGTTCCCGACTAGCTCGGATAACTCCCTGACTTTCTCCTCCGGGAGAAACATCTTTTTCTGGACTGTGTCCAGGATCATCCCCTAGGAACAGAAGACGAGTCGTCGGAATCAGCTGCGATTTTGGAATATTGAGAATCCAATCGTGCTGCCGTAACACTACCTGAGATAGTGCTACACCGACCTCCAACTGTTCCCTGGATCTTACCCTTATCAGGGAATCGTCCAAGTAAGGGATAACTAAAATTCCCTTCCTTCGAAGGAGAATCATCATTTCGGCCATTACCTTGGTAAAGACCCGGGGTGCCGTGGACCATCCATACGGCAGCGTCTGAAACTGATAGTGACAGTTCTGTACCACAAACCTGAGGTACCCTTGGTGAGAAGGGTAAATTGGGACATGAAGGTAAGCATCCTTGATGTCCCGAGACATCATGTAGTCCCCTTCTTCCAGGTTCGCAATCACTGCTCTGAGTGACTGAATCTTGAATTTGAACCTCCGTATGTAAGTGTTCAAGATTTTAGATTTAGAATCGGTCTCACCGAGCCGTCCGGCTTCGGTACCACCACAGTGTGGAATAATACCCCGTTCCCTGTTGCAGGAGGGGTACCTTGATTATCACCTGCTGGGAATACAGCTTGTGAATGGCTTCCAAAACTGCCTCCCTGTCAGAGGGAGACATCGGTAAAGCCGACTTTAGGAAACGGCGAGGGGGAGACGTCTCGAATTCCAATTTGTACCCCTGAGATATCCCTTGAAGGATCCAGGGGTCTACTTGCGAGTGAGCCCACTGCGCGCTGAAATTCATTGAGACGGGCCCCCACCGTGCCTGATTCTGCTTGTAAAGCCCCAGCGTCATACTGAGGGCTTGGCAGAGGCGGGAGAGGGCTTCTGTTCCTGGGAACTGGCTGATTTCTGCAGCCTTTTTCCTCTCCCTCTGTCACGGGGCAGAAATGAGGAACCTTTTGCCCGCTTGCCCACGAAAAGACTGCGCCTGATAATACGGCGTCTTCTTATGTTGAGAGGCGACCTGGGGTACAAACGTGGATTTCCCAGCTGTTGCCGTGGCCACCAGGTCTGAAAGACCGACCCCAAATAACTCCTCCCTTTAATAAGGCAATACTTCCAAATGCCGTTTGGAATCCGCATCACCTGACCACTGTCGTGTCCATAACCCTCTACTGGCAGAAATGGACAACGCACTTAGACTTGATGCCAGTCGGCAAATATTCCGCTGTGCATCACGCATATATAGAAATGCATCTTTTAAATGTTCTATAGGCAATAATATACTGTCCCTATCTAGGGTATCAATATTTTCAGTCAGGGAATCAGACCACACCAACCCAGCACTGCACATCCAGGCTGAGGCGATTGCTGGTCGCAGTATAACACCAGTATGTGTGTAAATACATTTTAGGATACCCTCCTGCTTTCTATCAGCAGGATCCTTAAGGGCGGCCATCTCAGGAGAGGGTAGAGCCCTTGTTCTTACAAGCGTGTGAGCGCTTTATCCACCCTAGGGGATGTTTCCCAACACACCCTAACCTCTGGCGGGAAAGGATATAATGCCAATAACATTTTAGAAATTATCAGTTGTTATCGGGGGAAACCCACGCATCATCACACACCTCATTTAATTTCTCAGATTCAGGAAAACTACAGGTAGTTTTTCCTCACCGAAAATAATACCCCTTTTTGGTGGTACTCGTATTATCAGAAATGTGTAAAACATTTTTCATTGCCTCAATCATGTAACGTGTGGCCCTACTGGAAGTCACATTTGTCTCTTTACCGTCGACACTGGAGTCAGAATCCGTGTCGGCGTCTATATCTGCCATCTGAGGTAACGGGCGCTTTAGAGCCCCTGACGGCCTATGAGACGTCTGGACAGGCACAAGCTGAGTAGCCGGCTGTCTCATGTCAACCACTGTCTTTTATACAGAGCTGACACTGTCACGTAATTCCTTCCAACAGTTCATCCACTCAGGTGTCGACCCCCTAGGGGGTGACATCACTATTACAGGCAATCTGCTCCGTCTCCACATCATTTTTCTCCTCATACATGTCGACACAAACGTACCGACACACAGCACACACACAGGGAATGCTCTGATAGAGGACAGGACCCCACTAGCCCTTTGGGGAGACAGAGGGAGAGTTTGCCAGCACACACCAGAGCGCTATATATATACAGGGATAACCTTATATAAGTGTTTTTCCCCTTATAGCTGCTGTATCTTTAATACTGCGCCTAATTAGTGCCCCCCTCTCTTTTTTAACCCTTTCTGTAGTGTAGTGACTGCAGGGGAGAGCCAGGGAGCTTCCCTCCAACGGAGCTGTGAGGGAAAATGGCGCCAGTGTGCTGAGGAGATAGGCTCCGCCCCCTTCTCGGCGGCCTTATCTCCCGTTTTTCTGTGAATTCTGGCAGGGGTTAAATGCATCCATATAGCCCAGGAGCTATATGTGATGTATTTTTAGCCATCTAAGGTGTTTTTATTGCGTCTCAGGGCGCCCCCCCCCAGCGCCCTGCACCCTCAGTGACCGGAGTGTGAAGTGTGCTGAGAGCAATGGCGCACAGCTGCGGTGCTGTGCGCTACCTTATTGAAGACAGGACGTCTTCTGCCGCCGATTTTCTGGACCTCTTCAGTCTTCTGGCTCTGTAAGGGGGCCGGCGGCGCGGCTCTGGGACCCATCCATGGCTGGGCCTGTGATCGTCCCTCTGGAGCTAATGTCCAGTAGCCTAAGAAGCCCAATCCACTCTGCACGCAGGTGAGTTCGCTTCTTCTCCCCTTAGTCCCTCGGTGCAGTGAGCCTGTTGCCAGCAGGTCTCACTGAAAATAAAAAACCTAAAACTAAACTTTTCACTAAGCAGCTCAGGAGAGCCACCTAGTGTGCACCCTTCTCGTTCGGGCACAAAAATCTAACTGAGGCTTGGAGGAGGGTCATAGGGGGAGGAGCCAGTGCACACCAGGTAGTCCTAAAGCTTTTACTTTTGTGCCCAGTCTCCTGCGGAGCCGCTATTCCCCATGGTCCTTACGGAGTCCCCAGCATCCACTTAGGACGTTAGAGAAATATTGGCTAGCTATGCTTTGTAACACGTATGTTTTGAAATGCTGATCTTGTAAATGTATGTATGGAATAAATTCAGTGAACATTTGAGAGATGAATATTCTTAGTGATTTTATACTTAAATTTTATTATCTGTGCAATAATCACAGAACTGCCTGCCTTTCTAGGATATCAGGCGTTAAAAATTTTAATAAATTATTTTATATTATGTTTGCACTGTGTTTTTATGTACCTTTTTAATGTTTGTTATGCCAGTAATGCTTAAAGTTTTAAAATGTAGAATGTAAGGAGGAAAAATTACAAATAATGTAAGGGTAATAAATCAGGAATGAAACTATAGTGTCATGGATTGTTTGAGGAAGGGGGGGCCCCAAAACGGTGTCTTGCTTAGGGCCCGATGAGATCTAAATCCGCCTCTGCTTATACCCCATTACTGTCTTACCTTGTACATTATCATACCAGGTACACATCTACGCACAACAAGAGGCAGCATCCTTAACGGCAGTCCTCACTGCAGCATCCATAAAGGCAGACAGTCCTCATCCCAGCATCCGAACTCTCAGGTAAGCCACTTTCTGGTAGTCTCCTGTCATTCTCCACCCACATAGCTCCATATTTAACCAAGATCTTCTCTCCCTCCAGGCATCCATTACTTCAGGCCTCATACCAGCATCCATCAAGGCAGACAGTCCTCGTACCAGCATCCATTAAAGCAGACAGTCTTCATTCCAGCATCCTAACTCCAGGTAAGCCACTTTCTGGTAGTCAGGAGACTAAGGCTGGGTTCACACAACGGATTTTGACACAAAATTGGCTGTGGAATTCTGCATCAAAATCCAATTGCATTCCACTGCCCATTAATTTGAAAGGGAAATCTGTAGCATAATGCACATAGTAATCACATTGATTATTAAACCAAGCTTTCTAAAAGTCCTTTTTTTTTACATTCCAGCATGGCTTCTGAAATGTCAAAAAATAAAAACAAACACAAAAAAAGAAAAATTATAGATGAAGGAAGAGTGTTCCAAGAAAAGTGGACAGATGAATACTTTTTTGTTGAGTCCAATAGTAAGGCAATCTGCTTAATTTGCAAAGAATTAGTGCCAGTTTTCAAAGACTACAATTTGAAAAGGCATTACATGACAAGACATGCTGAGAAATTTGCTGTGTATGAAGGAATGTGTCGTAAAGACAAAATCGCTGAACTGAAAAAAAATCTATCATCTCAACAAAATTATTTTAAAAAAGTATTGATTCAATCAGATTCTATTGTCAAAGCCAGTTATGTGGTTGCAAACCTGATAGCCAAAAAATCAAAACCGTATTGCGATGGTGAGTTTATTAAGGAATGCATGGAAACCGTGGCTGATATAATTTGCCCGGATAAAAAAGGGGACTTTTCAAGAATCAGTTTGTCTCACCAGACTGCAGCCAGGCGAATTGAAGATATAGGAAAATCCATCGAAAAAGTTGTGAAGAGTAGAGCTGCCCATTTTAAATTTTATGCTATGGCGATAGATGAAAGTACAGATGCTACAGATACAGCTCAATTGGGAATTTTTATTAGAGGCATTGATGACAAATATAATATCATTGAAGAAATGGCTGCTTTAGTTCCACTGAAAGACACAACTAAAGCAAAAGATTTATATTAAGCTGTGAAAAATACATTACAGCGATTTTCTTTGTCATTTGCTAACATATCTGGCATAGCTACTGATGGTGCCCCTGCAATGATAGGTAACAGAGATGGACTTGTAAAATTGATAGAAGATGATGCAATTGCCTCCCAAAATTTCAGTATGATGAAATATCACTGCATAGTACACCAAGAAAATTTATGTGCAAAAGCTTTAAAGATGGCTAACGTCATGCAGATTGTCATCAAGGCTGTAAATTTCATAAGGTCCAAGGGATTGAATCATCGTCAATTCCAGGAATTCCTAAAATTTATGGATGCTGAGTATGGGGACATCATTTACTTTTCTGAAGTAAGATGGTTAAGTCGAGGGAAAATGCTGGCAAGATTTTATGATCTGAGAAATGAAATCAAGTCATTTATGGAATCTAAACCAAAATGTGTGCCAGAACTTGACGATGAAAACTGGCTCACAGATTTGGCATTTTTAGTCGACTTGACCACTCATTTAAATGAGACCCCTTTTCCACTTACGATCACGGGTCGCAGCCGGGAGCCTGACACGGGAGCTGCCCCCTGCTGCGACCCGTGCTCGTCCCCTTTCCCATCAGCAGTCACAACCCGGCATATGCCGGGTTGGTGACGCTTCTAGTGACGCGGCAGGGGCGGCGCAGGGAGATCACATGATCTCCCAGCGCCGCCCTTCCATACAGTGTAAACGGGAGCCGTGTCGCATCGACACGGCTCCCGTTTACACTAGAACCCTACCCGGATCATTCCCGTGTCCTACCCAGGTAAATAGCCGGGTAGGATTCACGGGTCCCTTGATCCGGGTTGACCCTTTTCCACTTGCCAAAAACACGGGTAAATGCGCGCCCCCGTGCATTTACCCGTGTTTTTTGAGCTAGTGGAAAAGGGGTATCAGTTAAACATGCGTCTTCAAGGTGAAAACCAATTGATCAGCACAATGTTTCAAACTATAACAGCGTTCGAAATGAAAAAATGAAACTGAAACAATGGCATTCTCAAATGAAGGCAAAAATTTTTATGCATTTTAGCACATTGGCTAAACACGCCTCCGTGAACACGGAAAAATATGCAGCCTTGCTTTTCAATTTGGTACAGGAATTTGAGAACAGGTTTCAAGATTTTAGAAAAAATCAGCCATCTTTTCTGATATTTGCAACTCCATTTTCAGTGGACATTAATATATTACCTGCCAATTTGCAAATGGAATGCATAGAGCTCCAATCTGACATTCAACTGAAAGAAAAATTTGACCATGTCTCTTTAATGGACTTCTATAAGATATATGTTCCCAGAGAAAAATATCCTTCACTTCACAATCATGACTTATTCATGTCATCGCTATTTGGAAGCACCTACATTTGTGAGCAGCTATTTTCAAGGATGAAGCACACAAAGAATAAAACTAGAACCAAAATATCTGATGAGCACCTTGAGCACTCACTGAGAATTGCAACAAGTTCCATCGAAGCAATATGGATGCATTGGTGGCTGAGAAACAATGTCAAACATCTCACTAACTTCATTTCCAAGTAAGTTTAATATGTTAACTATGTTTTCTATGTTTTTTTTGGATGATCAGATATCGTTACTGTTATTTTATTTTATGTGCGGCCCAAACCAAATTTTCATCTTCTAATGTGGCCCAGGGAAGGTGAAAGGTTGGACACCCCTGGTTTAAAGTGTAATCATATTATTACATTGTATTACTAAAAAAAGGTTTAAAGGTTATCAATTGTGTGTGCGCGCGCTGTGCGTACTCTGTACACTCAGCGCAGCGTGTGTACGCCAAGTACGTTCCACGTACGGGACTCTGTATGCAAATAGCGTACAAAGTGCGTAGCGCGTGTATTCAGTCTAGCGGCCATAGCTGCTCCACGGTAAAAGTGTATCTAGAGGTATAGCTTTATGGTTTAAGATAATATCGACATTATCAATTGGGGGCATCGTCCTGTTTTTCCTCATACCCACAGCCTAGCAGGGTACAACAGACTTTATCTATCAGCAAAGGGCGGACAGGTATCCACGTAAGCCTTCTCCTGGATGGTGGATACTCTGGTAAACTCTTTCTCAAGTGCCGATAAGATAAGAGTCTGCTCTGCATGGTGTGTAGGGATGCTGGTGGGATCCGTAAGGTAAATATACAAAGCTATTTTTAAAGTCTGTGAATTTCTGTTTGGCGCCAAATGCGCACACAATACAAGCATACACCTGTACTCTGCATATCTGATCATATTGTTGCAAAACAAGGTTCAAATGAGTCATATTGTGTTTGATTCAGATTGGATTGCTTATCTGTTAAGTAGGGTAAAAGTACATTTAAAAGTTGCTGCAAAAGCCTTGATATAGTGTTTTTTTTTTACTCAGGCCTAAAATAACTTCAGGGGCTTGCATGGTGTGTGATTTCTTTGTGACAAAGGAAGCCGCATGGTCTGTCCTCCATTTTGGACTAACCACATGGCTTGTCCACCATTTTGTGTAACCCTCATGGATGTGGAAGGGGGAGGAGCAGCGGCCATGTTGGGAAGGTCATTTTTCTAAATGGCTGATTGTCACTGCCCGGAATAATCAGCCCTCCTTTGTCAAAAAGAAATCACCATTTATGAGTTACCAATGCATTTATTTAACCCATGCCATAGTCAATTACAATTAGTTTCATCTGGGCCTAGTGAAAAGTTAATAGTAAGATGAATATTTGATGTAAGAAGTACACACAGATATTAAAAAAAAGTTTTTTTACCTCTAAGATTCAGTTAACTCTGCTTGCTATAAGATAGCCATTGAAATGCAAATTAACCTGTGTAACTGCTTTTTCCTAGCAGTGAAAAAAACCACCTTTACAGGCAGCCAATAGCACATAGCATTCATAAGCAAATTAGAAGCACTTAATGGGTAAATGAGTCTCAGGAGACCAGTGAATGGTACATATATATAATAATAAGATTTTACTTACCGGTAAATCTATTTCTCGTAGTCCGTAGTGGATGCTGGGGACTCCGTAAGGACCATGGGGAATAGACGGGCTCCGCAGGAGACATGGGCACTTTAAGAAAGAATTTAGATTCTGGTGTGCTCTGGCTCCTCCCTCTATGTCCCTCCTCCAGACCTCAGTTAGAGAAACTGTGCCCGGAAGAGCTGACAGTACAAGGAAAGGATTTTGGGAATCCAGGGTAAGACTCATACCAGCCACACCAATTACACCGTATAACTTGTGATAACTTTACCCAGTTAACAGTATGAACAATCACAGAGCATCAAATAAACTCTGATGCAACTATAACATAACCCTTATTTAAGCAATAACTATATACAAGCATTGCAGAAGAAGCCCGCACTTGGGACGGGTGCCCAGCATCCACTACGGACTACGAGAAACAGATTTACCGGTAAGTAAAATCTTATTTTCTCTAACGTCCTAGTGGATGCTGGGGAATCCGTAAGGACCATGGGGATTATACCAAAGCTCCCAAACGGGCGGGAGAGTGCGGATGACTCTGCAGCACCGAATGAGCAAACATAAGGTCCTCCTCAGCCAGGATATCAAACCTGTAGAACTTTGCAAAGGTGTTTGAACCTGACCAAGTAGCCGCTCGGCAAAGCTGTAATGCCGAGACCCCTCGGGCAGCCGCCCAAGAAGAGCCCATCTTCCTTGTGGAATGGGCCTTAACTGATTTAGGCAGCGTCAATCCAGCTGCAGAATGAGCCTGCTGAATCGTGTTACAGATCCAGCGAGCAATAGTTTGCTTTGAAGCAGGCGCCCCAAGCTTGTTGGAAGCATACAGGATAAACAAAGATTCTGTTTTCCTGACCTTAGCCGTTCTGGCTACATAAACCTTCAAAGCCCCGACCACATCCAGTGACTCGGAATCCTCCAAGTCAGTAGTAGCCACAGGCACCACAATAGGTTGGTTTATATGAAAGGATGAAACCACTTTCGCAAGAAATTCTGGGCGGGTCCGCAATTCTGCTCTATCCGCATGGAAAACCAGATAAGGGCTTTTATGTGACAAAGCCGCCAACTCTGACACATGCCTAGCCGAAGCCAAGGCTAATAGCATGACCACCTTCCACGTGAGATATTTTACTTCCACCGTTTTGAGTGGTTCAAACCAGTGTGATTTCAGGAAACTCAACACCACGTTAAGATCCCAAGGTGTCACTGGAGACACAAAAGGGGCTGAATATGCAGCACTTACTTTACAAACATCTGAACTTCAGGCAGAGAAGCCAGTTCTTTTTGAAAGAAAATGGATAAGGCCGAAATCTGAACCTTAATGGAACCCAATTTAAGGCCCAAAGTCACTCCCGACTGTAGGAAGTGAAGGAAACGGCCCAGCTGGAATTCCTCCGTAGGGGCATTCCTGGCCTCACCCCAAGCCACATATTTTCTCCATATACGGTGATAATGTTGAGCCGTCACATCCTTCCTAGCCTCTATCAGCATAGGAATGACCTCATCCGGAATGCCTTTTTCTGCTAGGATCCGGCGTTCAACCGCCATGCCGTCAAACGCAGCCGCGGTAAGTCTTGGAACAGACAGGGCCCCTGTTGCACAAGTCCTGTCTTAGAGGCAGAGGCCATGGGTCCTCTGTGAGCATTTCTTGCAGATCTGGTTACTAAGTCCTTCTTGGCCAATCCGGAACAATGAGTATTGTTCTCACTCCTCTTTTTCTTATGATTCTCAGCACCTTGGGTATGAGAGGAAGAGTAGGAAATACATAGACCGACTGGAACACCCACGGTGTCACCAGTGCGTCCACAGCTATCGCCTGAGGTCTTTTGACCTGGCGCAATATCTCTGCAGCTTTTTGTTGAGGCGGGGTGCCATCATGTCCACCTGTGGCAGTTCCCACCGACTTGCAAACTGCGTACAGACTTCTTGATGAAGTCCCCACTTTCCCGGGTGGAGGTCGTGCCTGCTGAGGAAGTCTGCTTCCCAGCTGTCCACTCCCGGAATGAACACTGCTGACAGTGCGCTTACGTGATTCTCCGCCCAGCGAAGAATTCTGGTGGCTTCTACCATCGCCACCCTGCTCCTTGTGCCGCCTTGGCGGTTTACATGAGCCACTGCGGTGATGTTGTCTGACTGAATCAGAACCAGTTGGTCGTGAAGCAGGGACTCCGCTTGACGTAGGGCGCTGTATATGGCCCTTAATTCCAGGATGTTGATGTGAAGGCAAGTCTCCTGACTTGACCACAGCCCTTGAAAATTTCTTCCCTGTGTGACTATCCCCCACCCTCGGAGGCTTGCATCCGTGGTCACCAGGACGCAGTCCTGTATGACGAATCTGCGACCTTCGAGAAGGTGAGCACTCTGCAGCCACCACAGGAGAGACACCATGGCCCTGGGGGATAGGGTGATTAACCGATGCATCTGAAGATGTGATCCGGACCACTTGTCCAGTAAGTCCCATTGGAAGGTCCTCGCATGGAACCTGCCGAAGGGAATGGCCTCGTATGATGCCACCATCCTTCCCAGGACTCGAGTGCAGTGATGCACTGACACCTGTTTTGGTTTTAATAGATTCCTGACCAGTGTCATAAGCTCCTGAGCTCTCTCTATTGGGAGATAAACCCTTTTCTGGTCTGTGTCTAGGATCATGCCTAGGAGAGGCAGATGAGCTGTAGGAACCAACTGCTACTTTGGAATATATAGAATCCAGCCGTGTTGCCGTTACACTTCCAAAGAAAGTGATACGCTGTTCAGCAACTGCTCTCTTGATCTTGCTTTTATGAGGAGATCGTCCAAGTACGGGATAATAGTGACACCTTGCTTCCGCAGGAGCACCATCATTTCCGCCATTACCTAGGTGAATATTCTCGGAGAGACCAAACGGCAACGTCTGAAATTGGTAATGACAATCCCGTACCGCAATTCTGAGGTACGCCTGATGAGGTGGATAAATGGGGACATGAAGGTATGCATCCTTTATGTCCAGAGTCACCATAAAATCTCCCCCTTTCAGGCTTGCAATGACCGCTCTTAGCGATTCCATCTTGAACTTGAACCTTTTCAGGTATATGTTCAGGGATTTTAAATTCAATATGTGTCTGACCGAACCGTCCGGTTTCGGAACTACAACATGGTCGAATAATAACCCCCTCCTTGTTGAAGGAGGGGAACCTTGACCACCAGTTGAAGATACAATTTGTGAATTGCAGTTAACACTGTTTCCCTCTCGTGGGGGGAAGCCGGCAGGGCCGTCGGTGAGGGGGCATCTCCTCAAAATCCAGCTTGTATCCCTGAGACACAATATCTATTGCCCAGGTATCTAACAGGGAGTGAACCCACTTGTGGCTGAACTTACGAAGGCGTGCCCCCACCGGGCCTAGCTCCGCCTGTGGAGCCCCAGCGACATGCGGTGGATTTTGTAGAGGCCGGGGAGGACTTCTGTTCCTGGGAACTAGCTGTGTTGTGCAGCTTCTTTCCTCTGCCCCCGCCTCTGGCAAGAAAGGACGCACCTCGGACTTTCTTGTTTCTTTGTTCGAAAGGCTGCATTTGATAATGTCATGCTTTCCTAGGCTGTGCAGGAATATAAGGCAAAATATCAGAATTACCAGCTATAGCTGTGGAGACCAGGTCCGAGAACCCTTCTCCACACAATCCTCAGCCTTCCATATGCCTCTTAAGTCAGCATCATCTGTCCATTGCATATTCTACAGGACACGTCAAGCAGAAATCGACATAGCTTTGACTCTAGGACCCAGTAGCCTCATGTCTCTTTGGGCATGGTTTATATATATGCATCTCTTAAGACATCATCTTTAATATATATATCTCTATATATACATATATATATATATATATATATATATATACATATATACATACTAGGGTCTCAATCTCTGCTGATAAGGTACCTGTCCACGCTGCCACAGCGCTATAAACCAATGCCGACACAATCGCCGGTCTGAGTAGTGTACCAGAATGTGCACGCTATCTGCAGGATCCCTGAGGATAGCTGTTACGTCAGGGCTACCTTTTGGGCAAACGCGACACCCTAGGGGAAGATTCCCATCGTATCCTGGCCCTAGTGGGGAAAGGATATTCCCTGAGAATTCTTTGTGGGAAACTGCAGTCTCTTGTCTGGAGATTCCCGTTATTTTTCATCATGAGAGGAGGGAAATTAACCTCAGCTTTCTTCCCCTTAAACGGGTGGTAGTCATGTGACCGCCAGCCGGCTGACCGACAGTCACATGACCTCCTCCGTGAGCCTGACGGCTCACTATCCCGATGGTCGGCATGCCGACCAACAGGGACTATTTCCACTCGTGGGTGTCCACGACACCCATAGAGTGGGAATAGAACCCGTGGCGACCGCAGGTCACCACCGAGCCCGCAGCGTGGCGAGCGCAGCGAGCCCGCAAGGGGCTTGCTGCACTCGCCCCTCCCCGCCGGGATCCCGGCGTCGGTATGCTGCCGGGATCCCGGCGTCGGTAAGGTGACCGGCGGTCAGGAGACCGCCGGTCACCCGTACTACACCCCCCTTAAACATGTGTACCCTTGTGTCAGGGACAGATGAGTCTTCAGTGATATGCAAATCATCTTTTATTACAATACTCATATATTGAATACTTTTCTGCCATTTTGGCTGTAACTTTGCATTATCGTAGTCGACACTGGAGTCAGACTCCGTGTTGATATCAGTGTCTATTATTTTGGATAGTGATCATTGAGAGACTCTGAAGGTCTCTGCGACATAGGGACAGACATGGGTAGATTCCCTGTCTGTTCTCTAATCTTTTGTGCAGTAAATTCACCTTAGCACTTAATTACACATATCCAAACAGGTGTCAGCATTGTCGACGGAGGCACCCTCTCACACACATATTTGCTCCATCTCCTCCTTAGGGGAGCCTTTTACCTCAGACATGTCGACACACACATACCGACACACCACACACTCAGGGAATGCTCATCTGAAGACAATTCCCCCATAAGGCCCTTTGGAGAGACAGAGAGAGAGTATGCCAGCACACAGCCCAGCGCTATTAACCCAGGAATAACACAGTAACTTAATGTTAACCCAGTAGCTGCTGTTTATATTGATTTTTTGCGCCTAATTATGTGCTCCCCCTCTCTTTTTACCCTCTTCTACCGTGTAACTGCAGGGGAGAGGCTGGGGAGCTTCCTCTCAGCGGTGCTGTGGAGAAAAAACATGGCGCTGGTGAGTGCTGAGGAAGAAGCCCCGCCCCCTCGACGGTGGGCTTCTGTCCCGCTTTCATGTACAATTTTTGTCGGGGGCTCATACATATATACAGTGCCCAACTGTATATATGCAAACTTTTGCCTAAGAGGTCTCTAATTGCTGCCCAGGGCGCCCCCCCCCCTGCGCCCTGCACCCTTACAGTGACCGGAGTATGTGGGTGTAGTGTGGGAGCAATGGCGCACAGCTGCAGTGCTGTGCGCTACCTCAGTGAAGACTGGAGTCTTCTGCCGTCGATTTCAAAGTCTTCTTGCTTCTTTCACCCGGCTTCTGTCTTCCGGCTCTGCGAGGGGGACGGCGGCGCGGCTCCGGGATCGGACGACGAGGGTGAGATCCTGTGTACGATCCCTCTGGAGCTAATGGTGTCCAGTAGCCTAAGAAGAAGGACCTATCTGCAGAGAGTAGGGCTGCTTCTCTCCCCTCAGTCCCACGATGCAGGGAGTCTGTTGCCAGCAGAGCTCCCTGAAAATAAAAAAAACCTAACAAAATACTTTTTTTATAGCAAGCTCAGGAGAGCTCACTAAACAGCACCCAGCTCGTCCGGGCACAGATTCAAACTGAGGTCTGGAGGAGGGACATAGAGGGAGGAGCCAGAGCACACCAGAATCTAAATTCTTTCTTAAAGTGCCCATGTCTCCTGCGGAGCCCGTCTATTCCCCATGGTCCTTAAGGAGTCCCCAGCATCCACTAGGACGTTAGAGAAATTATAATTATGTGTGTGTTTATATCAATGTATGTTCTGCAAGATAGCTATCCAATCTGAATCATACCATATGCATTATTGATGATTATTAGATTCATTTCGACCTGTGCTGAGAAATTTTTTGCTATTTAGTTAAAACATAGACTAGGGGGCGTGGCCTGGCTGGCATCGAGGGAGGTCAGGATTGTGGAGAGCTCCTGCCAGCAGCTTTTTAAAAGGGACCCCCTGGCCCAAATCTGAGGGCTTCTGTATAAATACACAGCCCCTAAGCCCTGCTGAACCACCCTGCATCCAGAGGTCGAGGCTGCGGAATCGGGGGGGCCCTGCGCTGCCCCCTGCGGATTGCGGCCTACCTCTGTCCCTGAAGCCGGGGCCTCGATTTTGGGGTGAGGACGGAGGACCGCCGGGCCCGGAGCGGCGGCTACACGGACTTTCCCCTCCACCTAAGCAGCTCTCTGGAGGTCAGACACCCTGCCCAGCAAACCCCCAAAGACCCAGAGAGGACCAGGGAACGGGCGGCCTGCGGGAGACAGTGGCCGGGACACACGGAACGGACGGCCGGCGGCCATCTTGTGGTTGGCGCCGACCAAAACCTCTTCACCTGCGCTGCCTCGCCGATCCCCCGGCCACCACAGACGCCTGACACCCGCCCCCCGCCTCACATACCCCCGCTTGACAGCCCCCCCACCCCGCTGACGGTGGATGGCGACCGGGAGAGCTCCGGAGGGACTTGGCCTCATCAACTGGCGGCGGCCATCTTGAGGTTGGCGAAACACCCATCCTGCTTCATAGCTGGAGATAGGCTGCAATAGGAGCTCCCTCTGGTGGTTGCTTCTGGTACTGCAGCTGCTACACATTTATCCCTATAATATTGCCTGCCCACAGGTCTCCTCTCTGACAACCGGAGGGGAATCATCAGCATCATTGTATATCATCTTGAAATGACCGATACGGAGGGGCATGGCTTGGCAGCAGACCTGCCTTGGGATCAAATTTTATATTAATCACACTGCTCCCTGACGACCTGGGGTATAGTCTCCTGTATAACAGAGACCTGCAACAGCTGGTGAGGTTTGTGAAACCGACAGGTGTACCCTACAGATATAAGAAGTGAGGCCTGGGGGGCGTTGCCTGGCACAGGAGAAGAGCAGTCGCAGACTGGAGGAGCTCCTGCTTTAAAACATCAAAAATCCCCTCCAGGACCGTCAAAACCCGCTCCTATTCATTACCCCCACTCACTAACGCTCCCCTCAACACCCCGCTCTCATCAGACCCGGACCGCGGAGTCGGGGAGCAACGTGGACGCTCCCGCAGATTGCGGCCCAGTCACAGAGCAAAAACCGGGGCCTCAATTTCGGCGGCTATTGCGCCGGAAGCCTGAGGACTCAGCCGACGCCTGCCTCCCTGTCAGATCTCCCTCAACACCCCGCTCTCACCAGACCCGAACTGCGGAATCGGAGCGGCGGCTGCTGATAGCGAAAATCAAGCCTATTGCAACTCTTATCTATACTTCTGACAACCTCCTCAACATCGGTCAAGAAGATACCCATACCCCCTCAACCTGATCTCTGCTTTAGTGAGATAGATGCCATATTTGATGAGCACCTGCAACGCACTAAATGAAGACCAGCAATAAATAACCACCTAGCACATGAGACCCACTACATCATTTACTACCTAACCACCTAGTGTTTCTAGCCTTAACCTCCCCCTCTGGGCGACCCTGCATGGAAAAATTTTTGATACCTCTATCCGTAATGCCCGCAGGGACTGATCAACAAACCCGAGAGGACACCCCGGAAATAGACTCATCGGACTCTGATCACTCTACTACACGCTCACTTTCCAGAAGCTCCCGCAAATCTAAACCGCCTGCCAAACAACCCAAGATGAAGCACAAAGACCTACTGGCGGTACTAGGCCCTCTCCTCGACGAAAAACTAGCGGGCATAAAGGAAGCTATCGAATCATCATCAACTCTATTAACCCAACACTCCACTCGCCTGGATGAGGCAGAGCAAAGGATCTCGGCCCTAGAGGATGATCTGACTGAAGCTCAAAGATCCTTACAGGCGAAACAACTCGAAGTCGCGGATCTCTCGGATAAGCTCGATGACTTGGAAAATCGTAGCAGAAGAAATAACCTACGAGTCATCGGTATCCCCGAATCCGTAAAAGGCCACGAGCTCTTAGATCTCCTCTCGCTAGCCATCCCAGAACAACTGTCCATGAACCTCAAGGGATCCCCCCTGATCATTGAAAGAGCACACAGATTAGGCCCGGAACGGAAAAACACATCAGGCCGCCCACGTCCGGTCATCATGAGGATCTTAAATTACGCAGATAAAACGAGACTCCTAGACCAATACCGAAAAACAGCCAATCTGACGATCAACGGAGAACGCCTTCTCATCTTTCAGGACTTCTCAGCTGCAGTGGCGGCGAAACGCAAAGAGTTTGCCCCCATATGCAGACACCTCTTTGAGGCAAAGATCAAATTCGCACTACTATACCCAGCGCGCCTCAGAGTCTTTGAAGACGGACGTCCGAAGTTCTTTGAAGATCCAGACGAAGCTAGGCTACACTTCGCCCTTCCTTCCACTTGATCACCATGTGACTCTTTTTGATTATGGCTAAACACTATCCGAACCTTCTTTTCGGGTCTCAAATGCAGAATATAAGGAGTGCGAATATCCCGCACTCATGTATATTCTCTGTTGTTTAGGTTTCCATAGTTGGAAACTACTTATGTTATTATTTTTATGTTTTGTCAGTTGTGCCTGCCTAAGTCGGAGCCCCCTCCCCCCACTGGGAAACTCCCCCCCTGTTCGCTGGGTCGGGGTGGGACCCCATCTTATCCTTCCAACCTTTCTAATGATATTTTTCCCGATGGGAGTGGGATAATATGCCCTCCGACTCCCACTCACAAACTCCCATAGACGTAGATCCAGTGGCCACATTACTCCACATGGTATCTTGGAACGTAGAGGGCCTTAATCACCCGGTCAAACGGAAAAAAGTGCTGGCTCATTTGAAACGTTTGTCTCCCCAGATTGTATTTTTACAAGAGACACACTGGTTGGATGATCCTAGACACACCCTCCGTGCCCCGTGGATAGGGAGTTGCATATATTCTCCCTATCACACGAAATCTAGGGGTGTGGCGATTTTAATCCATGCCAACCTACAACACTCAATCCTCAGAAAACAGCTTGACCCAGAGGGCAGATTTTTATTATTAGATATAAACATACAAAACACGACATACACTCTCCTTAACGTATATGCACCAAATACCTCACCAGATTCTTTTTTTGCAGATCTGCTATCGACCCTTATAACCTGGGGAGGCCAAAACTTGATAGTTGGCGGAGATTTTAACACGGTCGTCGACCCATCCATGGACAGATCCAGGGTAAGTGCTACTACCTCTACTCCCCACACCCACTTGCTCTCCTCCTTCTGTACCCAACTAAACCTCCTAGACCCGTGGAGAATACTCCACCCCACCCAAAAAGACTATTCCTTTTATTCCCACCCCCATTCATCCCACTCCAGAATCGACTACATCTTTACCGGCACCAATCTCCTACCCAAAATCACCTATACATCTATCGAGAATATTATCATCTCGGACCATGCCCCTATATCTCTCCATCTCCAACTAGGATTACCACAACGCACCGCCTTGAGATGGCGATTTCCAGCCTACCTCCGCCAGTCTACTGATTTTATGCTTCACCTCAAACAGTCCTGGCATAACTACACCTCAGACAATAGCGATCAACAATTAGATTCACCAATCTTTTGGGGGGCGGCAAAGGCCGTCCTTAGGGGACACATTATGTCCTATACACACGCCAAACGGAAAAATTTTTCCTCCCAACTACACGCCCTGAGCTCCACTCTCACCTCAACATACCGCAGCTACACACAACACGACACCCCCGCCCACAAAGAGGCGTACCTCTCAGCCAAGCTTGTATATGATACATTTCTCACGGAACGGGCTCAGCTTTCCTATGACTATCAGCGGAATAGACTCCACAGATGGGGTAACAAATCAGGCAAATTATTAGCAAATTTAATCAAAGGACCCAAATCTCGTAACTGGGTCAACGCGATCATGCATGCGGACAAACTGACCACCACTCCTGACCTCATTTGTTCAGAATTTAGAAATTTCTACCAATCTTTATATACTAAAGGCCCTGATGATCCTGCTGCCAACCAATCATTTTTGAAGGAAGCAGACCTCCCCATTTTGACCCAAGAGGAGAGGGACTCCCTAGATAAACCGATAACAGTGGAGGAGGTGGTGGAGGTCATCAAGACCCTACCAAACAACAAAAGCCCCGGCCCAGATGGATACGGAGCGGAATTTTACAAAATATTAAGAGACGAACTCGCCCCTACCCTCACATCACTCTATAACCATATTCTCACCTCTAAACAGATCCCCATTAGGTTTAACGAAGCCACAATTATTGTCATACCAAAACCAGGCAAAGACCCCTCCCTGCCAGGGTCCTACAGACCGATCTCACTCCTTAATCAAGACTTTAAGGTCCTCACTAAACTGATGGCCAATCGACTACAGCTATGCCTTTCCCGTATTATATCGCCAGCGCAGATGGGATTTCTTAAACATAGACAATCAGTGCGAGGCATCAGAGTGGCGCTGGCAGCCATTACTCACTCCCACACCAATAATATCACAGACAACATCCTAATCAACCTGGACGCTGAAAAAGCTTTCGACAAGATCGCCTGGCCTCACTTAACAAGAGTTCTACTCTACCAGCGATTTGGCGAGACGTTTCGGGGACTGGTTGACTCTCTCTACATTAATCCATCTGCGCAGGTGATAGTTAACAATACCCCCTCCCCACCCTTTCTCCTAGAGAGAGGAACTAGACAGGGTTGCCCCCTTTCCCCCCTCCTCTTCAACATCGCCCTAGAACCCCTTATACGATATATCACCAACTTACCCACCTTTCGTGGTATAAAAATTGGCAACAGGGAAATTAAACTTATGGCGTTTGCAGACGACATCCTTATACTTACCTCCAACCCACGACAGTCGATAACAGCACTACAAGAAGCTATTGACCGCTTTTCCTCTTTTGCAGGCTTCACCGTCAATTTCGACAAGTCGGAAGCATTGGCCATATTTCCCCAGATTACTAAAGGCTGGGATACCCCCTTCCCATTCCGATGGGCTAGCACCCACATTACATATCTAGGCATCATACTACCCGCTGACCCCACCCGTCTATACACCGACAACATCCACCCAATTCTCATTAAGATCCAGACAGAACTCACGCTATGGCAAACACTACCCTTAAATCTCTTGGGGCGCTGTAATCTAGTCAAGATGGTTAGTTTCCCCAGACTGCTCTACGTTCTGCAGATGTTGCCCATCATACTCTCAAAAGTTGATGTATCTCATCTCAATTCCTCGATCTCGAAATTTATCTGGGCCAATAAACGACCCAGGATAAGTCTTTTTAAGTTAACCCAAACAATACAAAATGGAGGGGTGAATCTGCCGAGCGTGGAGCAATACAACCATGCTTGTCTCCTCCGATTCGCCATGGACTGGATCCACGGAACGTCTACTTTTACCGACTCATTAGTCGACTCCCAATTCTGTGCCCCCCTATCCCTCAGCTACATCCTCCATGCAAACAAATCGGAAATATCTAACCTTCATTTGGATAACCCTCTATTAACCTCTACTATTGTAGCGTGGAGACTCTCCCGCAGATCTCTTAAGCTACACCACACCTACTCACTCTTTCTCCCTTTGGTAGGAAATACACAATTCCAAAATGGTCAGGCCCACACCCCCTTTACCAATTGGCACGCCTCAGGTATCACATGTATAGGAAACCTCCTCGACTCCAACAAAAGAATACTCACCTTCACGGAGGTGTCAACCAAATATGGAGTTAGCCCCCGCCATCGCTTTTATTTCTACCAAATATCACACTACATACGATCGACCCTCTCACATCTTACTGCCACAGACCTGGTTAACTCTCTGGACGCACTTCTGCGCTCAGGGACTTGCTCCATCTCAGCAATATATACCCGCATACGCACGGAACACATACCTACTACAGACCTCACACAAATACAAACATGGTCCACCCAAATCCCGTCAATGTCCCCGGAGAACATAGTGGATAGCTTTGCGAGCTCCCTCAAACTTATCCCTGCCAGCCTCTATCAAGAAATGGCATACAAAATACTACACAGAGCCTACATATCACCAAGGAGGAGCCATTTGATGGGCTTGTCCGACTCGGCTAAATGCTTAAAATGCTCTTCATTAATAGCAGATCTTATGCACTGCTTCTGGCACTGCAGCCACATCCAAAAATTTTGGACAGAACTACACACCTACGGAACTGCCGAGTTGGGCTTGCGCTTCCGATGTACTGCCTCTTGGGCGCTATTCGGGTATGTCCGTGACCAAAACGATATTCCCTCTCGAGACACAAAACTAATTATGATCCTCTCAGCGGTAGGCAGGAAGGCCATATTACAACAATGGATATCCAATACCCCCCCCACACTACCTCTAGCTACCGCCAGACTACTATTCCTATTCACAATGGACTGGCTGGAGACTTCCCTTAACAAAGAAATATTAACCCCCACCTTGTTTCACTGCTGGCGACGATTTATCAACACACTACCTATTCCGACAAAAACAGCCATTAAACAAAGCTTTCACTGCACCACCTGGTACGGGCTCCAAATTCTAGCAGATGACCCCCCCATCGCTCTTCCATAACTACACCCTAGCCCCCTCTCCGCTTCCCTACCTTCTACTCTTCTCTTGTTTTCTTGCTTTCTATTCCCTCTCATCGTCTCAACTCTGATTGCCCGCACCTGACCCTTAAGTTCTTACATCTACCTCCTCCTACTCCCTAACACTGGATATCTATCGTCTATCTCTTCTTATCACACTGTTGATGTCTCCGTGGATGGGTCGGCGGCCCCCGGGTTCTGGCAGGTACGATTAATAATGTTAATAATGTTGTTAATACTGTTAATGTTTTTATTGTTTTAGGATTTAGCGATCCCCAAAGGGGGAGACGCATTAATATGCTTTACTGCTAGGCAAAGAATCTGCTAATTAGCAGGAACACATTAACTGTTCCATCATATTTTATGTTTACTAACTTTGCTATTTGGTTACACAATACTATGATATAACATATATCTAAATGTATCGATGTAAAAAGTGAAAATGTGAGGTTCTCTGTTCTAGGCTTTGGATTCTATTTTCTCTTTCTTTTCACACACAACTGTCCCGGGTGGCTAATGTGGCCCCAGGTACAGTTGAATTATATGTCATTATATGTCATCATCTGTTATGATTCAACATGCCTTTTTGACCTCAATAAAAATATTTTGGAAAAAAAAAACATAGACTAGATATTAAGGGAGTAAAACATAAAAACACAAATACAGTCTGGCCTAGTTAAACAGGTTTATACAGAAAGATACTGTGTTGTGTTAAGTAAACGATTATAGGTAATATCGCTTACATTTATAGAAGTGTGGGATTTGTACTATTGCGGACGTACGGTCTTTTGTATACGTGTCTCGGACAAAGTACGGAACAGCGTACGCAACGTAAAGACGTACGCACGATCGCGTGCTTACGCAACGTGCGTAAGGATACAGCCGCTAAGTACAAATTACACAATAAGCATTGTTTAGTTTAGGCGCGAAACGGTAGCCACGCGATAATAGCACAAATTGCTCAGTGTCCAAGATTTAGTTTAAACAAAACCTTTTTTACTGCATTACCTCTGGTACTAAGGCTGTTCACCTGAATGAAAGTTAATTTTCTGTACAGAAAAACCAAAGTGTATATGAGTGAACGAGCATGAGTGTGCAAACAATAAAGGTTTTGTGGACCCAGGGAATTCGGGATCCCGTAGGAGACCACACCAGGTGAGTGGACACTTGGTGGTGTGAGACTGGCTTGCTCACGTTAACATTGATTAAGGTACAAAGGAGCAAGGTAGCAGATACCGCAGACCAGAAGGTCAGCGAAGGTTTAGAGTACCGCAGACCAAAAGGTCAGCGAGGTTTTGTTTAGGTGCCGCAACCACAAGGGGTTAGCGAAGAAACCCATATAGGCCATTTGATTGATAGCTCCGGCTGAGGTTTCGCAGCCTGAAAAACGATTCCATTGGTCGTACGGCGGATAAGTAACAGTTACTTATACGCTGTGCGATTGTACCGCACGTTCGTGAGTGCAATACTTAGCGCAACATGATCCCCTTTTTCGAGCTTTGCGTAAAATCGTGGGATCATTAGCTCTGGGTGTAGCATATGAAGCGTGATTTGTGTAAAAATTTTTTACGTTTTAAGGGAGTTTCACTGGTCACTCATGAAATCTCCAACGACCAATATTTACTGGGAAGGGTAAGTCACTCCCATATACTTCCAGTGAATAGAGGTTACACAGGGGCCCTAGGTTGGGTACGTACCGGCGCTGACGACAGTGTTTAGGTGTATTGGCCAACGTGGGCGTGAGTGGGTGAAAGCACTCGCTGAACTTTCACCGTTGCCTTATATTGAGTATTTTGTTTTTTTTGTAGGAATTAGCTGAGAAGGCAATACCTGCAAAATATGGGGGCCAGTTGCTCAAGTAAGGGACGTTCAACCAGGGTTCAGGTTGATGTTCCGCGGCCCAGAGGGTCAGCGAGGTACATAATGTGTGAGAAGTACGGATCACACACAGAGGTTTTATGCAATGAATGGGAACGTATGACTGAGGAAGATAGGGAACCGTTCCCTAGGGTAGGCAGTTTTGAACCAGAGGTGTTGCAGAATTTAAGGTTTAGGATATGTCTGATAAAATCCCGAAAACAAAGGGTCAGACACACAAACTGTTTAAATTTATGGCAGCAAGAGGGTGATATGCAAGGGAAATTAACATATGCAGCCAGTTCCAAACCTAGCGGGAATGAGAACACAAACACACCATTGTCGACACAGGTCGAAGGGGAACAGGAGGCTACAGTCTATGATACATCCGTAAATGATAGTACAGGTACACCACCGATTTTCCGGCATCCTCGGTTCCAGTGCCGTGCCGGATTATCGATTTTGCCGGATTAACGGTGGAAACTAATTTTGCACCTTCAGAACATTTCTAAAGCAATAAATAGTCAAATATATGCTACAGTATAATATTAATGAATGAATAAACACAGTAGTGTATGCAAAACTGTTTATAAGCAAAACAGGTATCAGGTTCGTTTTGAACAACCATTAACAGTAAGTGAAACAGTAACTACAAGGAAAGTACTAAACCTCATGCAAAATGACACTAACTCTTACCCTCCCACAGCCCAACTCCCACTACAACCTACCCTATACCTTCCACAGCCCAACTCTAAACCTTCCACAGCCCAACAACCTACCCTATACCTTCCACAGCCCAACTCTAAACCTTCCACAGCCCAACTCTAAACCTTCCACAGCCCAACTCCTATTACAACCTACCCTATAACTTCCACAGCCCAACAACCTACCCTATACCTTCCACAGCCCAACTCTAAACCTTCCACAGCCCAACTCTAAACCTTCCACAGCCCAACTCTAAACCTTCCACAGCCCAACTCCTATTACAACCTACCCTATAACTTCCACAGCCCAACAACCTACCCTATACCTTCCACAGCCCAACAACCTACCCTATACCTTCCACAGCCCAACTCTAAACCTTCCACAGCCCAACTCTAAACCTTCCACAGCCCAACTCTAAATCTTCCACAGCCCAACTCCTATTACAACCTACCCTATAACTTCCACAGCCCAACAACCTACCCTATACCTTCCACAGCCCAACTCTAAACCTTCCACAGCCCAACTCCTATTACAACCTACCCTATAACTTCCACAGCCCAACAACCTACCCTATACCTTCCACAGCCCAACTCTAAACCTTCCACAGTCCAACTCCCACTACAACCTAATCATCAGCGTGGTCTTGAAGAAGTATTTCAGGTGGGACAGTTGCACATGGGATGTCTGGGGAACAGGGACCTGATCTAGAACTTGGAGGAATTGGAGATGCTAGAGAACAGGTACTGCTCTTAGGCACATTCTTGCATAGCTTCTTAAACATGACATCAAGGCGAGGTTGTTTCATAAGTTTTGACCTTTCCCTGTACAGTTTTTCTTTCATCAAGTGAAAATGCATTAGCTCTTGTTCTGTCACAAAGTTACGTTGTTCTAGTCCTTTGATTAGCTCACTTATCATCTCAATCAGCTTGTCAATACCAGTGGGGATTTCAATAACATTTTCGTCTTCACTGTCACCATCGTCACTTTCAGTGATTTTTGCAGGATTCAAAACCATATCTATAATTTCAGAGTCAGTACAGTGACGCACAACAGGTGTTTCAACGTCAACCTCCATCCACTCTGCCAGATTTTCTTCGTTCAGCCTACTTGATAGGTTGTTGGCAGCAGTTGCAGTACAAGTTTTTGCATATTCAAGTAACTCAAGAACACATTCATCATCATTTGCTACACGAAATCCTGTGAAGGCAATACTGGGATCTTCATCAGGTGCATTTTCAAACACCATGGCAGGCCACAACTTATGCCAACCATTCTTTAGTGTTAACGAATTTACATTCTCCCAGGCACTAGCAACAAACCAAAGTACATCTTTCATGTTAAAGTCTTTGATAAACGACTCAATAGGCTTGCCTGAATTCACCACATCTAGCATGCGTTTCATGAAAAGTGTACGGTACTTGGCCTTCATAGAGCGCAATATTCCTTGATCTTGTGGTTGGATAAGAGATGTACAGTTTGGTGGTAAGTATGCTGTAAACACGTTATTCTTGCGCAGCAGTTCAGCTCTAGGGTGAGCTGAACAGTTGTCCAGAATAAGAAGGATTTTGCAGTCCTCTGGTAGGCCTACAGATGTGCAGTGTGCTCTGGCTTCTGCCACAAAATACTTTTCAAACCACTCTAGCATTAACTCGGTGGTAATCCATCCATTTTTATTTGCACGATAAATTACAGGATACACTTTAACACCTTTTAAAGCCCTAGGGCATTTACTTTTTCCGATCACTAGTGGCTTGCATCGGTAAGTTCCGGCAGCATTGGAGCAACCTAGGACAGTAACTCTGTCCTTAGATTGTTTAAACCCTGTGGGGGCTTCTTCATCCTCCATTGATAAAGTTTTCCTAGGGGTACATCGCCAATACAGTGCAGTTTCATCGGCATTATAAACTTGCTGGGGGGAGAGGTTTTCATCAGCCACAAGCTTTGCAAACTCATCCACATAGTCATCAGCTGCTTCATGGTTTGCAGACCGTTTTTCACCACACACTTTGCGCATCGAAATTCCATGACGTGACTTAAACCTATGCAGCCATCCTTCACTGTAATCACACTCATAGTCAAGTTTTAGTGCTTTATGATACAACTTAGCTTGTTCCTGTACCATGATGCCTGACAAGTCTACACCATCACTCCGACGTTGTCGAAACCATTCCAACAACACTCGATCAAGCTCAGTGCTTTTACCAGATTTCATAGTTTTCCTAATGCTCATTTGCTTCTTAGATTGACTTTCTGCAAAGAACTGTAATATTTTCTCCCTGTGTTTTTTTATGTCATACACTGTTGAGGAACCGAGACCGTATGTATCACACAGCTTCTTCACTGAAACACCGCGGTCCAGTTTTCGTAATATCTCAACTTTTGCCTGCACCGATATAGACTTGTGTTTACGCTTTATACCTGTACCATCACTGTTCTTGGAAGGCATAGCAGCACTACTGTCACTTGAACTGTCTGCGGACGCCATAACAGCCCCACTGTTGCTTGCTGTGTCACCTGCAGTGCCCTCAGAAGCTGTACTCACTGACACTTGTGTGCGCTGTGTGTTCCGCCCATGTGCGGTACTTGCTGTGACCTTGGACGCCATAACAGCCCCACTGTTGCTTGCTGTGTCACCTGCAGTGCCCTCAGAAGCTGTACTCACTGACACTTGTGTGCGCTGTGTCTTCCGCCCATGTGCGGTACTTGCTGTGACATTGGACGCCATAACAGCCCCACTGTTGCTTGCTGTGTCACCTGCAGTGTCCTCAGAAGCTGTACTCACTGACACTTGTGTGCGCTGTGTCTTCCGCCCATGTGCGGTACTTGCTGTGACATTGGACGCCATAACAGCCCCACTGTTGCTTGCTGTGTCACCTGCAGTGTCCTCAGAAGCTGTACTCACTGACACTTGTGTGCGCTGTGTCTTCCGCCCATGTGCGGTACTTGCTGTGACATTGGACGCCATAACAGCCCCACTGTTGCTTGCTGTGTCACCTGCAGTGTCCTCAGAAGCTGTACTCACTGACACTTGTGTGCGCTGTGTCTTCCGCCCATGTGCGGTACTTGCTGTGACCTTGGACGCCATAACAGCCCCACTGTTGCTTGCTGTGTCACCTGCAGTGTCCGTGGAAGCTGTACCCACTGACACTTGCGCGTATTGCGTGTTACGCCCATGCGCAGAAAATGTTCCGGATTAAAGGATGTCTCTAACCCCCTTTAATCCGGACAAATCAAAATTGTCCGGATTAAAAGAGGTTCCGGATCATCGGTTGCCGGAAAATCGGTGGTGTACCTGTAATATGAAAGAGCAATGTATTAACCCTAACTTTTGCAAAATGTATCCTGTTTTGAAGTCTCTCCAAGGTTTTAGGTCACAGGGAGATGAAGGATTCAGCCAAATCGCAGCTCTCCTCCAAGCAGTCATGTTGCAGGAAACCCAGGTGGGACCTGTCCAACCAGGTAGTGCAGTAACAATATTCCCCAATGAAAGAACGGGTGAGGTCACAGCTACCGGTAAGTATGAGACAGTTCATTGCACAGAAACAACACCACACAGTAAACAGATTAGGAACGGAATGATATTATTATATATTCCTATGACGGACAGAAACAATCAGGAAAATATAAAACGAATTAATAGGCAATTAGAGTTGTGTTTTCCCACTGAGTGGAGAAGAATTTTCTCCATAAAACAGAGGGAAAATGAAATGGCATCTGACTATTTCCACCGAGCACTGGAGGAAATGGACAGATACATGGGGGTATTAGATGCAGGGAACGATGAAAAATACAGAGAAGTGGCTGTGTCTGTGCTAATGGACGGACTCGATCAGACAGTGAGGGACAGAGTATAAACCTCTTTGCCTGGTTGGAGAGGGGTCACAGTAGCTTGCCTTAAAGAGTGCGCAATTGAACACCATAGGAATATTGCTAGGTGTAGAAAACTGCAATAGGAGAGGCTGAGGATTGAAAGTATGCAGGCTCTTACACCAAAGTCTCATCAGCCCAAACCCCAAAACCCTAGTAGTAACAAAAGACCGATAATATGTTACATTTGTAAAAATTAAGGACATTTTGCTAGAAATTGTAGGAGTAGTAAAGCACATAGCCAATATAGACCCCTAGACAGAATATATAAGCCACGTTAGTAAACACATAGGCCCTCATTCCGAGTTGTTCGCTCGGTATTTTTCATCGCATCGCAGTGAAAATCCGCTTAGTACGCATGCGCAATGTTCGCACTGCGACTGCGCCAAGTAACTTTACTATGAAGAATGTAATTTTACTCACGGCTTTTTCTTCGCTCCGGCGATCGTAATGTGATTGACAGGAAATGGGTGTTACTGGGCGGAAACACGGCGTTTCAGGGGCGTGTGGCTGAAAACGCTACCGTTTCCGGGAAAAACGCAGGAGTGGCCGGGGAAACGGTGGGAGTGCCTGGGCGAACGCTGGGTGTGTTTGTGACGTCAACCAGGAACGACAAGCACTGAAATGATCGCACAGGCAGAGTAAGTCTGGAGCTACTCAGAAATTGCTAAGTAGTTAGTAATCGCAATATTGCGAATACATCGGTCGCAATTTTAAGATGCTAAGATACACTCCCAGTAGGCGGCGGCTTAGAGTGTGTAACTCTGCTAAATTCGCCTTGCGACCGATCAACTCGGAATGAGGGCCATAGACGGGATCAAGGGACATATAGTAAGGAATCACGATACAGTATAGAAAAACACAGATTCGGTTAATGGGAAGAACAGAATAAATGCAACTTTACCCTTTTGACAGAACATACGGAGATTAGGAGGAGGCTTCTAAACTTCTGCTTCTCTCTCTCTAGCAGAAGTGACCTCTAAGTAATTTAACAGGAGTTTTGTTAGAGATGGTATACATATAGAGTGCTCCCACCCAGGAAGCACAAAACATATTAAATACCCACGGAGACTAATATTGCATTTCACTGTTTTAGAAGCATGTCCATAACAGGTAGAGGAAATTATCTCAAAGATACCGGGTTCCCTATGAATTTAGAATGGACAAGACACTGGATTGATGACTGGGATAGTCCCAGTAGAGATATAACACACATAGAATTTTTTTTAAGGGAACAGCCTGATTAGGGAATCATTCCCCGTAGTGCCCAATCTAGATGTCAAACTTTGTAAAATCTTCTTTGTTACTAAACTCTGTGATTTGTCTTCAAAGTTTCCTCTTCATCTCTGACGTTCACCGACAGAATTACAGCTCAAACGTCACATGTCTACTCGGTCTTTTCAGAGGTCTGGCCAAACCCAGTATATCTCACCAGCATCACTGTGCCTGGCCATGCACAAAGGGTGGGGAGTGGAAATACTGGTGAAGGGAGACTGTGCATAGATACCGATAGACATGATGGTGTGACAGCCTGATGGTGAACGCAAATCTGACAAATTTTCTATTTATTATTCTCTCCCTCTCTCTTTTTCATTTTCCACGGATGGTTTACTTCACACAACCGATAATACACAATAGTGAAACACATTGTAATGCAAGATTTATGTTCCCTACAGAAAGGTCGCTGACTCGGAGAGAACATCGTATCACTGGAGTGTCTGTTCCGGGAAGGCTGAGAGGCAGCACTGTTGAGACGGCACCTGAGCACGGAGAATAACAAGACCAGAGGCGGTTGTCGCACCAGTTTTCTTTTTCCTTTTTATTATTTTCTCCACCTCCCATTACCCTCCTTTCCTCCCCCTTCTTGTTCCCTTTCTCTCCCCTTAAACAAGATGGACTTACCCCAAGAGACTGCGTTCCGGGTTTTCCTGTTAATCCTGTTGTTGACGAGAACAGTCTGTTTCGGTGAGAGTACCAGAGAGGTTGAGAAAGGATCTGGAATGGGTTCTGATGGCAAGGACGGATTTGTAGAATTCCAAGAGCAACACATCCATCGAGCAAAGGCGAGTATCAGAAAACGATCTGGTAGTCTAGAAACTAGGAGGCACTGTGAAGGGTTATTGGCTGAGGAAGAATGCATTTGTAGGAATTGTGAAAACATAGTTGAGGATGGGTGCATCCAGAGATGTCAGTCCAGCCTTAATATCAACATGGACCGTCATCCATTGTGTGATTACCACTCACTAGTGGGTAAGGTCTTAAACCAGACAGAATGCTGGGTGTGCTCACAAGTACCTCAAGGTCAGAGCAAGTCAGAACTAGTACCGTACCCTTTAGCAATAGATGAGGTACTCGAATTACGGGGTGGGAGACCGGTGGACAAGAAATTTAATATTTCTAGGCCCCCTAGTTTGAAGCTCCACCAGTACCATGTAGATAGATCCTTAGTATGTTTCAACATTTCCAATTTCCGAAAGCCGGGAAATTGGGAGGTGACATGGAATAACCAGACCATGGCATTTTCACACAGAGCTGATAGGATACCCGTAGACTCTGAACATATACGCCAAATAGCCAACAGTGGAAGGTATTTTCGGTATAGGTATACTCAAGGAAGTAAGACCATGCGGGTTGGAGAAGTATCACCAGGGTACTGTGCGCATATCATACAGCCTGATACGTGTACTTAACAGATGAGAGAGATAGGGATAGGATTTTTCACTTGGAAAGTTTGCAACATGGTAATGTCATATTCTGTCCCATATGTTCTCCCTGATGATGCTTATTTCATATGTGGGAGGAAGGCGTATAAGTGGCTTGCCCCAAACTCAGAGGGATTATGTTACATCGGAAGAGTGTTGCCAGAGGTTATGACCATAACCCATGATAAGATGAAAGACGTTCACCGCAGTGCTCAAGCTCCTTATACTCATACTCATTATGAACACATCGTTAAGAGACACCTCATAGATAGAACAGAGCACGTGGCCTCTGATTTGATACACGAATCCACCGGGATTCAATTCCTTCTCGCATTAGATATCACCCGTACTGCCAAATGAATTATAAATTATAGGTACATCCATGCGCTAGCGAACCTGATAGATAATATCACTGAGATGTATGACGACACCTTCAGGTATACAGGAAGGGAGTTGCAAGCTTACAAAACGGAACTGATCCAGCACAGGATGGTCCTCAATTATATCACAGCTGTGACGGGGGGGTACTGTGTCACATTGGCTACTCAATATGGTGTGAAGTGCTGCACGTATATTACAAACAGCACGGACGACCCAACTGAGATCATTGATCAAAAGATGGATGATATCTTGCAGTTGAAGTGGGAGTTCCGAAGGAGACACAACCTTACCCTGACTGCTGTGGGTAATGAACTGACCGGCTGGGTCTCATGGTTGAACCCACGCAATTGGTTCTCAGGTTTAGGAGAATGGGCTCAAAATGTCATTATGAGTGTAGGAAAGTTTCTCCTTTGTATCCTGGGAGTCGTCATAATTATTGGCTTGATATTTAGGTGTGTTCGAATTTTAACGCGGCGCAAGCGCAGTACAAAATTGATGAGTTTAAGGAGCGGGGGCATTGGTACAGCAGCAGATTTAATTTATGATCCATCTATAGAAACGATGTTGTGATAAGGATTGCAAATGAATTCCACGGCCCGTTTCTTTCACCCGTTTTTCCTATGTTTTTCCCTCAGCAAAAATACTCCCATCCGGAAGAGACTTCGATCAACACCCAAGAATGATTACGCAAATGTTATGTGAATGTATTGTACATATGTGTCTTATCTTCATCTCTACAACCTTCAGGTAGTGACACACATAGTCGACAGGTGATATCCACATATATTAGCATTCACATATGTTCCCCCTCCATGTATCATCATCTAAATGTGCACCCCATTTGTTGGAACAAGAAGCCGAAAAGAGCTCGGTAGTGTTTGTTGGCCCACTTACAGACCCTTAATACGGGATAAGAAGGATTCAATGTATACTTCGCAATACCTCGAAGCTTATCTAGAACATATACGGCACGATGATACATGCCCCTCAGACATGGATTCATACATACATGCTTTTACTATCTCACTAGGTCATACATTTCCCACCTACACCTCTCCTCATACCATCCTCTATCATATCTATCATATCTGTAGATATTGTATTGTATATTTTTCTGTTTAATGTTTAGATAGTGGCAGTTATTGTTGACTGCCAAAGGGTGGACTGTCAAAGTCGAAAAATATTGTAACGCATACACCATGTACTAACCCCATACACATGCCCGCTGCACGTGCCCTTATTCCGCCGTGCGTGCACATATCCGCAATTTGCGTAGGATCGCTCCTGCGATCATGCGCGTGGTATGGGTATTTACGGCGGAGTTTGTGAGCGCATAGAGGGTTATCAGAACATTACATATTTAACCCAAATAGTGCACATTGTGCACATAGCCCCCTGCACCACATCAGAAAGAAATAGCTGTTTAAAATGGTTACAGAACAAGGGGATTCACCTTTACAGGATAGGAGGGGACAGAACAAGGTTACAAGGTGGTATTTGGTATCCAGCTGTAGGGTATTTTAAGGGAAACATTCTGGTGTTGGTTTGAGGAAGATCGCATGTTCTTGAGGATAGTTAGATGCAGAAGCAGAATATAGGTTTAAACTGTATTTACTGTATATTATGTATGCGGGGGGAATCCAGAGGAGACCACCCACAAGAGCAGTTAAGAAAGACATCGCCCACCTATTCAAACAGACCTATGACCTCTCCTGTACTGTTAATGACCATCCCTGTGTCCAATGAACAAAGAGATTACAGTATCCATTGTGTTATGTTGTGGATGAAGTGAATAAAGAGAGCTTGCAGCAGGCTTGGAAACACAAGACTCTGAACGCTTTCTACCTGATAAGCGGAGGACCGGCCGGGTTGCGCAAGCGAACATTCTCACGTATGTACATTGACTGTAGCCATTATTCTGTTGTAGATTTATCTTGTTAGCCTGTAGTGTATAATTTGTACTGTTTTACCTTTTGAAATAATCCACTGTGGCCTTAGAACCCTGTGGTTCAACTACATATCGGTGTTGTGTCCTCATTTCCCTGCTAGGGTTTAAAGCGTATTTAACTGTATAAGGTTTATAAGTATTGATAAGGTGTACGCACTGCGGGTACTTTATACCGTCAGCGCTACTTAAGGTTTAAGGTATAACATCATTGCAGTGCTTTGCTGCATAAAGGTTTAAAGTGTAACCATATTACATTGTATTACTAAAAAAAGGTTTAAAGGTTATCAATTGTGTGTGCGCGCGCTGTGCGTACTCTGTACACTCAGCGCAGCGTGTGTACGCCAAGTACGTTTTTACATACAGGACTCTGTACGCAAATAGCGTACAAAGTGCGTAGCGCGTGTATTCAGTCTAGCGGCCATAGCGGCTTCACGGTAAAAGTGTATCTAGAGGTATAGCTTTATGGTTTAAGATAATATCGACATTATCATGACGTCATTACCGATGCGTGGTTTGCGTTGTGTGAATAATAACGCCCAAAAGGACAATCAGATCAAAATTTGCACCTCCAGTGTGTACAATTTACTAAACTACAAAATTGGTCCTGTCACTTTTTACCGTATCTGCTATGGGTGCTCATCGGGTAACGCCAAGAACCATGGGTAAGATTAATATTTACTTAAAATAAAACGTCTCAAATCTACATCTGTAAGATTTACCAAATGTTTAACTCTCATTTATACAGTATGTACAACCGTGAAATTCAGATACTCCCGTGCGAAGAACAGCTAGTCCATTATAAATAAATTCAGAAAGCCCTCACACGGCTCAGATTAGGATCAAGATGACCCAGTTTGCGTTTCCTATAGTCAGACTCAATCCTGGCTGGAATATAACACTATAACGTCCTGTCACATTACACAGTGTCAGCCAGTGCATATAGTGATTACTACCACAGGGTGACAGAGAGCCTGTGCGCTGTGTAACCCGCACTCTCCCTCCCGGGCCGCCAGCAGCAGCAGCTCTCCCCTCATTATGTAAATGAGAAGCGCACTACACGTGGTCCCGGTGCCCTACTTCCAGCCTCCTAGGTGGGGCAGAGCCAGGCCAGCAGCCGCCAGACGGTTGGGGAGGGACGAGCGGTCAGACTGGGAGGGGACATCACACAGAGACCGGTTGCTGCTGCCAACTCTCCAGCCCCGGATTCACTCAGCCACAGCAGCAGCTGCCGGACTTGTAACTCAGCGAGTGCTCCTGAACCTGGGATCCCGGAGGAGGCATCAAGTTACAGGGAACAGAGGAGACATGTCTCCGGGACATCACCTGCCTCTGGAGGGGGAGAACTGAGCACCTGGGGATATTACAGACTGGGAACCATTATCCAGGTGCTGCCAGCTGGACAGGGAGCACAGTGCACAGGTACATCACCGCTGCCCCTGCACAGGCACATCACCGCTGCCCCTGCACAGGTACATCACCGCTGCCCCTGCACAGGTACAGCACCGCTGCCCCTGCACAGGTACAGCACCGCTGCCCCTGCACAGGTACATCACCGCTGCCCCTGCACAGGTACATCACCGCTGCCCCTGCACAGGTACATCACCGCTGCCCCTGCACAGGTACATCACCGCTGCCCCTGCACAGGTACAGCACCGCTGCCCCTGCACAGGTACAGCACCGCTGCCCCTGCACAGGTACAGCACCGCTGCCCCTGCACAGCACCGCTGCCCCTGCACAGGTACATCAATCACCATGGCACCTGCATGGGTACATCCCCGCTACCCCTGCACAGGTACATCAATCAACATGGCACCTGCCCGGGTACATCCCTGCTGCCCCTGCACAGGTACATCCCCGCTGCCCCTGCCCGGGTACATCCCCGCTGCCCCTGCTCAGGTGCAGCTCCCCAACTGGTGCAGACTTTCTGCAAACTTACTCCATTTGGGCTGTAGAGTGAATATAAAATGCATCCTTTACATCCCTTGTCATAGCCTACAAATGGGTAGTGTATCTGTTCTCAGACTGCAGGACCCAGATTTGCCCAAATCAGTGGGTTACAGATTATGTATGTATGTATGTATGTTAGTGTGTTCATATGTTTACCTCCTATATTTAATCTTTTATCTGGCTTTATGGAACAGGACATACTGGGATTTGTAGTTAAAGATCCGATAGAGAGACATAGGTTGTTTCCTTTGACATTGATGAACTGTCCCACAGGTTTCTATCTACAAAAGTTTTAGCGTTTCCTAGTTGCGATAAGCAGTTTGTCATTAGTCTGTGTTGTTTGAGATTCTTCTGGTTGAAATGATCTCGTGTTTTGTATTGAAAATCTGCATCAAGTGGTGTTATTGCATCCAGTGTCAGAGGCCGTGCATATACTGTTTTATAAGAGTCTTTTGTACTTCTGCAATATTTGTGATCCTTTGACAACAGCTAAAAAAAGGTCATAATTATCTATCTTCATTTGTAAGGTAAAATTACTATCTTACTATAGCTCTGTCTGTTCTACTTGGCACATGCAGACCCATTTGGTGGTAATTGTGGCAAAACAGCCGACGCATTTCATAACCTAGTTTATGATGCTTCTGTACTGTATGTAATAAGGATATTGCAGACTAGAGTCCTTCCCGACAATATAAAATCACAAGGCCGCATTGTTCTAAACTGTGAGGAGCTTATGATAACTTTATTGTAATAGTAGTGTAAACAGCACTCCTAATTACCTGAAGCAGTGTCACAACACTAGTAGACTACATAATTACACTCTAAATTAAACAATCTATAATATACATATTACACCATAATATAAATGTTTGTTTTCTAACCAACAATCATCTCTCATTATCTCTATAGAACTGCAATTGACCATTATTTCTCCTATGTATGGCGTAGCTGTGGGAAAGTATCCTTGTGCTAACCACTATTGATTCCTAAAATAGTCTGGTTTAGGGTTTACTTCTGTTTAAGTTTAGGTAACTGATAATGTGTTTTGTTTTTGTTGTCTTTGAGTATTGCTGCTTAAAACCACCTTACTGGCATGGTCAGATCACATGCGACCGCACTGCCCAACAGTACCTCCCAATTTTTGTCTAGGAGGTCCATTCTGCAGATGTGCGTAATATAATTTTAAAATATATATTAAAAAAAAAAAAATACATAAAAAAAAACAAACAAAAAACAAGAAGCAACTATATCAACAGTTTTGAAGGAAAAAAAAAAATGTCAGTTAAGTGGTTAAACCATGGTTGGTGTGTCTAGTTAACAATTACATTTTTGGAGTTACTGCTTTTTAATTGACTTGTACTGTATGTATTTTCAATGTTTTAAAGTTAAGACCCCCCCCCCCACACAGAACGATATAGCTGACGATCCGACGCATTTAAACAATAAAACGGCTATTTTGTTCCGTGTGCATGCATGATATCGTTTATTGTGGGGTCGTCCTGTCGCTTCGCCTGATCTTTCTGCATGTTTATAAGATCAGGCGATATGGCTAACGAGCTCATGCAGCGCTATGCGGGGTGGGAGGCAGTATATCGCGCAGTCGGGCACTGGATTGCCCCATGTGTAAGGACCGCCCAATATGTCGATCCTTGGATCGTTGTCACATAGTCTGTACACATCGTACCATGTGTGGGGATCCTTTAGTAGGGCTTTATCTATGGAGGGGGAGGGGTGGAGGCACTGGGACTTTTCCTCAGGGTGCTACATTGTCTAGCTACGGCTCTGAGCTGGAGAACGCATAAGCATTTGGTGCATATCTGGTAGTCGCAGGATTCAAGCAAATGGATGCTTCTTTGGAAGCAGGACTATGTTCATTTCCTCCAATAAAACGTACTTAACAATTATTTCTAATATAAGATATTATGAACATACAAGATGTTTGTAAGTCAGGTGGAAAACAATATGTATGTAAAATTGGTGCAGAAGTCTTCGTATATACAGTGAACGCATAATATAGAATTACATTAATGGTATTTTAAAGTTAATAGCCCCTGCTTAGTTTTTGTGTTTTTAGGCAGGATAAGCTTGGCTGCTGAAATCAAAAATCTAATACCTCTTTTTCACTGCAATCCGGAAATTGCCGGGTCTATCAACCTGCCAATTTCCCGGGTCTCTGCTCCGTGAAACCCTGGTCAGGAGCAGGTTCGGTACCCGCGAGACTTATTCGCGGAGAGGTTGCGTTTACATTAACATAGAAAAATAGAATGTGACGGCAGATAAGAACCACTTGGCCCATCTAGTCTGCTCCCTTTTTTTTTTTTTTTTTTTTAAATTTATTTTATTTTTTACCATTTTTTTTTTTTTTCTCTCAAACCTTATTTGGTCCTTAATTCTTTGTAAGGATACCCTTATGTCCAGTCCATGCATGTTTAAATTGCTCTACTGTCTTAGCCTCTACCAAAATCATTGACCAAAACATCAGGAAAACCTGAGATTTTGAAGCCGGTGGAAAAGGGGTGTAACTGTATGATATCTTTCAGCAGGTTATTGATAGATTTCTAAGCACTGTATTTTGTTTCTTATATCCCAAGTTGTTTTATAATTTAGGGCAGGCATTCCCAACAACGGTCCTCAAGGCACACCAACAGTGCAGGTTTTAGTGATTTCCAGGCTGCAGCACAGGTGGTTAAATCAAAATAACTGAGGTGCTAATTAAGTCACCTGTGCTGAAGCCTGGATATCACTAAAACCTGCACTGTTATGCTGCTTTCAGATCGCAAATGCTGTATCCCACCCGGTAACAGAAACGTGTCCTTACCGGGTGGGATCCGGCATTTGGTCTTCTTTGATGGCTTTCAGACCCGGCAATATACCGGGTCGGTTGCCATAGCAGTGGGGGGCGCAGCAGCAGCAGCAGGGGCGGGGGTGGAGGCGGCGCTGGGAGATGAGCTCATCTCCTGCGCCGCCTCTCCCTATGCTGTGAATGGGAGCCGTGTCGCATCGAAACGGCTCCCATTCACACTGCGCCTGACCCGGTAATAACCCTTCTTTTTAACCGGGTTGAATTACCGGGTCAGGCGACCCGCTAATTCGGGAAAGGCGCTTTCACATCGCACACTGACCCGTTTCGACACGGCAATATACTGTGTAGATACCGGGTTATTTGTGCGATGTGAAAGGGGTATAAGTGTGCCTTGAGGACTGTGGTTGGGAATGCCTGATTTAGGGGTATATTCTACTAAGCCAATGGTTTCCAAACTTTTTTGAATCACGGCGCCCTAGAGTAGGGATACAGTCATTAGGTCGACATGTACTAGGTCGACTGCTCAAAAGGTCGACATGAGTTTTTCCCCCTTTCAATTTTTGGACTTCTTCATACTTTACGATCTATGTGGATTACAACTGGGAATGGTAACCTGTGCCGAGAGCAGCAAGGCACCTTGCCCGAAACATGGCGAGCCATGCGAGGGGACACGGTGCATTAATTGGGGTTCCTGGTCACTTTCAGTAGAAAACACAAAAAAACATCATGTCGACCTTTTGAAATGGCCTAATGACCATGTCGACATAGTGACCCTGTCAAACTAATGCATGTCTACCAATAGTGGTCAACGTAATGACTGTCGTCTTAAGTTGTGTCGACCCATACCCCTAGAGCAGTGGTTCTCAAACTTGGTCCTCAGGACCCCACACAGTGCATGTTTTGTGTATGTATGTAACCCAGCAGGTGCACAGGTGTATTAATTACTCACTGACATTTTAAAAGATCCACAGGTGGAGCTAATTATTTCACTTGCGATTCTGTGAGGAGACCTGCAAAACATGCACTGTGTGGGGTCCTGAGGACCGAGTTTGAGAACCTGTGCCCTAGAGTATCAGAATTGTTTTCACGGAACCCCTATGCCAAAAGTTTCTTATTAAGAAATTTAGGAAGAAATATTAAATTAATTAAATTGTGTTTTATATGTCCTCTTTAGGGTCAGTTATGTGGTGATGGACGGGATTCACTTCTGTTTGTCCACATATTTTATGATTGGCAGCCACCAGCACTGGTTTTGCCTATTACATCATAAATAATTTGAATTGGTCCTGTACCACCAAACCAAGGCACCCCTGCAATGTCCCGAGGCACCCCAGGGTACTACAGCACACAGTTTGAGAAACACTGTACTAAGCAATGTATTTTCAAAACCATTGCTTTTTGCATATTGTATCTGCCATATTTAAACGGGCAAGAATAGTCGCAGCAAAATAATCATTAAATAAAAAAATAGCAGGAAAAATCTGCAAACACCTAGGGTTTTGAAAACCCACTGCTTAGTAAATATACCCTTTTAATGACCGGAGCAATTTTAATGTTTCATGTTGGTATTCTTCCTAAATTTAATTCCAGTTACACATTAACATTCAGTTATCTATTATAAGTGTAAATAATGTGTAATCAGTGCGATCTGATTGTATTGGTGAGTTCTGATGTTCTCACGTCACAATTCAGTAGGAAAACATGTATTATAGATAAGTACTGTAACTTACTGCGATATTAGACATCACTAAGGTTTATGGAATCTGTATAAAGGCATTTGGACATGCAGCCTGTTGTCTTTATATCAGTGGGTTTTTGTCTTTTACTCCAGTCCCCACGCACCCTAACTGCTCATATTCTGAAGGTTTCTCTCTGTGAAAATAGGTAGGATAGTTACTGACCCAGCCAAACAGACTGTCACCAGTGCACGATAGAAGAGACCCTGAAAACACACCGTGGGCCGGATGTGATGCCGCCCCAGTTCGGCAGCCGTGGAGATACCTCGGATTTTTTTTTTGATTTTTTTTTTAAAGGGGCAATCGCAAGGCTCGGTTTTGCCATTGAAAGTGATTGGCGCTTTAAAAAATGTCCGAGTTCGGACGGCAGTCCGCACAGTTGCCAAACTTGGGTGCCATTACATCCTGCCCAGTGTATGAGAAACACTATGATCTATCTTTCTAATGTAGAATATTACCATTAACCCCAAAGTGAGAGCAGCAAATATTTTTTATTTTTTTATTTTATTTATTTATTTATTTTAAAAAAAACCTGGCTATAGCATCCAAAATCGGGCACAATTTTGTTTTACGATTTAGGGGGGTATTTATCAAAACTTTGCAAGAGATAAAATTGTTAAGATTTTTAGATAAGATTTGATAAGTTTCTCCCCTAAGACTATTACGGGATACGTTCATGTGACCGGCGCTCGGGATCTCGGCAGTCGCCATGCCGACGCCAGGATCCCAAGCAATCAAAATGCTGGCAGACAGAATGCCAACCCACAGGGACTATTCGTGGATGTCCACAACACCGATAGAGTGGGAATAGAACCTGTGGCAAGCCCGCAAGGGGATTTGTTGCGCCCCCCCCACCAGCTGGGATCCTGGGGTCCTGAGCGCTAGTCAACCAGCCCCAACCCACTGATACAAGACCTATCTTAGGGGTCATTCTGAGTTGATCATTCGCTAGCTGTCTTTAGCAGCCGTGCGAACGCATAGTCGCTGCCCACTGGGGAGTGTATATTTGCTGTGCAAGGGTGCGATCGCTTTTGCAGCCGAGAGATGCAAACACAATTTGTGCAGTTTCTGAGTAGCTCAGAACTTACTCAACCACTACGATCACTTCTGCCTGTTCAGTCCAGGAATTGACGTCAGACACCCGCCCTGCAAACGCATGGACACGCTTGCCTTTCTCCAACCACTCACGGAAAACGGCCAGTTGACACCCAGAAATGCCTCCTTCCTGTCAATCTCCTTGTGAACGCCCGTGCGAATGGATTCATCGTAGAATCCATTGCTGGGCGCCGATCCGCTTTGCACTCGTACTACGTGCCTGTGCATTGCAGTGCATACGCAGTTCTGACCTGATCGCTGCGAAAATCTGCAGCATGCGATTAGGTTGGAATGACCCCCTTAGTATCCCAGTATACTTTGGATCTATTGTTGCTGGAATGCTGGAGAGAACGTATCTGGGGCTCTCCCACAGGCTTCCTTAGGAGTTTCCTTCTGATGTTACTGTAATCTAATAATAATCTCCTTTCAGTCAGATGCATTCCATATATAAGGGCTTGTTTGCAAAACACTCTTGGTCATGAAATAACCTTTTCCCGTTACCCTGTATAGCTTTGGCTTCATTTAAAAATGATTTTAAACCCCCCCCCCCAAAAAAAAAAACAACAATCATCAATCTTCACTTGAATAATTATGACATTTCCCTCTTTTGTGTTGTAAAGGAAAGTACAGAGAGGGAACCCAAGAGAGAAATCCTGCAAGTTTAGGGATTATTTCCACCCTGTGCCGTAAACTGCATCTGTGATTTTAAATGGTTAAATGAAGGAAACACACAGATGGAGAATGATGTGTTTTTTTTTTAAATTGAAACTCCATAATGTATCATTACATAATCCGTTCAAAAGATAAATCCATAGCCATTCTTGAAAGTATAATGTTACATATAGGGGGCGGTTCAATTGTTGCCAGCACCCCTGCTGGCAGTCTATGTTAATGTCCATCTATCGGAGCTATTCATTTGCTTCTCTACTAGACGCCCATTAGTAGTTAATGCATCTGACAGCTTTGGGTTTAGCCACGCAAAATGACTAACCCTGTCGAAAGTGCTTAATTGGTCATCCAAAGTCGATGTATTGGTCATCCAAAGTCCATGTGGCGCCCAAACGATGGACTTTTTAACCGATTTTTTTTTTTTAATTTTCTCGCACCTCCAGAGACTGAGAAAAAATATGACTGTCACGGCTAATGTCCAGCTATCGGAGACACAATTGTATAGCTCCAATAAATGTCCATTACTAAAGACAGCCCGCAGAAGAATTGAAACGGCCCATAATGTCTTAAATTTAAAATACAATCACACATAAGAGATAATGCCTACAATTGCAACTGTCTTATTTTAACAGTGTGTGCTATGTAAATACACTAATAAAGATCAATGTATAGGGACTGTCTTCTCTCAATGGATCACAGTCTAAGTGCAGGATGTATCAAGCATCACATTTTAGATGCAATACTATGTATGCACCTACTGCATGCATAGTCGCATTAATTAATTGTAGAATTGTGATTACAATTGTAATGGACAGCTCTTCTGAGAAGACATTTCCCCCCCATGTGAAGGAACAGAGGAAATGTCCGTCGGTCGGCCACAGCAGGGCATACACTGCCCAATGCATCCGACATGACACTTGAAAATAATGCGTCGGAGACATGCTGGATGATCTGGCATGCCCGACCGATTGACCCGACAATATCAATCGGCTACATACATGTTTCAATTATCTGGCACATCCAATTGTAGCCTGTATGCCCAGCATAAATCAGGTTGTCCAACACGGATTTCACAGTACAGTCTTCTCGAAATAATGGCAGTGGTCAGAGTATAGCGGCAGTAACTACTGTTACGTTGCAGATCTGTAGCTGGCCCATGGAGAAGCTACCACCATGATACTTGCCAATTGCTACTGCTGGGGATAGCCTTTATTAAATAGAAAAAAATCCCTAAAGGGCCTTAATGAATACAGTTGACACACAATTACAGTATAGTACAGTTAGCAGCAACATTAAAATGATAGCTCTCTGACAAGATGACTGAAGTAGCTGTCTTTGTAAATAACAAACTCTGCATTAAAGATGTGCTGGGTTTTCATAAAGGAGAAAGTATGAACAATGAACATAGGGCCTAATTCAGACCTGATCACTCGCTAGGGTTTTTTTGCACTGCTGCGAGCAGTTAGTCGCCGCCCATAGGGGAGTGTATTTTTGCTTTGCAAGGGTGCGATCGCATGTGCAGCCGGGTGGTACAAAAAATATTTGTGCAGTTTCTGAGTTGCTCAGAACTCACTCAGCCGCTGCGATCACTTCAGCCTGTCCGGTCCCGGAAATTGACGTCAGACACCCACCCTGCAAACGCTTGGACACGCCTGCGTTTTTCCAAACACTCCCAGAAAACGGTCAGTTGCCACCCACAAACGCCTTCTTCCTGTCAGTCTGCTTGCGATCGGCTGTGCGAATGGATTCTTCGTAAAACCCATCGCACAGCAACGATCCACTTTGTACCCGTGCAACGCGCTTGTGTATTGCAGTACATACGCATGTGCAGTTCACACCTGATCGCAACGCAGCATAAAAACATAGCGTGCGATCAGGTCTGAATGACCCCCATAGATCAGAATGCAAATGCCCACATACTGTATAATATAAATAAGTAAACCAGTGGAAATACGGTTTATTAAGTAGTTTAGGCCAAACAAATGAATGCTTTAATACAGGGCTTGACACATTTTTATAAAATCTAGGAGCCAGGATGAAAGTGTAGGAGCCAGACCAGTACATGGTTTTGACCATTGGCTACCAAATTTGCTGCTGCGGTCAGATCTAAATTAGGCCCTATATTTTTTGCAGCATGGGAAGAAATCGGAGCACCTGAAGAGAGCAATTGCTGACATGGGGAGAACATATAAATCATATACAGAATAGATTTGTGCATAGGTACTGAGGGTAGTAGGGAATATCCATTTATGGGGTAAATATAATAGGGTGCAAGAAGCCGGAGGTGCTGGAGTTTGTGCGAGAATGCCCGTATTTTTAAAGTGGCAATCATTTACAACTCAAAACCAGGTTGCTTTTCCTTGTAAATGATTGTTGTCGCACAAATACGGGCATACTCCCACAAACTCCCCCACCTCCGGCTTCTCGCACCCTATTACATTTACCTCCGTGTGTATAACTGGACACATATGGAAAGACTGGATCGCGTGGGTCCCAGTAAGGTATCAGCAGGGGTCAGCAATCGCACTGTGATGGAGAAGGCAGCACTCCTCCTGCACAGAATGTGTTTCGATGAATCGAATGCTTAACGTTCTGATAATTGGCCTTCTGTTGTATTTTCTGTGTTCAGGGTTTACGTGCCTTGTCATACTGATGTTACATCACAGGTACACCTGGAAAAGTGCATACGTAATTCTCCATGACCTACAGAGAGGTGACTCAGACGTCTCCCTGTCCTGCGTGCTGCGCTGTTAGCCTTTTTCTGTCTGGCTTTGAGCTAGTTGCCATCACAAGAGGATCTCGCACCAGGGCGTGGATGGGAGCGACTGCTTTCCTGGCCTCGCTCTTTGTCTTTGAATGTTTTAACCGTACAGAAAGTATATCTGGTGGGGCAGGAACGCTCCTTCTGTTCCCTTTCTATGTAAATGGGGATAACCTTTCCAATAAGAAGCAGTTTAATGAAAATAAGTACATTAATATTGTTACTTTTGCTCAGTGGCCTAACAGGTTTGCTACGGTAGTTGCATGTTAACACCCTGCTCACCTGGGGCAATGTCATATATTGGATTACATCACCATGACATACATTTATATTTGGATGCAGATGTCAGTTCATTGTACTGTGTATGAATCTGTAACAAGTCCTGCAGCTGATATAACACTGAAGGATTATGCGGGTTCTGTGAGTGAGTTTAGAAATTGCAGTTCCACAAAAAGCCGAATACTGTGTTTGGCAGCAGGATAATTACTTTAAAGGTCTACGCAATGTGGAACCCATTCCGTTGCTGGGCCTACGTGTTCTGCATTGTTGATTGATCAAATAATTTTATACTCCAGCCTACTGCAGCTATCACATCTGTTTGGTTATCCAATTACTCCGTGCCAACAGCCACTCGTTACATTGCACCAGTACATCTAAGGAACCCTAACAGTGTGACTGCATCCTGTCTATGGGGGTTATTCAGAGATGTTAGCAAACCAAAAAAGAACACTCATGGGCAAAACCATGTTGCACTGCAGGTGGGGTAGATGTAACGTGTAGAGAGAGTTAGATTTGGGTGGGTTATATTGTTTCTGTGCAGTGTAAATACTGGCTGCTTCATTTCTACACTGCAATTTAGATTTCAGTTTGAGCACACCCCATCCAAATCTAACAATCTCTGCACATGTTATATCTGCCCCACCTGCAGTGCACATGGTTTTGCCCAACTGCTAACAAATTTGCTGCTGCGATCATCTCTGAATTAGGCTCAATATCCATAAAGAGTGTGATGGGCCCTACACACTGGGCAATAATACTGAAAGATATGAACAATCTCGTTCATTAATGAACAAGATATCTTTCAGTTTGGAGGCACCAGCGATGAATGATGCGCGGCCCGCGCTCGTTAATCGTTGGTGCCCCATCACTTGTGCATGCAGGCCAGTATAGATGAGATCGTCCATATTTGCCTGCACTGCTTTGGAGCCGGGTGATGGGGGGAGGAGTGAAGAAACTTCACTCCCCCCCATCACTGCCCCCCCCCCCCCCCCCCCCCCGCGCCGCCGGGTTGCCCGTCGGCCATATCCGCAGTCGGGCAGCTCGGCGGCGGATCGCAAAGTGTCAGGTTTTCAGGGTTGCTTTGCTAAAGCAATAAGCATTGTTTTGATTTGCATCCCCTTCTTGCTACACACTTTTCTTCACTTTGAAGGTGTATAACAGCAAAATTTCGAACAGGAGAATAGCCGTGTACAAGATACATGTAATAATGCACAGCTACACTGTAAATGTCATTATCTCTGTGATCCCAGTACTATGTAGACTCTTTATACACAAGATGTAATATAGAATGGATTATGGAGTATGCAGTGTTTGAGTCAATCCTTGTCCTACCATTCTATACATCTGACTGACCATATTTATTCTTTGTCATTTGGTTGAGAATAGTAAAGCATCCTGTTCTTTATGCTCTGACTGACACATTTCCTGACATTGTACTGTAAAAAAAAAAAAAAAAACCTGAAGGCTATTTACCAACCTTACTCAAAGGTCCAGAAAACCCATAGCAAGCAATGGGGGGAGGGTGGGTTTTATTTTTAAACCATGTAGGGAAAATGACCCTTTAAGTGCAGACTATTGCTATCCATTATTACAGAAGAGAGGCAGAAGGAATGTAATATGACTGGTGGCCATTTAAACACTGAGGGAGTGATGCACGTTCCGTTGCGCTATTCAATTGTTGCTGCTGCGGGCAACCATATTTCTGCTCGCATCCTCCTGAGGTTGTGAGTAGAAATTGTCAAAGTCCATATTTTAGGAGGCAACAGGTAGTTTTGGTGCACTAACCAGTACTTTAGCCACTTTATGCAGCTAAACCCAGTGCTTTTGAGCAAGATAAGTGCAATGTGGAATGAGCATCCGTGGCAGACGCGTCCACATGGAGCAACAATTGAATAACTCCGTCAGATCTCCATTGCTTAGAGCTCCCCAAAAAAACAATTGACACTTCCCCTGAGGGTTAAGACAGGGTTAATGTCAGTAGCCTAGTTCTGTAGGCCATTGGTTACAATTTTAGTGGGTGGAGTAAAGTGGGTGTTTTTTGTTAGTTTGGGCTAGCTGGGACATTCTGGTTCCTCTTTGATAGTTTGGCATCCTGCCTGCCCTCCCTACTTGTCTACTTTTAGGGATTGCGGAAAAGGATGGCGGCAGCAACATCTTATCATTACGTTTTTGTGGTTGCCCCCCCCAATACATGTGCTACACTGATCCTACCCTACTGGGGTCGGCGGTACCAAAACTCCAGGTGGGCCTTGTGATTTGTGTCATTGGGAGGAGAGTTGGGTAGGCAGAAGATGTCCATCTTGGCCTGGTGTGTTGTAGTTTATTGCCGATGTTGAGTCAGGCTGTTTTATCGTTCTTTCACCACCATACTAACTAGGGAGGCCAATCCCGGGCCGTTTTTTCAATCCCGGGATTCGGGATTGAAAAACGGTCAATCCCGGGATTGCAGTAGGGACCAGTGAAGGTTGTAGGGAGCAGCGCTGGAGGGAGGGTGTAGGTAGTGGTGCGGGAGGTAGGGAGGGTGTAGGTAGCGGTGCGGGGGGTAGGTAGCAGTGCGGGAGGGTGGGTGTAGGTAGTGGTGCGGGAGGGAGGATGTAGGTAGCGGCGCGGAAGGGTTGGTAGCGGCGCGAGAGGGAGGGTGGGTGTAAGTAATGACACTTACTATTAGGCGGGCGGCCGCGGCAGCCATGGACTCACTGAACGCGGGAGCATTTCAAATGAAGCGCCGGCCGCCAGCCAACTAGAGCTGGCGGACCGGCAGCCAATCAGGGAAGCAGTCGCAGCAGTGGCTCCTGATTGGCTGCCGAGCCGCCAGCTCTGATTGGCTGGCGGCCGGCGCTACATTTGAAGTGCTGCCGCGTTCAGATTGTCCATGGCTGCTGCGGCCGCCCGCCTAATAGTAAGTGTCATTACTTACACCCACCCTCCCGCACATGCGCACTGTAATCCCTTGAATCCCGGGATTCAAATCCCGGCATTTTTGGGCCCAAATCCCGGGATCCCCCCCGATCCCAGAATTGGCCTCCCTAATACTAACCCATATCTAAATAAATTAATGAATAAATAAATCTGACCCCTTTTCCCCACTAATGGATGTCTGTGTCAATAGTTTAGATAAGCTATGTTTTGGTTTCTGGCTGGGAAGTGAGGCTGACATCAGCCGATAAGAAGTCTATTTTCAGTTGTCTTTTGTATATTCTCTAAAAACAGATAATACTGTGCTTGCACCTTTTTTTATTTTATTACATGGGTATGGGCATAGAGAGAGAGAATACATACTCTAACAAATGTCCCCATTTTGGGCAGTTCAGCAGTGCTGACAGTTGGCATATTTGTCCCAACTAACTCACACCAGTGATCAAGGATTTTCTAAGGGAACATTTTTGCGTTGGTCTAGTGCCCCTATCCCATTGCCCAGATACCGAGAAGGTCAGAGTTGGGCAGCATGATAAAGATCAGTGCACAAATGCCTATAGCTTTATAAATTTGCTGATTGTTCTACAGTTACTAAGCTGATATAAAGTCTCAAATTTTCATGTAGGTCCGCTTATAATAACCTATGGAATCTCCTGTCCCTTTGACAGCTCAATGTACTATGCCAGGTAACCTGGTGATGTGATCATGATGAAACCAGGAAATGGTTTGGTTTTGTTGGATGACAGCATGATGATAGCAATGTAGTTTAAATTTACACTTTTTTTGTTTTGTTTTTTTGTTCCTTCACTAATCTTTACCTACAGTGTGTCATATTTTGTATGCAACATTTGTGCATTTTAAGTGAAGGTCACATTCACTTACAAAAATACATAAATACGAGGAGTGTGCAGTAACTTTCCGGATGTGTAGTTCATACTGTATGTAGAATGGGATACGGTCATTAGGTCAACAACACTTATGTCAACAGTCATTAGGTCGACCACTATTGGTCGACATGTGCTAGGTCGACATGCATTTTTTTATTTTCATTTCAGTTTTTGAACTTTTTCATACTTTACGATCCGCGTGGACTATGATTGGGAGTGAGGCACCTTGCCCGAAGCATGGCGAGCAAAGCAAGCCATTCGAGGGGACACTGTGCACTAATTGGGGTTCCCCGTCACTTTATGAAGAAAACAACACCAAAAAAAGAAGAAAAAAAACCCCTCATGTCGACTTAGTGACCATGTCGACCAGTTTTTGTCGACCTAGTGACCCATACCCGGTAGAATAGACACAATTTTACTGTCTAGCCAGCAATTACCGTTCATAACCAAAGTTCTTGTGAAATGTCAAGGCACTGAACCGTATATAAGCAGCACTGCACACTGAAGAAGTCATCATGTTCACTTCCTTCACAAAGTTGTTATGGAGCTCAGCAGATGCCACCGGAGAGCCATGATCTTCTACGACAAGAGTGGTCTGCGACTGCAGGAGATTTTTGACCAACTTCGAGCTGCTTTTGGGGCGTGAGCACCATCCCAAGCCACTGTGTTTTGAGTGATTTGCAGGAGACGGTCCGTGGAACACGAGGAATGCTGCGGTCGGCCTGTGTCCACCATTGCCGAGGACAACATTGCTGCCATGCGGGCCATACTTGAGGATACCAAGGTGACCATGGCACAGTTACAGAAGGATATAGGCATCTCATCGGGATTCATTCTGTTGATAATCCATGAAAAGCTTGGCCTAAGCAAGGTTTCTGCATTCTGGGCACCAAGCATTCTTGAAACAGCAAGTTATTCGAGCCTCCTTCTGCTCACGAGTCAGCTGTTGGGACATCAGCTGACTCATGAGCAGAAGGAGGCTCGGGTAACTTGGTGCCGCAACATGCTGGCCAGGTTTGATGCAAGTCAAACTCTGTCTGGTAGATCATCAGTTGCGATGAATCCTGGATCTACGGTTTTGAACCCAAGACCATACAGTCAGCCCAGTGGACCCCAGTTGGAGGTGAGCAGCCACAGATGTTCTGAACTGAGCGCAGTGTGGCCAAGCAGATAGAGGCTGTTTCTGTTGCCAAAACTGGTCATATAGCTACCATACCACTCATGCAGCAGTGCACCATCACTGGGGACTAGTACTCTAACCAATGCCTCAAACTAAAGTAAGGAGAATTATCAGCAGGTTGAGAACTGGCAGCTGTCAGTTCTGATATTGGCATGCGTTAACAGAGTGACCGTCCCGGGCAGCTCTCTCTGGGGGCTCCTCCAGCCGGTAGACTCTTTTCATTACACTCTGTGTCAAATGGTCCCCCCTCCAGTGTGTTTCAACTCTCCCTGAGGGTCTTTTTCAAGGTGAATGAAATGAGTATGTGGTGTTCTTCACCTGCTAGTGTTTCTCCTTGCTTTAGCATCTTGTGCCATTGGTCCTATTTTGGAGTGCAAACAGATGAAGAATAATGAGATCCTTCTGTATGTTATGTAGTGGATTTGTATATGTTTTATTAAAATAGCATAACACTATTGCACTTTTTCTTTTTTCCACAATATTACATATGCTGCATGTTTGGAGTAATTATATGAAGTGCATGAGATACGGGAAGTGCTGAAAGTACAGAACAGGATGTAAAAAGGAATTGGGTATTCTAATCACGTATCATAAATTTGGAACATTGATTACCCTGTATTGGGATATTTATACCCCTTTTACACTCGCAGCTTCGGGTCATTCCCGGGAATGTGTCCCGGTATATTTGCCGGGACACATTCCCGGGAATTACCCTTTTACATATGCCGGGTCGGTGACGTCACCGCTGACTCTAGCGGAGGCGGTGCTTGGAGATACTCTTCTCCAAGCACCGCCTCCTCCTATACAGAGAACGGGTGCCAGGTCGCCTTGACCCGGTATACCCGTTTACACTGCACAGCTTCCTGGGACGGTCCCGGATTCAACCCAGGTCGAGACCTGGGTTGAAATCCTAGGATACTCGTCCCGGGAAATTGTCCCTGTACACATTCACACTGACAAAAATCCCGGGATGATGCGCGTTCACGTGCAAAATCCCGGGATAAAATTGTCAGTGTAAAAGGGGTATTAGTGGACTGTAAATGTTGTCTTAAACTTTCACACACAAGATCTCTCTTTCTGAAGCCAATACAGGAGTATCTGGCTTTTGATAGACAACCCCCTGACCCAATGGGGTAGTAGTTATAGCAATAACCGATTTAAAATTTTTATTATTTGCTATAACCTCTTTAAATAAGCCTGCTTGTATATCAGACTGCTTACAGCAGTAACGTATGCTGTAACATACTTTCTGTACTTTTCTCTTTTATATGGGGACAGCTTATCTTATTTGGCTTTTAGTTCAGGATAACACTGTGCCTTGTCAAAGTAATGTTTTCATGTTTCTTCATGTGTAATATAGACTAAGTTTGAAGCCTGGAATGTGGCTCTATATACAGCAGTGGTGTGAAACATGTTAAACAAAACTTTCTTTAAAAGGTGCCACGAGTGCTGAGAGCTTAATAACACATAAGTATGGATTAAGCTAACTGGAGTAAAGAGCATGAGCCATATGTATCATTAATTTAAGGTCTCCTTCCTAAAATAAACGTGTACTAATAACCGTGACATGTTTACCAGTAGACTTCTCGCGGATAATGTTTAACAAGCTTGTTTTGTACCTGAGGATAATCGCTGGGATTCCAATGGTGTGTCCAGGCCTCCAGAAGAAATAAGCGTTTGACTTGAATTAAACCATTATCTATAAGGTGTTTAGGAGCTATGACTCGCAATAGATTTTGTCTGGACCTTAAAAGGGAATGTGCACATGGCTTTGCGTTTGGGGCACATAGGTTTCATTGTGGATGGGACCGATTTTTGCTTTTTACAATGTTTGGGGACCACAGTATGCAAGAGAGACCAGGGGTTGGATGTAATGCCGGCCGAACTCGGACGTTTTTTTAAAAGGGCAATCACTTACAAGGCAGAACCATGCCTTGTAAGTGATTGCCACTTTAAAAAAATGTCTGAGTTTAGCTGTGATCCCGCACAGCTACCAAACTCTGGCTTTATTACATCTGGCCCCATGGTTAGATCTCACAGGTTAAATTAATTGACTCTCCCAGAATGTTTAAGATAATTTTCTGGTGTAGAGTAGTCTCCCGTATTCTGTTCCCTGCCACTTGCTGCGGCAGCTTGAGTCTTTGTATAGTGTAATTCATTATAGCTGCGCCCTAAATTTACAATGATGGGAAACACTTTTTTGTATAGCAGGTGATGTGGTCGTCCCGATCCCCCTTCAGCGCCCGCCTGGCTGCCCCCTTCCAGAGATTACAGCCTGAAATAGTGGTGATCTCCTAGAATCCCTGGAGAGTCTAGGGGTATATTTAATAAAGTGTGGGTTATTGCAACCAATAAGATTCTATTTATCTGGAAGATAATATGCAGAATCTGATTGGTTGCTGTGGGCAACATCTCCACTTGTAAAAACCAGCACTTTAGTAAAAATTCCCCTAGCAGTCTTTCTGTGACCGGGATGGGTGCACACTCCATAGTGATGATGTCGTCTCTCACCATCCACCACAGTGGAAACATTGGGGGAGAAAAATAAGGAGAATGGGGGAATTCAATTGTTTGCTCGGCCCAATCTCCCGTCTAAAGTGATGGGAGATTGCGGGGCGATATTCAGTTGTCCCCCGTTAACACGCTGATTGCTTCCGTATCAGTCTGCTTTAGCCGCGTAAAGCAGCAAAACCTGAGTAAATGATTGGGCGCAACACGAAAAAGTCCCGTTTGGGTGCCCAAACGGGTCACTTTTTGCACATTTCAGCTAGCCACCCCTGGAGGTAGCGAGCTAAAACAAAGTTCTCATGCTTGCCAGCAGAAACATAGGAATTGCTGCAGGCAGGCGCACGCGGGTGCCGGAACCCTTGATAACAGTCGAATTCCCCCGATGCGTTCTACATGAAATGGTTGTGGGCTCCATTACAGGAGATGTGTGGCAAGTTGCAGAATCTGCTGGAAACGAGATAGGGCCTTATTCAGATCTGATCGCAGCAGCAAATTTGTTAGCGAATGGCAAAACCAGGGGGGTAATTCCAAGTTGATCGCAGCAGGACATTTTTTTAGCATTTGGGCAAAACCATGTGCACTGCAGGGGAAGCGGATATAACATGTGCAGAGAGAGATAGATTTGGGTGTGGCGAGTTCAATCTGCAATCTAAATTGCAGTGTGAAAATAAAGCAGCCCGTATTTACCCTGCACAGAAACCCACCCAAATCTAACTCTCTCTGCACATGTTATATCTGCCCCCCCTGCAGTGCACATGGTTTTGCCCATTAGCTAACAGATTTGCTACTGCGATCGGATCTGAATTAGGCCCATAGTTGGTGGAGTTCATTAATATTCTAGAAAGGGTGTGGATCAAAGGGTCGACAGTCATTAGGTCGACCACTATTGGTCGACAGTGACTAGGTCAACATCTGAAATAGGGCGACGGTCATTAGGTCGACATTATTTTTTAATATTTATTTTCTTCGTAAAGTGACCAGGAACACCAATTAGTGTACAGTGTTCCCTCGAATGACTTGCTTCGCTCGCAATGCTTTGGGCAGGTTACTATTCCCAGTCGTAGTCCACGTGGATCGTCAAGTATGAAAAAGTAAAAAAAAAAAGATTAAAAACCAAACAAAACTCATGTCGACCTAATAACAATGTTGGCCAATAGTGGTCGACCTAATGAGTGTCGACATAAGTGCTGTCGACCTAAAGGCCGGATGCAGTAGATTCTTAATGCAGAGTCACGCATAGGGTAGAACACTTTGGGCAATAGGTAATAGCCTGCATGGCACAGGCAGTTTTGGAATTTGTGAGTCTGCCCGTATTTTTAAAGCGGCAATCTTTTACGAGGCAGGTAGTTTTTGCCTTGTAAAAGATTTAGTTTTTGCCTTGTAAATGATTGCCACTCTTTAAATACAGGCAGACTCGCAGAAATTCCCAATTTGCCCTTCATGTCTGTTGGTTCATGGGCAAAAAAACAGACCCATTACCCTTTGGGAAAGTACACATTTTTTTGATAAATAAATCCAATATTTTGGGTTTTAGTAAATTTATAGGAATGATGACATTGGGGTCGATTCAATTCGGCAATTTAAGAATAGCGCCGGGAATTAGCTCCCGACGTTATTCAATTCAGCTGCTAGTTACCCGCAATTGTCAGGAATTCTTCTCTCATCCCCGGGGGGTGAGAGAAGAAAACCGACAAAAGTGCTGCCGCGAGGCTGATTCTGTCGGGAATCAGCATCGCCGTGGGTAGTTAAGTCGGAGAATGCCCGTTCTCACGACAAAACTACCTGTTAAGTCGGCGAGAACGGGCTTTCGCCGACTTAACTTTAGCTGAATTGAATAGCGTCGGGAGCTAATTCCCGGCGCTATTCTTAAGTTGCCAAATTGAATCGACCCCATTGTGTTTAGTTTTCTTGTTTGCCTCCTATGGATTATGTGTGTAAAATAGACCAATTTTAAAATTTGAGTTACATGTGTATAATATATAGAGGTATTTACCTACTGCGTTACATTCATGTGGAGGGAAAAAAGCATCACCAACCGTGATCATCTCCATTATTGTGCAATTTTACACCTGTCCTGGTCATCAACTCATTATAGTGCTGGTAATTTTATATAGCACCACCAATTATACGGGAGGCACTCGATATCCTGGCTGATGGGATCCCGGCACTCTGCATAACAGCGCTGTGATCCTGACCACCGGGATATTGACAGCTATTCTCCCTCTTGGGGTGTCCACGGCACCCCTGGAGGGAGAATAAATAAGGGGATCTTTTGCGCTCACCCCGCTGCCGGCATTCCGGCGGTCGGGATACCGGCGCCGATATGCTGGGCGCCAGGATCCTGACAGCCGGGATATCATGGTACACCCAATTATACAGCATCATACACACATGCACAATTTTTTTATTTATATAATTTAGCAAAAATGAGTTGTGTTGTGTTTTTTTTTGTTTGTTTGCCCTAGGACAGGATACAAAGATGTACTTTGGATACAATGTACACAATGAGGGGACACGAGTTATCTTATCCCAAAGCATAAACACGCATAGTGGGATGGTACAGCAAAGTTTGTTATAAACATTGTAAGAGGACATGTACAATCGAGTTTAAAGTCATCTGAAGGTGGAAAAGAACTTTTGAGTCATGGTTGTTGACATTTACTGGTATAGTCGTTCAGTGGCGTGCGGTGAGGTTAGTGGCTGGGGAGGCACAAGTAGCTAACCATTCCCCTTCCTCCCCCTCTCCATGGAGTGGAAAAAAAAAAGTGTAGCCCCCCCCCCCCCCCATACGTTGGCAAAACCAGCACCAGGCAGAACCAGCCAGGGGGGATAATGCCATAGCAGGGGAGACACTCGGTATGGGGTCCCCCTGCCATGACATTAATCTGCCCCCCCCCCCCCTTCCAAACTAGTCAGCCCAGGGCTGGAATTCCTCGGAAGTGGGAACTCCAAAAAAATAAAAATGGGGTCTCCCTCCCGAGCAATAACCAGCACTAGGCTGATAGCCCAGTGCTATGCCCCGCACCCCTGGTGGCGGTGGGTGCGGGGTTCATTGTTAATATTGTTCTTTACAGGTGGCCTACAGGTCCCAGCAAGCCTGCCCCAGCATGCTGGCACTTGGAGAACCACAAGTGCCAGCATGCCCGTACATAAATGGCCCGCTGGCACCTGTAGTCCACCTGTAAAGAAAATATTAAAATACAAACACCATACTAAGTTTATTAGTCAGGGTCTTCACCTGGGGGCGGCGGCCTTTAAGCTCTTTTGCATGGCCGCCGCTTTCCCAGGGCTTTTAGCGTCTTCCTCTGCCATCTTCACCTGGGAGGCTCTTTTGTATGGCCGCCGCCTTCCCCAGGGCTTCCAGCATCTTCACCTGGTGGGCGGCGGCTGCTAAGCTCTTTTGCATAGCCGCCGTCCATCCAGGACTTTCGGCGTCTTCTGCCTTCAGGAGCTCTTCTCTGCTCCTCCGCCGTCGGACTGACGCGCCGCTGACTTACATAAGTCAGACGGAGGGGGTGGGGCGATGACGCAGTGAGCCGTGATTGGCTTGCGGCGGCCATCTTGAATTTAAAAAAAATGACGCTGAGCCGCCATTTTTGAAATTGGTACCGCTCCGCTGCCAAACTTTGCACCACCTCCGCCGACGCCCGCACCTCCGCCTCGCCCACACAGTGATTAACAGCTGATCCAGTGACGGATCCGCTGGTCAATCACTGTGGCCTCACTGACATGGGCGTGCTTTCATGGGTTGAAAGCACGTCCCTGTATGAAAGCGGCACCTAATGGTGCCGCTTTCCCATGTGTTTTCAATAAGCTTTTAATGCCCATTGCTAGGGCCCGCCGGCGCCTGCCTACCGATCCCATACCTTTCCTCATTCACAACTGGAGGCACCACGATCGGTGCCTCCCAAACACATTTAGGCAGGGATAATGATTAGATTAATATAAAGTAGATACTTATGACACAGAATGTTCTTTATATTATTTTAATCATTAATGACAGGGGAGGCACTGCCTCCCCTGACTGCATGTCCCTGTAGTCGTTAGGTGCTGGGGTCTGTGCTTCTCACCATGGGGTGGATTCTGAGTTTGGATGCAGTTGCGACCGTCCTTGTGTCTTTTTTTCAGTACCCGCATCTGCAACTTTATTCTAATGCCACTGCAGAGTCCTTCCCTGGTGTACATCCGTGCATCTGATTGCATAAGGACTCACTGTTTGCGTCCGCAGATGCTGCTGAAACCTCGCTTTGTGCATCTTTAGACCTTCATTTGCACCAGCCCTATAGCTGGTGCAGGTTCTCTCATCTAAGTATGGCATTGTATATGAGCGGTTCAGTGTCTCTGTATGCTCCCGCTTTCAGCGACATGCCTGCAACGGTTTCCGGACTCCAGGTCGACAGCACAAAGGTCGACACACCCTAGGTCGACGCCAATTGGTCGACACACCTCAGGTCAACATGGACACAAGGTCGACAGGAACAAGGTCGACATGGAAAAAGGTCGACATGAGTTTTTCGCGATTTTTTTCTTTTTTTTTAACCTTTTCATACTTAACGATCCACGTGGACTACGATTGGAACGGTAAAGTGTGCCGAGCGAAGCGGAGGCACCATGCCCGAAGCATGGCGAGCGAAGCGAGCCATGCGAGGGGACGCGGTGCACTAATTGGGGTTCCCGGTCACTCTACGAAGAAAACGACACAAAAAAACATAAAAAAACATGTCGACCTTTTTCCATGTCGACCTTTTTCCATGTCGACCTTTTTCCATGTCGACCTTTTTCCATGTCGACCTTTTTCCATGTCGACCTTTTTCCATGTCGACCTTGTTCCATGTCGACCTTGTTCCATGTCGAACTTTTGTCCATGTCGACCTAAGGTGTGTCGACCAATTGGCGTCCACCTAAGGTGTCGACCTTTGTGCTGTCGACCCTCAGTCCCAGACCCGCCTGCAACACTCCATGAGGCGCAAGAGCTCTGTGTCTTTTTAGCACCCCCATTACATCTCAGCCACTGTGCAGGATCGCTCCTTACATTTCTCTGACGTCCTAAGTGGATGCTGGGACTCCGTAAGGACCATGGGGAATAGCGGCTCCGCAGGAGACTGGGCACAACTAAAGAAAGCTTTAGGACTACCTGGTGTGCACTGGCTCCTCCCACTATGACCCTCCTCCAGACCTCAGTTAGAATCTTGTGCCCGGCTGAGCTGGATGCACACTAGGGGCTCTCCTAAACTCCTAGAAAGAAAGTATATTTTAGGTTTTTTATTTTACAGTGAGATCTGCTGGCAACAGACTCACTGCAGCGAGGGACTAAGGGGAGAAGAAGCGAACCTACCTAACTGGTGGTAGCTTGGGCTTCTTAGGCTACTGGACACCATTAGCTCCAGAGGGATCGACCACAGGACCCGACCTCGATGTTCGGTCCCGGAGCCGCGCCGCCGACCCCCTTACAGAGCCAGAAGCAAGAAGTGTTCCGGAAAATCGGCGGCAGAAGACTTCTGTCTTCAACAAGGTAGCGCACAGCACTGCAGCTGTGCGCCATTGCTCCTCATGCACACCTCACACTCCGGTCACTGATGGGTGCAGGGCGCTGGGGGGGGGGGCGCCCTGAGGGCAATATAATACACCTTGGCTGACAATTCATCACAATATATAGTCCCAGGGCTATATATGTGATAAATTACCCCTGCCAGAATCCATGAAAAAAGCGGGAGAAAAGTCAGCCGAAAAAGGGGCGGGGCTATCTCCCTCAGCACACTGGCGCCATTTTTTCTTCACAGTGCAGCTGGAAGACAGCTCCCCAAGCTCTCCCCTGTAGTTTTCAGGCTCAAGGGTTAAAAAGAGAGGGGGGGGGCACTAAATTTAGGCGCAATATGTGTATACAAGCAGCTATTGGGGGAAAAATCACTCCGTTATAGTGTTAATCCCTGCATTATATAGCGCTCTGGTGTGTGCTGGCATACACTCTCTCTCTGTCTCCCCAAAGGACTTTGTGGGGTCCTGTCCTCAGTCAGAGCATTCCCTGTGTGTGTGTGCGGTGTGTCGGTACGGCTGTGTCGACATGTTGGATGAGGAAGGTTACGTGGAGGCGGAGCAGAGGCCGATAAATGGGATGTCGCCCCCTGTGGGGCCGACACCAGAGTGGATGGATAGGTGGAAGGTATTAACCGACAATGTCAACTCCTTACATAAAAGGCTGGATGACGAAACAGCTGTGGGACAGCCGGCTTCTCATCCCCGCGCCTGCCCAGGCGTCTCAAAGGCCATCAGGGGCTCAAAAAACGCCCGTTACCTCAGATGGCTGACACAGATGTCGACACGGAGTATGACTCCAGTGTCGACGAGGTTGAGACATATACACAATCCACTAGGAACATCCGTTGCATGATCTCGGCAATGAAAAATGTGTTACAAATTTCTGACATGAACCCGAGTACCACATAAAAGGGGTTTTATGTTTGGGGAGAAAAAGCAGCCAGTGTGTTGTTCCCCCATCAGATGAGTGAATGAAGTGTGTAAAGAGCGTGGGTTCCCCCGATAAGATAATGGTAATTTTTCAAAAAGTTACTGCTGGCGTACCCTTTCCCGCCAGAGGATAGGTCACGTTGGGAGATATCCCCTAGGGTGGATAAGGCGCTCACACGTTTGTCAAAAAAGGTTGCACTGCCATCTTGGGATACGGCCACATTGAAGGAGCCTGCTGATAAAAAGCAGGAGGCTATCCTGAAGTCTGTATATACACACTCGGGTACTATACTGAGACCTGCAATTGCCTCAGCATAAATAGTGCTGCTGCAGCGTGGTCTGATACCCTGTCAGATAATATAATGCCCTAGACAGGGATAATATTTTGCTAACATAGAGCATATTAAAGACGTCGTCTTATATATGAGGGATATTTGCCGGCTGGCATCCAGAATTAATGCAATGTCCATTCTGCCAGGAGGGTATTAGAGACCCGGCAGTGGACAGGTGATGCTGCCTGTAAAAGGCACATGGAGATTCTGCCTTATAAGGGTGAGGAATTGTTTGGGGATGGTCTCTGGGACCTCGTATCCACAGCAACAGCTGGGAAGAAATTTTTTTTACCTCAGGTTTCCTCACAGCCTAAGAAAGCACCGTATTTGCAGGTACAGTCCTTTCGGCTTCAGAAAAGCAAGCGGGTCAAAGGCGCTTCCTTTCTGCACAGAGACGAGGGAAGAAGGAAAAAGCTGCACCAGACAGCCAGTTCCCAGGATCAAAAATCTTCCCCCGCTTCCTCTGAGTCCACCGCATGACGCTGGGGCTCCACAGGTAGAGACAGGTGGGTGGGGGCGCGTCTCGGGAACTTCAGGGACCAGTGGGCTTGCCCACAGGTGGATCCCTAGGTTCTGCAAGTAGTATCACAGGGATACAAGCTGGAGTTCGAGGCGACTCCCCCTCGCCGTTACCTCACATCAGCCTTGCCTGCTGCCCTCGGAGAAAGGGAGGTAGTACTGGCGGCAATTCACAAGCTGTACTTCCAGCAGGTGAAATCAAGGTACCCCTCCTTCAACAAGGCCGGGGTTACTATTCCAAAATGTTTGTGGTACCGAAACCAGACGGTTCGGTGAGACCCATTCTAAAATTAAAATCCTTGAACACTTATATACGAAGGTTCAAGTTCAAAATGGAATCGCTCAGGGCGATTATTGCAAGCCTGGAGAATTTCATGGTATCACTGGACATCAAGGATGCTTACCTGCATGTCCCTATTTACCCACCTCACCAGGAGTACCTCAAAATTGTGGTACAGGATTGTCATTACCAATTCCAGACGTTGCCGTTGGTCTGTCCCCGGCACCGAGGGTATTTACCAAGGTAATGGCCAAAATAATTATCCCGTACTTGGACGATCTCCTTATAAAGGCGAGGTCCAGGGAGCAGTTGTTCGTCGGAGTAGCACTATCTCGGGAAGTGCTACAACAGCACGGCTGGATTCTGAATATTCCAAAGTCGCAGCTGGTTCCTACGACGCGTCTACTGTTCCTGGGTATGGTTCTGGACACAGAACAGGATAAAAAGGGTTTCTCCCGGAGGAGAAGTCCAAGGAGTTGTCGTCTCTAGACAGAGACCTCCTAATACAAATACAGGTGTCTGTGCATCAATGCACGCGAGCCCTGGGAAAGATGGTAGCTTCTTACGAAGAAATTCCATTCGCTAGGTCCCATGCAAGGATCTTCCAGTGGGATCTGTTGGACAAGTGGTCCGGGTCGCATCTTCAGATGCATCGGCAGATAACCCTGTCTCCAAGGGCCAGGGTGTCGCTGTTGTGGTGGCTGCAGAGTGCTCATCTTCTAGAGGGCCGCAGATTCGGCATACAGGACTGGGTCCTGGTGACCATGGATGCCAGCCTTCGAGGCTGGGGGGCAGTCACACAGGGAAGAAACTTCCAAGGACTATGGACAAGTCAGGAGACTTCCCTACACAAAAATATTCTGGAACTAAGGGCCATTTACAATGCCCTAAGTCAGGCTAGACCCCTGCTTCAACACCGGCCGGTGCTGATCCAGTCAGACGACATCACGGCGGTCGCTCATGTAAACCGACAGGGCGGCACAAGAAGCAGGATGGCGATGGCAGAAGCCACAAGGATTCTCCGATGGGCGGAAAATCATGTGTTAGCACTGTCAGCAGTGTTCATTCCCGGAGTGGACAACTGGGAAGCAGACTTTCTCAGCAGACACTACCTCCACCCGGGAGAGTGGGGACTTCATCCAGAAGTCTTCCAAATGATTGTACACCGTTGGGAAAGGCCACAGGTGGACATGATGGCGTCCCGCCTCAACAAAAAGCTAAAAAGATATTGCGCCAGGTCAAGGGACCCTCAGGCGATAGCTGTGGACGCTCTGGTAACACCGTGGGTGTACCAGTCGGTGTATGTGTTCCCTTCTCTGCCTCTCATACCCAGGGTAATGAGAATAATAAGAAGGAGAGGAGTAAGAACTATACTCATTGTTCCGGATTGGCCAAGAAGAGCTTGGTACCCAGAACTCCAGGAAATGATCTCAGAGGACCCATGGCCTCTGCCGCTCAGACAGGACCTGCTGCAGCAGGGGGCCTGTCTGTTCCAAGACGTACCGTGGCTGCGTTTGACGGCATGGCGGTTGAACGCCGGATTCTGAAGGAAAAGGGCATGCCGGAGGAAGTTATCTCTACGCTAATTAAAGCTAGGAAAGAAGTGAACGCAAACCATTATCACCGCATATGGCGGAAATATGTTGCGTGCTGTGAGGCCAGGAAAGCCCCAACGGAATAATTTCAGCTAGGTAGATTTCTGTACTTCCTACAGTCAGGGGTGACTGTGGGCCTAAAATTGGGTTCCATTAAGGTCCAGATTTCTGCTCTATCGATTTTCTTCCAAAATAGAACTGACTTCACTGCCTGAAGTTCAGACTTTTGTTAAGGGAATGCTGCATAGTCAGCCCCCATTTGTGCCTCCAGTGGCACCGTGGGATCTCAACGTGGTGTTGGATTTCCTGAAGTCGCATTGGGTTGAGCCACTTAAATCCGTGGAGCTGAAATACCTCACGTGGAAAGTGGTCATGCTGTTGGCCTTGGCGTCGGCCAGGCGTGTATCTGAATTAGCGGCTTTATCATGCAAAAGCCCTTATCTAAATTTTTTATATGGGTAGGGCGGAATTGAGGACTCGTTCCCAATTCCTTCCTAAGGTGGTATCAGTTTTTCATGTGAACCAACCTATTGTGGTGCCTGCGGCTACTTGGGACTTGGAGGATTCCAAGTTACTGGACGTAGTCAGGGCCCTGAAAAATATGTTTCCAGGACGGCTGGAGTCAGGAAAACTGACTCGCTATTTATCCTCTATGCACCCAACAAGCTGGGTGCTCCTGCTTCTAAGCAGACTATTGCTCGCTGGATCTGTAGCACGATTCAACTTGCACATTCTGCGGCTGGACTGCCGCACCCTAAATCTGTAAAAGCCCATTCCACGAGGAAAGTGGGCTCTTCCTGGGCGGCTGCCCGAGGGGTCTCGGCTTTTCAAATTTGCCGAGCTGTTACTTGGTCGGGTTCAAACACTTTTGCAAGAGTCTACAAGTTTGATACCCTGGCTGAGGAGGACCTAGAGTTTGCTCATTCGGTGCTGCAGAGTCATCCGCACTCTCCCGCTCGTTTGGGAGCTTTGGTATAATCCCCATGGTGGTCCTTACGGAGTCCCAGCATCCACTTAGGACGTCAGAGAAAATAAGATTTTACTCACCGGTAAATCTATTTCTCGTAGTCCGTAGTGGATGCTGGGCGCCCATCCCAAGTGCGGATTGTCTGCAATACTTGTATATAGTTATTGCCTAACTAAAGGGTTATTGTTGAGCCATCTGTTGAGAGGCTCAGTTAAATTTCATACTGTTAACTGGGTATAGTATCACGAGTTATACGGTGTGATTGGTGTGGCTGGTATGAGTCTTACCCGGGATTCAAAATCCTTCCTTATTGTGTCAGCTCTTCCGGGCACAGTATCCTAACTGAGGTCTGGAGGAGGGTCATAGTCTTAAGCTTTCTTTAGTTGTGCCCAGTCTCCTGCGGAGCCGCTATTCTCCATGGTCCTTACGGAGTCCCAGCATCCACTACGGACTACGAGAAATAGAATTACCGGTGAGTAAAATCTTATTTTCTGCTACAGTGCATTAAAATTTGATCTGAAACTCTGGGCCTGATTGATGTTTGTAAGCAAATGGGCATAACCAGGCTGCACTGCAGGTGGGGCAGATGTAACATGTGCAGAGAGATTTAGATTTGGTTGGGGTGTGTTAAAACTGAAATCTAAAGCTGGGTACAAACTACACAACCTGTAAACGATATGATGTTGCTCACGATTTCCCTGGAACTCGCCGACAAACGATATTGGGCCTAATTCAGCATGGATCAATATTAAGTGAAATTGCAAGTCGAGCGACTATCTAATGACTGTGCATGCATAGTGTTTTCATTGCACACGCATAAGGGGTTATAGTGAAAGAAAATGCATAGAGATCGTAATTGCAATGTAGACGCTGTTTGACTGACGGGAAGCCGGCATTTCTTGGTGGAAACCTGTTTACTGGATGTGTCAGAATAAACGCAGGTGTGCCTAGACGTTTTTGGGGAGGGTTTCTGACGTCACAGACCACTTCCAGGCCGTCTCAGTAACAGATTACTGGCAGCCTCAGACCTACTAACATTTGCTCAGACAGCAAAGTTTCTTAGATGTTCCGGGAGTTGCGTATGCATCTGTAAGTGGATAGTGATCTGTGATACATTCGCAAATTTGCACGTGGTGTTTTTTTCTTCCTGTCAGGCGGCGCCTTTCTATTCGCAGACAAACGCAATTTCTGTGAATAGCGATCCATGCTGAATTAAGCCCTATGTGCGTACACACTGAACGATTTTACAAACCACCAAACGATATACATAAGTTGTGTAGCCAGCTTTACATTTGTGGGCTACATCAGAATCAGAATCCGCTTTTATTGGCCAGGTATACTTGCGTATACTAGGAATTTGTTTGTAGGGTTTGCTATACAACAGCCAAGTAGGTAACATAAGCAGGTGTGTGTAGGGGGAGGCAAGTAAAGTCAGACAGATAGGTATACCATAGGAACACAAGTTAGTTACATGTACGTCTAGTCAGTCAATGTTCAGGAGTTCAGCAGGTGGGCCGCTTGGGGAAAGAAACTTTTGAGGCTTCTGGTGGACCCGGCGAGGACGGCCCTGTAACGCTTGACTGAAGGAAGCAAGTTAAACATGCTGTGGCCGGGGTGTAGCTGGTCTTTTACTATTTTCATTGCCCGCTTTTTAGCTCTGGACAGGTACAGGTCCTGGACTGAGGGTAGGTCGGCCCCAATGATCTTCTCTGCGGTTCTGACCACCTTTTGGAGCCTGCATCTGTCCCTTGCACTGGCGGAGCCGTACCATACCAGTATCGAGGAGCACAGTACCGACTCCACAATCGCGGAGTAGAAGAGGAGCAGAAGCTTCTGTGGGATGTTGAACTTCCTTAGTTGTTTGAAGAAGAACAATCTCTGCTGCGCTTTCCCGACAGTGGTGTCAGCGTTGGTCCCCACACTGTCAGCAATCGTTAGCGGAGGTGCATTAGCTGACTTCTTCCTGAATTATCATCTCGACAGTTTTGAGGGGGTTGAGCTCAAGGTTGTTGTGGCATGCAAATACAGCCAGTATTTACCCTGCACAGGAAAAATATAAATGTATTTGCTCCCCTTGCATTGTAACATGGTTTGTTCCAGATACAATGGGGTAAATTAACTAAGGTGAGGTTTTTTAGAACTTGTGATGTTGACCATAGCAACCAGTTGGGTTCTATCTATTATCTTCTAGAAGTAGCTAGATAAATGTTAAGTAGAATCTGATTGGTTGCTATGAGCAACGTCACCAGTTGTAAAAAAAAACCTCCCACCTTTAGTAAATTTAATCCCAAAGTTACTTGCTTTTTTTTTTCTTCTTTATTTACAAACATGACTCTGGCCCTCTGTATAAACAAAACTGGGATGCAGACGAAAAACATAGATCCACTGCACCCTACATTGCTGTAACATCGGATTCAGAGCCAGGCTCTATTCCTCTTATATGACCTATTACCTCTTTTAATTGTGGTCATTAAGGGACCTATTTATTAACCAAATTTCCCCCACAATTAATGTGGAAGCAGCCGATTCCACGTTATTTAAGTAGCCTATTTAACAAAGCCTGGATGCAGGACATATCAGAGCTGTCTCTTGTCTTAGACAAAAGAACGCAGCAGTCTGTAGTCCTCATTTTAGTTTGTTACAATAGAAACTGTGGTCGGACGCAATTTACCAACTTTTCAGAGCTTGCCATTTAAGCGAACGCCACCTTCAGAAGGAGTATGGTAATACTGGAGAGGGATCCTCTGATCCCTTCCTGGTGGCTGCGGCCAACTAGGAAGTACAGATGTGTCCCTATACATCGTTGAAGAATTCTGGCATAGCATGGCGTTCCACGCACCCGCTCCAGCATACGCAAAGTTGCTATGTGAACGACGGCTGTGGGAGCAGTATGCTTGTGCTGCCATACACAAAGAGGGGGTGTTAGCGCCATGGTATGGGCTCGTTTTGATATGTATCCCTTGTTACAGCTGATGGCATTAGCGGGTGCGTGCACACCTGCAATAAAAAAAAAAAGTGGCGGTATGCTTTGCGGGTATGCCACACCATGCTGCAGTTATTAACAAAGACGTGTGAGGAGACATCTGTAAAGTGTATCGCTAAATATCGGCTCCATGGTGGGGTAAGTCCTTTGCCAGGACACCTTTTTCAGAAGTGTCATCCCAAAAGCAATCCTTATTAAATAGCTCTGATAATAGGAGCTAAACAATGCAAAATGATTTGTTATTGATCAGGGGAAAGTCAGGATAAGTAATAGGTCCCATCTACAGCTTTTATCCACTGGAATTTAATATAGGGGTTGGGTGACTGTAACACGGGATCCTGTCGGTCAGCATACCAACGCCGGGTTCCCAGCCACCAGAATGCCAACAGCGGGGCGAGAGCAACGAAGCCCATTGCGGGCTCTGTTGCTCGCTGCGCTCGCCACAGGTTCTGTTCCCACTCTATGGGTGGGAATAGAACCCACGAGTAGGTATAGCCCTGTGCCCCGTGCCAGCATTCTGGTGAGCGGGATTGTGGCGTCGGTATGCTGACAGCCGGGATCCCGACTGCCGGTCACCTGACTACATCCCTCCGCAAATTATGGTGCCTTAGGCATAGTAAGTTTTGGTGTGCACCTCTATGGCAAGCAAAGGGAAAACGTGCTATGGATGGCTGCAACGAACTCTTCCAGAACGGAGCATTGCATGTAATGAAGTCACCACCTTAATGTTGTAGCATGTGAGAAGAGAATGAAAAAAGGTTTATTAATTTAGTCTAAAATATTTTCTTATTTCATTTAAAAATAATAGTTAATATTTATTAGAATTACCAACAAGAGATTTTAATAAAACCCAGCGCTCGCTAACCACCAAAAATGTTTAATTTTATATATGTAAAAATATATAAATATATCCACAAAAGATTCCTGCGTCTCCCACCGGTGATACTGTGCCACCAAAAATAATCTATATAGGAAAAAATAGTATACACTATCAAGGGAGCGCTTGAATCGTATTGGATTTTAAATATATGCATTTTATTCGTATTCTTGTTACAACATAAAACATAAAACCACATGTAGGTGTAAATTCATATATAAAATATACTAAAATCCACATACAATAACTCATATAAAATTGCCCTTTATATTCATTTGTAAAAGGTGTCCATGAAGTATCTTTTGTATATATACGTATACTTAATAGCAATTGTTATTGTTACATGGACAGCCGTTTCTTTAGAAATGCCGGAATGTAAGGTGCAGTCATTAATTTTTGGCTACTTGATCCAATTGATAGAATTTATCAGGGGGAGAGCGCTGTGTGTTCAGCTGTCCACAGCGGTATGCTACGACCCCAATTTATATACTGCCATACTAGATCTCTTTAGCCGGAATAAAGTATAGGTGAATAGCTTCACTCACTTATGAGCTTTCTTGTTGCTGACAGGGGGAGTACGCTGTATTAGATATTGGCTGCAGCGATACACTCCACCCCTGTGCTGTCTGGCAACGGTAAATGTCACCGGTTACTCACGGCTGTAGCGGCTTCAGAATATACAGGGTGCGGACCTCCTTAGCTCGGTCCCGCTGTAGCCTTTACCCTGTTTGTAGACTTTCCGGTATTTGAAGAAAGTAGATAATATCGGGCAGCAAGATGCAGGTGCCTTCCTTACGCGTTTCTCCGCTAAACTGGCAGGCGGTTTCGTCAGAGGATATTCCCAACAACAGCATTGATGTGGTTTTTAAAGTAGAGTGGACCAATCAGGATACTAATAACATTGATTAAACACATCTGTTATCTGAATCACTACATATGTGTGGAATACGTAATTACCATTAAAAAACAATTATACACAATTCAGACATTGTAAACATTTTAAACATTTTTGGTGGTATAATCATAAAACCGCATATAATAGCGACTCATACCAAAAAAAGGTAAAGATATACAACCTATCCAATCAAGAAGTATTAGAACTCGAGGGCATACATTGAGACTGGAGGGGGGGAGGTTCAGGGGAAATTTAAGGAAAAATTACTTCACAGAAAGGGTAATGGATAAGTGGAATAGCCTCCCATCAGAGGTGGTAGAGGCTAAGACTGTAGGGCAATTTAAACATGCTTGGGACAGGCATATGAATATCCTTACAAAGAATCAAGGTTAAAAAAGGGTTGAGATTGCCTAAAGGATAAAATAAAAAAGGGGCAGACTAGATGGGCCAAGTGGTTCTTATCTGCCGTCAAATTCTATGTTTCTATGTTTAAGATATAAAAAGAAAAAAGAAGAAACTGACCAGGAGATATAGTGAATGATTCCATTATAAATTTAACATGTCATAAAACCACATTGGATTTAAGGAAAACGCTTGTGGCTCAAAGGGAATGCAGACAACCATTCATTCACACAGACCTGGGTTCAAAACCCAAACGGCCTCATCTTCCACCTAAGCAACTCCAACATTAGTTTTATATTTAAACTTAGATCACAAAATTCTTATTAGTATCTTCGATCAAGCAAATAAATTTATATTAAACACATCCTCTTTGTTAAGTATCTCATTCTATACATACATAGTATCCCTCATAGGTCTAAATTAAAATCAGCCGATGATAGATTTATCTTACAATCATTGTTTGTGTTGTTAACACCTCTATGCTAGTAGTCATAACATTTATTAATTAATTCCATTCGGGCGGGGCTCCAAGAGAACACCGCCGACCATAATAGTTTATGTTAAACACCTTTCTTATGTAAGCAGTTTGTTCTTATATACAATGAATATGCATATAGTAAATATATATCACAATAGAACTTATTTTGCAAATAGTGGGGCAGATTTATTAAGCTTGGTGAAGTGATAAAGTGGAAGGTGATAAAGTACCATCCAATCAGATCCTTACTGCCATGTCACAGGCTGGGTTTGAAAAATGACAGTTAGGCGCTGACTGGCTGCTCCTTTATCACCTTCCACTTTATCATTTCACCGAGTTTAATAAATCTGCCCCAGTATTCGTTAACACATCTATATTAGTAGTATCCACATTCATTCCTTCCATTATTATGGTGCTCCAATAGCTCAGATAGAACACTACCGATCATCCATCCACAAAATCCCGGGTTCCCAACCTGAGCAATCACAATCCTACTCACAGCACAGGAACACCCCCAGTTGGTTTTTATATATATTTATGTTTTTTCAAAAACAGATCATACTGAACACCTTTCTTATAAATATACACTTACTTTCTTGTTCTTATATGTGAAAGTATATCTAATAGTATTAAATTATTATTAATGTGCTGATTTTATTCACTAAATCCAGAGAGATATTACGGTGCACATATTACTGTTTTTGTTTTTTTACTTTTTTACATTTTGATACTAAGTGTATATATAATTCTGTGTATATACATATACACTTTGTGTTTTGTTACCTTCTATTGATCTAACTTAATTTCAAGGCACCCCAAACTTATCCCATAGGGTACAATAGATGTCTAATGCATTGTAGATTCACCCTAAAAAGGAGAAAAGGGAAGAACAGAATAACCCTCTACATGTAGAGGAAATAAATTCACTGTATCGGTGACCTCCTCAACGATGTCCTCAAATATTTACGTCCCTGGATATTGATTTGATTATGTATATATATGGATCTTTATTGCCAACTGGGGATCACGTAACTATAATCTTACCTACTTATTAGAGACCATTCAGTTACCAATATTATTCAATTCGACATTCTCGTTGAGGCCCTCAGGCATAAGGGTCCCCAACGAGAATATCCAATATGCCTCCCTTGTACATAGCCGATTGTACCTATCCCCCCCTCGTGATGTAGGAGCTATAAATTCTATTCCCTGCACTTTTAATACCCCAACATCACCTCCATGACAATAGGTAACGTGTCGTGAAAGGCTATGTTTACAATTTTTCTTTATTACGCTTCTTCTGTGCTCAAGAAATCTTGTGTTTAAGCTTCTAATTGTCCGCCCCACATACTGTTTTTTTGCATATACACGTAACAAGATAGATGACATATGAATGTTGACAATTAATTAATGTCTCTATGTCAAACGTGTTACCTAAAGAGAAGGATTCAAAGGTCAAACTTCTATTAATAATGTGTGAACAGGTCAAACAATTCTTTCTACCACACTTGTAACAGCCTCGTAATTTAGTTAGCCAATTTTCAGTTCTGGGAGTATCAATACCTTGATTGTGAAAAAAACTTGGGGAAATAACATTTTTGATGGTTTTAGCCTTACGAAAAACTACCCCCACTGATTCTCCTAAACATGAATTCAATACTTTGTCTAGTTTTAGAATTTCAAAATCCTTAGACAAAACTTTTTTGATTTCATTTGAACCTATATTATATTTCGTTATGAAAGGGAGTATTTTGTTATTAACGCTCTTTCTATTTATAATAGTATTAATATTAGTATTAGAATCTTGTATAGTACTACTCATAGGTTTAGACAATAAAGAACTTCTATCTCTATTTATCACTTTCTCTAGGGATTCTTCTAACAATCTAGGGGGATATCCTTGATCCAATAAGGCTTCAGTTATTATGGCCGCACGTTTTTGAAATTCACTTTCTTCAGTACAGTTCCTCTTCATCCTCAAATATTGTCCCACTGGTATATTATCCTTCCATTTGTGGTGATGACAGCTTGTATAGTTTAAATAATTATTACATTCAACTTCCTTCCTAAATGTTTGTTATTATAGCACTTTCCCTGAGAGAGAGAGCAACATCCAGATAAGCAATGTGTGATGGGTGACAAGAGTGTGTGAATTTTAACCCAAATGTGTTAGAATTAATATAAGATATAAAAGAAGAAACACTAGAATCCCCATCCCAAATAATAAATAATAATAAAAATCATCAATGTACCGACCGTAGAGCACCAAGTTCGCCGCGTATGGACCTCCCCAGATATATTTATCCTCGAAGAGGCCCATATAAAGGTTGGCAAAACTCGGGGCGAACTTGGTGCCCATGGCGGTACCGTGCACTTGTAAGAAAAACTGTGAATTAAATAAAAAATAGTTGTGTTAAGATAAATCTATCATCGGCTGATTTTAATTTAGACCTATGAGGGATACTATGTATGTATAGAATGAGATACTTAACAAAGAGGATGTGTTTAATATAAATTTATTTGCTTGATCGAAGATACTAATAAGAATTTTGTGATCTAAGTTTAAATATAAAACTAATGTTGGAGTTGCTTAGGTGGAAGATGAGGCCGTTTGGGTTTTGAACCCAGGTCTGTGTGAATGAATGGTTGTCTGCATTCCCTTTGAGCCACAGGCGTTTTCCTTAAATCCAATGTGGTTTTATGACATGTTAAATTTATAATGGAATCATTCACTATATCTCCTGGTCAGTTTCTTCTTTTTTCTTTTTATATCTTGATTGGATTGGTTGTATATATTTACCTTTTTTTGGTATGAGTCGCTATTATATGCGGTTTTATGATTATACCACCAAAAATGTTTAAAATGTTTAAAATGTCTGAATTGTGTATAATTGTTTTTTAATGGTAATTACGTATTCCACACATATGTAGTGATTCAGATATCAGATGTGTTTAATCAATGTTATTAGTATCCTGATTGGTCCACTCTACTTTAAAAACCACATCAATGCTGTTGTTGGGAATATCCTCTGACGAAACCGCCTGCCAGTTTGGCGGAGAAACGCGTAAGGAAGGCACCAGCACCTGCATTTTGCTGCCCGATATTATCTACTTTCTTCAAATACCGGAAAGTCTACAAACAGGGTAAAGGCTACAGCGGGACCGAGCTAAGGAGGTCCGCACCCTGTATATTCTGAAGCCGCTACAGCCGTGAGTAACCGGTGACATTTACCGTTGCCAGACAGCACAGGGGTGGAGTGTATCGCTGCAGCCAATATCTAATACAGCGTACTCCCCCTGTCAGCAACAAGAAAGCTCATAAGTGAGTGAAGCTATTCACCTATACTTTATTCCGGCTAAAGAGATCTAGTATGGCAGTATATAAATTGGGGTCGTAGCATACCGCTGTGGACAGCTGAACACACAGCGCTCTCCCCCTGATAAATTCTATCAATTGGATCAAGTAGCCAAAAATTAATGACTGCACCTTACATTCCGGCATTTCTAAAGAAACGGCTGTCCATGTAACAATAACAATTGCTATTAAGTATATGTATATATACAAAAGATACTTCATGGACACCTTTTACAAATGAATATAAAGGGCAATTTTATATGAGTTATTGTATGTGGATTTTAGTATATTTTATATATGAATTTACACCTACATGTGGTTTTATGTTTTATGTTGTAACAAGAATACGAATAAAATACTTATATTTAAAATCCAATACGATTCAAGCGCTCCCTTGATAGTGTATACTATTTTTTCCTATATAGAATATTTATTAGAACACTGCTAATTTATACAGTGTAAAATGTTTGTGTCAAATTGATACAGACAGAGCCGGGCATAGGCAAACTAGGCAATTGCCTAGGGCATTTGATATGCCTAGGGGCCTCAGCAGCTTCTGCTGATTAAAATGATATGCGGCATGCCTATATTCTGTGTGTAGCATTTCATATACAGCCACAGTCTCACACATTATATAGGCATGATGCATATCATTTTAATCGGCATAAGTGGTTTGTGCATCTTAGCCACATAGCAATGCAAATAAGATGCATTTTCATTAAAAAAAGGTGCCCGTCGTTAGCATTGAGGCAAGATTTATGAGGACACATCTGTATCCAAGCAGAGGCAGAGGTCACCGTGTTAGTGGCAGTGTGAGTGCTGTGTGCATGTGAGTGGGTTGGTTGTGCAGTAGTGTTCGGAATATGTGTAAGGAGCATTGTGTGTAAAATGCACTAGTAATGTGCAGCAGATGTGTAGGGGGCACTATGTGTGTCATTATGTGTATAAGGGCATTAATAATGTGTGACATGTGTAAGGAACATTATTTGTAAAAGGGCATTAATAAAGGTTGTCATAATGTGTAAGGTGCATTATGTTTATAAGGACATTAATAATGTATCTCATATGTGTAAGGGGCATTTACTGTGTGGATTTATGTGTATAAATGCATTACTAATGTGTGGCATTATGTGTATAAGGTGCTCTACTATGTGGCATTGCATATAGAAAGGGCATTACTGTGTCGTCTAATGTGAATAAAGAGCAATAGGGTGTGGTGTAATGTAATGTGAATAAGGGGCTCTACTGTGAGGAGTAACGTTTATAAGGTAAAGTGATAATACTGTGGGATGTAATATTAATTATGGACACTATCGCATGATCAAATGTGAATAAAGTTGCAGTACTGTGTGGCGTAATTGGAATTAGGGTTACTATTGTGTGGCCATGCCCCTTGCCAGCAAAAACACCCCCCTTTTTGGACTGTGCGCCAAATGTGCGAACTGTTCCTTTTTAAAATATAGGGGGTACAAACACCAAAATAAGGACTGCTATGGGTGAGGGGTGATGGTGCTGTGAAAGAGGTGCAAGGTCAGAGGCTGTGGTGCTAGGGGGCACCAGCCAAAATCTTGCCTAGGGAATCCATATTGGTTAGGGTCGGCTCTGGATACAGACAGCGCTATAGTCTCAACACAAATTGCTACTAAGTTCCTTTTCTGTTCTGTTTTTTTCCTTTTTAAGAGGACGTAATTCCTCGTCGGAAGGACGGTTTTCCCTGTTGACCCATTAACTGGGTTTCCAATTAACTGGATTTCCTGGAAATGCCTGAAAGTGTTGATGGAAATTTATACCCGGCTGAAATTGTTGTATTGCAGACTATAGTAACATGGATGCGTCCACTTTGTATAATTAGTTTGGTCTATTTTATTGAACTGTTATTCTAAAATGAGGAGAAAATAGACTCTTGCTGGATTCATAGTTTAATGTCCTATTTTTAATATTGCAGTATTGGATCAAAATATGGCAGAGCAATATTATTAACATGTATCTTGTAGGGTGCAGTCCTTTCTATACTCCTTAATTCTAACTGCAGTATTGAGCTCTCCATTCATTCCATTCATAATTACTCCTATTAAACATTTTATTGAGATTTCCTCTGTCAATCTGAAAATGTATGGGTTACTCAACACCAGTCCTCAAATACCCCACCAGGTCATGTTTTTCTGGATTTCTTTAACCATGCACAAGTAAGTTGAATTATTTTGCTGGGTCCGTAAGTATGCCACATGTTTCCACAGATAGAAATCCTGAAATTATGGCCCAGTTGTATTAAGCCTTAAAAATGTATACAGTGGAGCTAAATAAAGAGTGATACCAGTCAACCAGCTTCTAACTATCACTAATCAAACACATAGGCAGTTAGGAAGTTACATGGCAGTTAGGAAGCTGATTGGCTGATCAGTTATCAAGAGATGGAGGCACAGTATCATAAATACAGGTTGAGTATCCCTTAACCAAAATGCTTGGGACCAGAGGAATTTTGGATATCGTATTTTTCCGTATTTTGGAATAATTGCATACCATAATGAGATATCATGGTGATGGGACCTAAATCTAAGCACAGAATGAATTTATGTTACATATACACCTTATACACACAGGCTGAAAGTCATTTTAGCCAATATTTTTTATAACTTTGTGCATTAAACAAAGTGTGTGTACATTCACACAATTAATTTATGTTTCATATATACCTTATGCACACAGCCTGAAGGTTATTTAATACAATATTTTTAATAACTGAGTATTAAATAAAGTTTGTGTACATTGAGCCATCAAAAAACTAAAGTTTCACGATCTCAGTCTCACTCAAAGTCTGTATTTCGGAATATTTGGATATGGGATACTCAACCTGTATGTATATGTGTGTATGTATGTATATGTGTGAGTGTATATATATATATATATATATATATGTATGTATGTGTGTATATATATATATATATATATATATATATATATATATATATATATATATATATATATATAATATATTTCTCTAATGTCCTAGTGGATGCTGGGGACTCCGTAAGGTCCATGGGGAATAGACAGGCTCCGCAGGAGACTGAGCACTTAAAGAAAGAATTTGGATTCTGGTGTGTTCTGGCTCCTCCCTCTATGTCCCTCCTCCAGACCTCAGTTTGAATCTGTGCCCGGACGAGCTGGGTGCTACTTAGTGAGCTCTCCTGAGCTTGCTATAAGAAAGTATTTTGTTAGGTTTTTTATTTTCAGGGAGATCTGCTGGCAACAGACTCCCTGCATCGTGGGACTGAGGGGAGAGAAGCAGCCCTACTCTCTGAAGATAGGTCCTGCTTCTTAGGCTACTGGACACCATTAGCTCCAGAGGGATCGTACACAGGATCTCACCCTTGGTCGTCCGATCCCGGAGCCGCGCCGCCGTCCCCCTCGCAGAGCCGGAAGACGGAAGCCGGGTGAAAGAAGCAAGAAGACTTCAAAATCGGCGGCAGAAGACTCCAGTCTTCAAACTGATGTAGCGCACAGCACTGCAGCTGTGCGCCATTGCTCCCACACTACACCCACATACTTCGGTCACTGTAGGGTGTAAGGCGCAGGGGGGGGCGCCCTGGGCAGCAATTAGGACCTCTTGGCAAAAGTGGGCATATATACAGTTGGGCACTGTATATATGCATGAGCCCCCGCCAAAAATTGTACATGAAAGCGGGACAGAAGCCCGCCGTCGAGGGGGCGGGGCTTCTTCCTCAGCACTCACCAGCGCCATGTTTTTTCTAGAGATGAGCGCCTGAAATTTTTCGGGTTTTGGTTTTGGGTTCGGTTCCGCGGCCGTGTTTTGGGTTCGACCGCGTTTTGGCAAAACCTCACCGAATTTTTTTTTGTCGGATTCGGGTGTGTTTTGGATTCGGGTGTTTTTTTTAAAAAACACTAAAAAACAGCTTAAATCATAGAATTTGGGGGTCATTTTGATCCCATATTATTATTAACCTCAAAAACCATAATTTCCACTCATTTTCAGTCTATTCTGAATACCTCACACCTCACAATATTATTTTTAGTCCTAAAATTTGCACCAAGGTCGCTGGATGACTAAGCTAAGCGACACTAGTGGCCGACACAAACACCTGGCCCATCTAGGAGTGGCACTGCAGTGTCACGCAGGATGTCCCTTCCAAAAAACCCTCCCCAATCAGCACATGACGCAAAGAAAAAAAGAGGCGCAATGAGGTAGCTGACTGTGTGAGTAAGATTAGCGACCCTAGTGGCCGACACAAACACCGGGCCCATTTAGGAGTGGCACTGCAGTGTCACGCAGGATGTCCCTTCCAAAAAACCCTCCCCAATCAGCACATGACGCAAAGAAAAAAAGAGGCGCAATGAGGTAGCTGACTGTGTGAGTAAGATTAGCGACCCTAGTGGCCGACACAAACACCGGGCCCATTTAGGAGTGGCACTGCAGTGTCACGCAGGATGTCCCTTCCAAAAAACCCTCCCCAATCAGCACATGACGCAAAGAAAAAAAGAGGCGCAATGAGGTAGCTGACTGTGTGAGTAAGATTAGCGACCCTAGTGGCCGACACAAACACCGGGCCCATTTAGGAGTGGCACTGCAGTGTCACGCAGGATGTCCCTTCCAAAAAACCCTCCCCAATCGGCACATGACGCAAAGAAAAAAAGAGGCGCAATGAGGTAGCTGACTGTGTGAGTAAGATTAGCGACCCTAGTGGCCGACACAAACACCGGGCCCATTTAGGAGTGGCACTGCAGTGTCACGCAGGATGTCCCTTCCAAAAAACCCTCCCCAATCAGCACATGACGCAAAGAAAAAAAAAGGCGCAATGAGGTAGCTGACTGTGTGAGTAAGATTAGCGACCCTAGTGGCCGACACAAACACCGGGCCCATTTAGGAGTGGCACTGCAGTGTCACGCAGGATGTCCCTTCCAAAAACCCCTCCCCAAACAGCACATGACGCAAAGAAAAATAAAAGAAAAAAGAGGTGCAAGATGGAATTGTCCTTGGGCCCTCCCACCCACCCTTATGTTGTATAAACAAAACAGGACATGCACACTTTAACCAACCCATCATTTCAGTGACAGGGTCTGCCACACGACTGTGACTGATATGACGGGTTGGTTTGGACCCCCCCCAAAAAAGAAGCAATTAATCTCTCCTTGCACAAACTGGCTCTACAGAGGCAAGATGTCCACCTCATCATCACCCTCCGATATATCACCGTGTACATCCCCCTCCTCACAGATTATCAATTCGTCCCCACTGGAATCCACCATCTCAGCTCCCTGTGTACTTTGTGGAGGCAATTGCTGCTGGTCAATGTCTCCGCGGAGGAATTGATTATAATTAATTTTAATGAACATCATCTTCTCCACATTTTCTGGAAGTAACCTCGTACGCCGATTGCTGACAAGGTGAGCGGCGGCACTAAACACTCTTTCGGAGTACACACTTGTGGGAGGGCAACTTAGGTAGAATAAAGCCAGTTTGTGCAATGGCCTCCAAATTGCCTCTTTTTCCTGCCAGTATAAGTATGGACTGTGTGACGTGCCTACTTGGATGCGGTCACTCATATAATCCTCCACCATTCTTTCAATGGTGAGAGAATCATATGCAGTGACAGTAGACGACATGTCCGTAATCGTTGTCAGGTCCTTCAGTCCGGACCAGATGTCAGCATCAGCAGTCGCTCCAGACTGCCCTGCATCACCGCCAGCGGGTGGGCTCGGAATTCTGAGCCTTTTCCTCGCACCCCCAGTTGCGGGAGAATGTGAAGGAGGAGATGTTGACAGGTCGCGTTCCGCTTGACTTGACAATTTTCTCGCCAGCAGGTCTTTCAACCCCAGCAGACTTGTGTCTGCCGGAAAGAGAGATCCAAGGTAGGCTTTAAATCTAGGATCGAGCACGGTGGCCAAAATGTAGTGCTCTGATTTCAACAGATTGACCACCCGTGAATCCTTGTTAAGCGAATTAAGGGCTCCATCCACAAGTCCCACATGCCTAGCGGAATCACTCCGTGTTAGCTCCTCCTTCAATGTCTCCAGCTTCTTCTGCAAAAGCCTGATGAGGGGAATGACCTGACTCAGGCTGGCAGTGTCTGAACTGACTTCACGTGTGGCAAGTTCAAAGGGCATCAGAACCTTGCACAACGTTGAAATCATTCTCCACTGCGCTTGAGACAGGTGCATTCCACCTCCTATATCGTGCTCAATTGTATAGGCTTGAATGGCCTTTTGCTGCTCCTCCAACCTCCTGAAGCATATAGAGGGTTGAATTCCACCTCGTTACCACTTCTTGCTTCAGATGATGGCAGGGCAGGTTCAGTAGTTTTTGGTGGTGCTCCAGTCTTCTGTACGTGGTGCCTGTACGCCGAAAGTGTCCCGCAATTTTTCTGGCCACCGACAGCATCTCTTGCACGCCTCTGTCGTTTTTTAAATAATTCTGCACCACCAAATTCAAGGTATGTGCAAAACATGGGACGTGCTGGAATTTGCCCATATTTAATGCACACACAATATTGCTGGCGTTGTCCGATGCCACAAATCCACAGGAGAGTCCAATTGGGGTAAGCCATTCCGCGATGATCTTCCTCAGTTGCCGTAAGAGGTTTTCAGCTGTGTGCGTATTCTGGAAACCGGTGATACAAAGCGTAGCCTGCCTAGGAAAGAGTTGGCGTTTGCGAGATGTTGCTACTGGTGCCGCCGCTGCTGTTCTTGCGGCGGGAGTCCATACATCTACCCAGTGGGCTGTCACAGTCATATAGTCCTGACCCTGCCCTGCTCCACTTGTCCACATGTCCGTGGTTAAGTGGACATTGGGTACAACTGCATTTTTTAGGACACTGGGGAGTCTTTTTCTGACGTCCGTGTACATTCTCGGTATCGCCTGCCTAGAGAAGTGGAACCTAGATGGTATTTGGTAACGGGGGCACACTGCCTCAATAAATTGTCTAGTTCCCTGTGAACTAACGGCGGATACCGGACGCACGTCTAACACCAACATAGTTGTCAAGGCCTCAGTTATCCGCTTTGCAGCAGGATGACTGCTGTGATATTTCATCTTCCTCGCAAAGGACTGTTGAACAGTCAATTGCTTACTGGAAGTAGTACAAGTGGGCTTACGACTTCCCCTCTGGGATGACCATCGACTCCCAGCAGCAACAACAGCAGCGCCAGCAGCAGTAGGCGTTACACACAAGGATGCATCGGAGGAATCCCAGGCAGGAGAGGACTCGTCAGAATTGCCAGTGACATTGCCTGCAGGACTATTGGCATTCCTGGGGAAGGAGGAAATTGACACCGAGGGAGTTGGTGGGGTGGTTTGCGTGAGCTTGGTTACAAGAGGAAGGGATTTACTGGTCAGTGGACTGCTTCCGCTGTCACCCAAAGTTTTTGAACTTGTCACTGACTTATTATGAATGCGCTGCAGGTGACGTATAAGGGAGGATGTTCCGAGGTGGTTAACGTCCTTACCCCTACTTATTACAGCTTGACAAAGGGAACACACGGCTTGACACCTGTTGTCCGCATTTCTGTTGAAATAGTTCCACACCGAAGAGCTGATTTTTTTGGTATTTTCACCAGGCATGTCAACGGCCATATTCCTCCCACGGACAACAGGTGTCTCCCCGGGTGCCTGACTTAAACAAACCACCTCACCATCAGAATCCTCCTGGTCAATTTCCTCCCCAGCGCCAGCAACACCCATATCCTCCTCATCCTGGTGTACTTCAACACTGACATCTTCAATCTGACTATCAGGAACTGGACTGCGGGTGCTCCTTCCAGCACTTGCAGGGGGCGTGCAAATGGTGGAAGGCGCATGCTCTTCACGTCCAGTGTTGGGAAGGTCAGGCATCGCAACCGACACAATTGGACTCTCCTTGTGGATTTGGGATTTCGAAGAACGCACAGTTCTTTGCGGTGCTACTGCTTTTGCCAGCTTGAGTCTTTTCATTTTTCTAGCGAGAGGCTGAGTGCCTCCATCCTCATGTGAAGCTGAACCACTAGCCATGAACATAGGCCAGGGCCTCAGCCGTTCCTTGCCACTCCGTGTGGTAAATGGCATATTGGCAAGTTTACGCTTCTCCTCCGACAATTTTATTTTAGGTTTTGGAGTCCTTTTTTTACTGATATTTGGTGTTTTGGATTTGACATGCTCTGTACTATGACATTGGGCATCGGCCTTGGCAGACGACGTTGCTGGCATTTCATCGTCTCGGCCATGACTAGTGGCAGCAGCTTCAGCACGAGGTGGAAGTGGATCTTGATCTTTCCCTAATTTTGGAACCTCAACATTTTTGTTCTCCATATTTTAATAGGCACAACTAAAAGGCACCTCAGGTAAACAATGGAGATGGATGGATACTAGTATACAATTATGGACGGACTGCCGAGTGCCGACACAGAGGTAGCTACAGCCGTGAACTACCGTACTGTCTGCTGCTAATATAGACTGGTTGATAAAGAGATGTCGTAGTATGTATGTATGAAGAAGAAAGAAAAAAAAACCACGGTTAGGTGGTATACAATTATGGACGGACTGCCGAGTGCCGACACAGAGGTAGCCACAGCCGTGAACTACCGTACTGTACTGTGTCTGCTGCTAATATAGACTGGTTGATAAAGAGATGTCGTAGTATGTATGTATAAAGAAGAAAGAAAAAAAAACCACGGTTAGGTGGTATACAATTATGGACGGACTGCCGAGTGCCGACACAGAGGTAGCCACAGCCGTGAACTACCGTACTGTACTGTGTCTGCTGCTAATATAGACTGGTTGATAAAGAGATGTAGTAGTATGTATGTATAAAGAAGAAAGAAAAAAAAACCACGGGTAGGTGGTATACAATTATGGATGGACTGCCGAGTGCCGACACAGAGGTAGCTACAGCCGTGAACTACCGTACTGTGTCTGCTGCGACTGGATGATAAATAATGATATAAAAAATATATATATATCACTACTGCAGCCGGACAGGTATATATATTATATAATGACGGACCTGCTGGACACTGTCTGTCAGCAGAATGAGTTTTTTATAGAATAAAAAAAAACACCACACAAGTGAAGTCACACGACGAGTGTTTAACTTTTTCAGGCAATCACAATATAGTATACTACTAACTATACTGGTGGTCAGTGTGGTCAGGTCACTGGTCAGTCACACTGGCAGTGGCACTCCTGCAGCAAAAGTGTGCACTGTTTAATTTTAATATAATATGTACTCCTGGCTCCTGCTATAACCTATAACTGGCACTGCAGTGCTCCCCAGTCTCCCCCACAATTATAAGCTGTGTGAGCTGAGCACAGTCAGATATATAATATATACATAGATGATGCAGCACACTGGGCTGAGCAGTGCACACAGATATGGTATGTGACTGTCTTGTACTCCTGGCTCCTGCTATAACCTATAACTGGCACTGCAGTGCTCCCCAGTCTCCCCCACAATTATAAGCTGTGTGAGCTGAGCACAGTCAGATATATAATATATACATAGATGATGCAGGCATGCAGCACACTGGGCTGAGCAGTGCACACAGATATGGTATGTGACTGAGTCACTGTGTGTACCGTTTTTTTCAGGCAGAGAACGGATATATTAAATAAAACAACTGCACTGCTGGTGGTCACTGTGGTCAGTCACTAAACTCTGCACTCTCTTCTACAGTATCAGCCTCAGGTCAATCTCTCTCTCTCTCTCCTAATCTAAATGGAGAGGACGCCAGCCACGTCCTCTCCCTATCAATCTCAATGCACGTGTGAAAATGGCGGCGACGCGCGGCTCCTTATATAGAATCCGAGTCTCGCGAGAATCCGACAGCGTCATGATGACGTTCGGGCGCGCTCGGGTTAACCGAGCAAGGCGGGAAGATCCGAGTCGCTCGGACCCGTGAAAAAAAACATGAAGTTCGTGCGGGTTCGGATTCAGAGAAACCGAACCCGCTCATCTCTAGTTTTTTCTCCACAGCACCGCTGAGAGGAAGCTCCCCAGCCTCTCCCCTGCAGTTACACGGTAGAAGAGGGTAAAAAGAGAGGGGGGGGCACATAATTAGGCGCAAAAATCAATATAAACAGCAGCTACTGGGTTAACATTAAGTTACTGTGTTATTCCTGGGTTAATAGCGCTGGGGTGTGTGCTGGCATACTCTCTCTCTGTCTCTCCAAAGGGCCTTATGGGGGAATTGTCTTCAGATGAGCATTCCCTGAGTGTGTGGTGTGTCGGTACGTGTGTGTCGACATGTCTGAGGTAAAAGGCTCCCCTAAGGAGGAGATGGAGCAAATATGTGTGTGAGAGGGTGTCTCCGTCGACAACGCCGACACCTGTTTGGATATGTGTAATTAAGTGCTAAGGTGAATTATTGCACAAAAGATTAGAGAACAGACAGGGAATCTACCCATGTCTGTCCCTATGTCGCAGAGACCTTCAGAGTTTCTCAATGCTCACTATCCAAAATAATAGACACGGATATCGACACGGAGTCTGACTCCAGTGTCGACTACGATAATGCAAAGTTACAGCCAAAATGGCTGAAAAGTATTCAATATATGATTATTGTAATAAAAGATGATTTGCATATCACTGATGACTCATCTGTCCCTGACACAAGGGTACACATGTGTAAGGGGAAGAAAGCTGAGGTAAATTTCCCTCCTCTCATGAGGCAAAAGAGCGGGAATCTCCAGACAAGAGACTGCAGTTTCCCACAAAAATTTTCAGGGAGTATCCTTTCCCCACTAGGGCCAGGATACGATGGGAATCTTCCCCTAGGGTGTCACGTTTGCCCAAAAGGTAGCCCTGACGTAACAGCTATTCTCAGGGATCCTGCAGATAGCGTGCGCATTCTGGTACACTACTCAGACCGGCGATTGTGTCGGCATGGGTTTATAGCGCTGTGGCAGCGTGGACAGGTACCTTATCAGCAGAGATTGAGACCCTAGTATGTATGTGTGTGTGTGTGTGTGTATATGTATGTATGTATGTATGTATGTATGTATATATATATATATATATATATATAATATATATATATATATATATATACACATACCCAAAGAGACATGAGTCTACTGGGTCCTAGAGACAAAGCTATGTCGATTTCTGCTTGACGTGTCCTGTAGAATATGCAATGGACAGATGATGCCGACTTAAGAGGCATATGGAAGGCTGAGGATTGTGTGGAGAAGGGTTCTCGGACCTGGTCTCCACAGCTATAGCTGGTAATTCTGATATTTTGCCTTATATTCCTGCACAGCCTAGGAAAGCACGACATTACCAAATGCAGCCTTTCGAAAAAAGAAACAAGAAAGTCCGAGGTGCGTCCTTTCTTGCCAGAGGCGGGGGCAGAGGAAAGAAGCAGCACAACACGGCTAGTTCCCAGGAACAGAAGTCCTCCCCGGCCTCTACAAAATCCACTGCATGTCCCTGGGGCTCCACAGGCGGAGCTAGGCCCGGTGGGGGCACGCCTTCATAAGTTCAGCCACAAGTGGGTTCACTCCCTGTTAGATCCCTGGGCAATAGATATTGTGTCTCAGGGATACAAGCTGGACTTTGAGGAGATGCCCCCTCACCAACGGCCCTGCCGGCTTCCCCCCACGAGAGGGAAACAGTGTTAACTGCAATTCACAAATTGTATCTTCAACAGGTGGTGGTCAAGGTTCCCCTCCTTCAACAAGGAGGGGGTTATTGTTCGACCATGTTGTAGTCCCGAAACCAGACGGTTCGGTCAGACCCATATTTTATTTAACATCCCTGTACATATACCTGAAAAGGTTCAATTTCAAGATGGAATCGCTAAGAGCGGTCATTGCAAGCCTGAAAGGGGGAGATTTTATGGTTACTCTGGACATAAAGGATGCATACCTTCATGTCCCAATTTATCCACCTCATCAGGCGTACCTCAGAATTGCGGTACGGGATTGTCATTACCAATTTCAGACAAGGTAATGGCGGAAATGATGGTGCTCCTGCGGAAGCAAGGTGTCACTATTATCACGTACTTGGACGATCTCCTCATAAAGCGAGATCAAGAGAGCTGTTGCTGAACAGCGTATCACTTTCTCCGGAAGTTTAACGGAAACACGGCTGGAGTCTATATATTCCAAAGTCGCAGTTGGTTCCTACAGCTCATCTGCCTTCCTAGGCATGATCCTAGACACAGACCAGAAAAGGGTTTATCTCCCGATAGAGAGAGCTCAGGAGCTCGTGACACTGGTCAGGAATCTATTAAAACCAAAACAGGTGTCAGTGCATCACTGCAATCGAGTCCTGGGAAGGATGGTGGCATCATACGAGGCCATTCCCTTCGGCAGGTTCCATGCGAGGACCTTCCAATGGGACTTACTGGACAAGTGGTCCGGATCACATCTTCAGATGCATCAGTTAATCACCCTATCCCTCAGGGCCAGGGTGTCTCTCCTGTGGTGGCTGCAGAGTGCTCACCTTCTCGAAGGTCGCAGATTCGGCATTCAGGACTGGGTCCTGGTGACCACGGATGCAAGCCTCCGAGGGTGGGGGGCATACACACAGGGAAGAAATTTCCAAGGGCTGTGGTCAAGGCAGGAGACTTGCCTTCACATCAACATCCTGGAACTAAGGGCCATATAAAACGCCCTACGTCAAGCGGAGTCCCTGCTTCGCGACCAACCGGTTCTGATTCAGTCAGACAACATCACCGCAGTGGCTCATGTAAACCGTCAAGGCGGCACAAGGAGCAGGGTGGCGATGGTAGAAGCCACCAGAATTCTTCGCTGGGCGGAGAATCACGTAAGCGCACTGTCGGTAGTGTTCGTTCCGGGAGTGGACAACTGGGAAGCAGACTTCCTCAGCAGGCACGACCTCCACCCGGGAGAGTGGGGACTTCATCAAGAAGTCTTCACACAGATTGCAAGTCGGTGGGAACTGCCACAGGTGGACATGATGGCATCCCGCCTCAACAAAAAGCTGCAGAGATATTGCGCCAGGTCAAGAGACCCTCAGGCGATAACTGTGGACGCACTGGTGACACCGTGGGTGTTCCTGTCAGTCTATGTATTTCCTCCTCTTCCTCTCATACCCAAGGTGCTGAGAATCGTAAGGAAACGAGGAGTGAGAACAAGACTCATTGTTCCGGATTGGCCAAGAAGGACTTGGTATCCAGAACTGCAAGAAATGCTCACAGAGGACATGTGGCCTCTGCCTCTAGGACAAGACTTGTGCAACAGGGTCCCTGTCTGTTCCAAGACTTACCGCGGCTGCGTTTGACGGCATGGCGGTTGAACGCCGGATCCTAGCAGAAAAAGGCATTCCGGATGAGGTCATTCCTACGCTGATAGAGGCTAGGAAGGATGTGACGGCTCAACATTATCACCGTATATGGCGAAAATATGTGGCTTGGTGTGAGGCCAGGAATGCCCCTACGGAGGAATTCCAGCTGGGCCTTTTCCTTCACTTCCTACAGTCGGGAGTGACTTTGGGCCTTAAATTGGGTTCCATTAAGGTTCAGATTTCGGCCTTATCCATTTTCTTTCAAAAAGAACTGGCTTCTCTGCCTGAAGTTCAGACGTTTGTAAAGGGACTGCTGCATATTCAGCCCCTTTTTGTGCTTCCAGTGGCACCTTGGGATCTTAACGTGGTGTTGAGTTTCCTGAAATCACACTGGTTTGAACCACTCAAAACGATGGAAGTAAAATATCTCACGTGGAAGGTGGTCATGCTATTAGCCTTGGCTTCGGCTAGGCGTGTGTCAGAATTGGCGGCTTTGTCACATAAAAGCCCTTATCTGGTTTTCCATGCGGATAGAGCAGAATTGCGGACCGCCCACAATTTCTGCCGAAAGTGGTTTCATCCTTTCATATAAACCAACCTATTGTGGTGCCTGTGGCTACTACTGACTTGGAGGATTCCGAGTCACTGGATGTAGTCGGGGCTTTGAAGGTTTATGTAGCCAGAACGGCTAAGGTCTGGAAAACAGAATCTTTGTTTATCCTGTATGCTTCCAACAAGCTTGGGGCGCCTGCTTCAAAGCAAACTATTGCTCGCTGGATTTGTAACACGATTCAGTAGGCTCATTCTGCGGCTGGGTTGCCGCTGCCTAAATCAGTTAAGGCCCATTCCACAAGGAAGGTGGGCTCTTCTTGGGAGGCTGCCCGAGGGGTCTCGGCATTACAGCTTTGCCGAGCAGCTGCTTGGTCAGGTTCAAACACCTTTGCAAAGTTCTACAAGTTTGATACCCTGGCTGAGGAGGACCTTGTGTTTGCTCATTCGGTGCTGCAGAGTCTTCCGCACTCTCCCGCCCGTTTGGGAGCTTTGGTATAATCCCCATGGTCCTTACGGAGTCCCCAGCATCCACTGGGACGTTAGAGAAAATAAGATTTTACTTACCGGTAAATCTATTTCTCGTAGTCCGTAATGGATGCTGGGCGCCCGTCCCAAGTGCGGACTTCTTCTGCAATACTTGTATATAGTTATTGCTTAAATAAGGGTTATGTTATGGTTGCATCAGGGTTGATCTGATGCTCCGTTGTTGTTCATACTGTTAACTGGGTATGTTTATCACAAGTTATACGGTGTGATTGGTGTAACTGGTATGAGTCTTGCCCTGGATTCCAAAATCCTTTCCTTGTACTGTCAGCTCTTCCGGGCACAGTTTCTCTAACTGAAGTCTGGGGGAGGGACATAGAGGGAGGAGCCAGAACACACCAGAATCCAAATTCTTTCTTAAAGTGCCCTGTCTCCTGCGGAGCCCGTCTATTCACCATAGTCCTTACGGAGTACCCAGCATCCACTACGGACTTGTTTTAAAAAAAACAATGAAACAAAAAATGTATAGTCCTTCTATGTGTAGGAATAATGATATAGTTCCCCGGGAAACTATATCATATTATTTCTACACATAGGAGGGCTATACATTTTTTATCTCATTGTTTTATACTGTTTGTGTTTATATTGTGTTGTAATAAATTCAGATATATATGATGTTTATGATAGTGCGCTTCTATCTCTTAGCAAATCCTTTTTAGTACATTGGGTTCAGCTACCCACAAGCAGGAGAGCAGCGAGGGACGTGCAGTCAGGGGAGGCAGTGCCTTTCCTGTCATTAATGATTTAAACAATACAAGGAAGATACTTATGACACACATTCTTCGTTGTATTATTCTATTCATTTGAAGAGATTTAAATAGTTTAGGAGGCACTGATAACAGTGCCTCCCATTGAGAATGTGAATGGGACTAAAGTGGTGGGCGGGGCCAAGGAGTGGGCTGTAAAAGCCCATTGCAAAAATACTAGAAAGCGGCACTAGTCTAATTGCCTCGTTGACGGGGCTGGATGTGATTGGACAGCAGATCCAGGACTGGATCCGCTGGTCCAATCACGCATACGCTGCGGCATCACAGTGCTTACCTCCCTCTCCTCCCAGCACGGTAAGCCCTTCCGTCACCCAAGGTGTCCGCTTCCTGGTCAGCCACACCTGCCGCATGTCCCCCCTCCTCTCTCCCAGCTGAGAAGAGCCGCTGGCTGGAGGCCGGAAGCTGCAGTGTAACCTGAGGTTCGTTCGTCCGTTCGTCCGTCTCTCTCTCTCGGTTCTCCAAGTACCAGCAAGCAGGGGAGTCTTGCTGGGCCTTGTAGTTCCACAACAAAAAACAATATTCTTTTTTTTTTCCCGTTTCTTTTTTTTATACACTTATGCCTATCAGCTCAGCACCCACCGCCTAGGGGTGCTGGGGACAGCCTCTGGCTTCACCCCTGGCCCCTGGGTGCCTGGAGAGGGGTACCCCTTGGTTTAAGGGGTCCCCACTCCTCCAGGGAACCCCGGTCAGGGGTGACTAGTTGGGGGAGTAATGCCATGGCCGCAGGGACCGAAATAAATGTGTCTCCCGGCAGTGGCATTATGTCCCTGGCTAGTAGAGCCCGGTGCTGTTTTTAAAAATACGGGGGACCCCTACATCTTTTGTCCTCCGTATTTTTGGAACCAAAGACCGGACTAAGAGCCTGGTGCTGGTTGTCTAAATACGGGGAACCCCTGTCCAATATTTTTTTTTTACCAGTATTTAAACAACCAGGCCCTTCTCCATTAATTTAATGGAAGCCCTGGACAACAAAATTGCATCCATGTCCTCTTCCCACTCCCTTCCCAGTCCCAAACACTAATTTAATAATTTTTTCTATAAAAATTAACAATATATCATAAGTCTGATGAGCAGGCAGGCAGCGGGCATTGGGGGCATCGGACTGAGATGCAAATTAATGGCGGAGGGATGGGTCAGTTGATGGTGGGCGAGTTCGTAAGCCATTGACGGTGGCAGCGGGCATCGGCTCAGAGGCAGTAGTGGGCATTGGCTCGGCGGCGGTAGGGGTCATTGCAGGATTCGGCGGACATTAAGGCTGTAGTGCCTCACCAGCCACTGACCTCACCGCATGCCACTGAGCGCAGCAGTTAATAGACTTTACAATTGAGAAAGCTCTGGGACCCCCATCTCTCTTTCTTTCTGGTCATTTATCACTCTGACCTGTATGGTGTTCTAGATGATTGGAATTGAGAACCACCGACTTATGTGCTACAGCTGGGTTGTGGTGGATATCAATCTTCTTTGATAATACCATTCTTTACCCGCAAAGTCAATGGACTAAATTTACTATGTGGCGCTTTTCTCAATGAATTTGTAGTGGCAATTTTATTTATTGTATTTTAGTATGATTGCTTATTTAAGTTCAGTGACCTACACACAGATGAATATGTGGTTTCTTTAGCATAATTTTTCAATGTGTGATTCTTGGCTGAATACCAGAGTAGTAAATGGGGTGGTCTTCAGTATACCGCCGGACGGGATCCCGGCAACCAGAATACCGGCGCCGGGATCCCTACCGCCGGCATGCCGACACATATTCTCCCTCTTGGGGGTCCACACCCACCCTGTAGGGAGAATAAATAGCGTGGTGCCGTCACCGTGCCCGCAGCGTGGTGAGCACAACGATCCCGGAAGGGGCTCATTAGCACTCGCTCAGCTGTCTGTATGCCGGCGGTCGGGATCCCGGTCGCCAGCCACTCATACTACACCCTAGTAAATGCCCTCGTGAGAACAAGTCCAAATACTTTAACAACTTGTCTGTAATAGTTGTTGGGTGTTATGGCCCCCACACACGGAGCATTGTGTCCTCCAGGGACACATCGCCAGAAACGGGCCCGAGCGGGGTACCGGCAGCAGCAAGTGCATGCACACTTGCTGTTTTCAGCACCGACAGGGAGGGGGGTCACGGGGCCATGCTGCATTTGGCAGCATGGCATCGTTCGCCACCTCGAGTCGTTATCGTGCCCACACACAACTTTTGAAACGTTGTTGTTCCGATTGGTCGGAAACGCAGACACAATTTAAAATATCATGCTGTATATGGGCACCTTAATACTGAAAGGGTGGTAACTGAAACAGACAGATTTCTAGTTTAATATATAACCTTGTTATCTGATGTAATGAGTGCTATAGAGGTTAGAGGTCAGACGTAGATGTATTTACAACTGGACCAGTTTCTTCTGTGTTTATAAGATAGCGACACACACACAAGATCAGAAATGTGAGTGATGCTCTACTAAAGTTACGAGTATCTTGTCTTTTTGGAAAAACACCTGCATTGTAGGGTTTCAACTCCTTCAATTATTTGCTCTTGGAGTCTCCTGAGATGCTACTTTTCTCTTATGCTTTGTGCAAGCACTGAGTGGCCAGACCAGTGTCCATGGTTACGGCAATGTAGGATGTTATCAATCTATATGGCACGCAGGCTTCCGATAGAGGTCACTTCTGGCTTTACTGCCACTTTTTACTGTGATCATGAAATGTACAGTATGATTATTTTAATATCTGTAATATTTAAATAGCAAGCTAAGTTTACCTCTTCAGCATGTATATTATTTCTTATCTGAAAATTTTTTTTTCCCCTCAATCTCTTAATTGTGTGCAAATGAGTTTGGTTGCCTCAGGATCCCAGATCCATTTCTTGTCATGTGATTGGTCTACTCTGTATCCTCTCCCTGACCCAACACAAACCACATTATCTGGCTCTCAGGCACTTGACAACTCAAGGCATATATTATGTAAAAGGAGGAAGGGGCAGCATGTCAGTGAAAACAGAGCTCAGAGAAGTGCTCCAAAGCCTCTCTGCTCACTACGTCATGTACCATGTACTTTGGTTGCTATGGTAGATCATTTGTATGTGTGTTATTGTGCTTTTCTTTCTACATTTCTATGGATACTTGGGGGAATTCAATTTGTTATCGCAGGGGCGATATTCAATTGATGCTTTTTATTGCGCCAATCGCATCAATTAGTGTCTGATTTAGCTGCTCAAAGCGACTAAACCCGTTGAAACTAATGGGCACGATCACGAAAAGTGCTGTTTGGGCACCAAAAACGGGTCGGTTTTCGAACACACCTCAGCTCACCGCAGCTCAGCGCTCCTGAACTGAGCAACAATTAATTGCTCCATTGAGTGCCATGTAGTGGTGGCTGAATAATTGAATTCCCCCCCCATGGTGCCATAATAATAATAATAATAATAATAATAATAATGATGTTGATGATCCTCATTAGTAGTTTATAGAGACAACAACAAAAATTAATTTCATCATTGAATTGCTGCTTTAATCAACTGTTTTTACATACTAATTTAAGTGAATGCCAAAGTACTTGAATAAACTGATGATATGGTCTGTATTGGCACTGGGACAGTTATTTTTTGTTTAACAATTCTCAATGACATGTTTAATAGTGCTTTTGCTGATAGCATCAAAAGGAACTTGGTAACAATGCATGCATTCTTGTTGAATCTAGAGGACATTAGTTTGACTTAATTATCAGCAAATAACAGCTGGGTAGTGAGTGAGCTGATAAATTATACCCCTTTCACATCGCACTAAAAACCCGGTGGCATATTGCCGTGTCGAAATGGGTCAGTGTGCGATGTGAAAGGTCCTTTGGTGAATTAGCGGGTCGCCTGACCCGGTAATTCAACCCGGTAAAAAAGAAGGGTTATTACCGGGTTGATTACCGGGTCAGGCGCAGTGTGAATGGGAGCCGTTCCGATGCGACACGGCTCCCATTCACAGCATAGGCAGAGGCGGCGCAGGAGATGAGCTTATCTCCCAGCGCCGCCTCCACCCCCGCCCCTGCTGCTGCTGCACCCTCCGCTGCTATGGCAACTTACCCGGTATATTGCCGGGTCGGAAAGCCAGCAACGGAGCGCAAATGCCGGATCCCACCCAGTAAGTACACATTTCTCTTATTTGCGATCTGAATGCAGCATTAGTGTGGAAGGTGGATACATGACTATAAAATGTAGAACGACAGTGGCATTTTGGTCTGATTTTGAAACGGAGTTTCAAATCCCGAATAGGCCAAGCTTGACCAAACTAATCGGACTTGTCACATACACATATAGAAGTCTGCTTTTTAATGGGCTGTATCTGTGTTCAGACTTTTCATTCTGAAGAAGGAAGACAGAAGGTATTTCTATGTCTAGTGGGATTTAAACTACTAGGCTGTGTCAGAATACATTTAAAAGCAAGGGTTAAAAATGTAACGGTGTAGGCTGAAACTACCCACCTGGTTCAGCGACACCACCGGTTCCTGTGGGCCTTTTAAGTGTCACTGGCAGGGGAGATTGGATATCTTTAGTTGTTGTGATGGGCTTGGAGTTGGCTCTCATCTAGGCATTAAGTTATTGGCGATGGGCTGGCAGTTGGTCCACATCTACACCTTTTTATTGGCTTATTTGGGCAGGATGGCACACCTTTCTTTCTACGCAAGCATACCTTTTTCCTCCTTTCAGTAAATAAAGCTGACCATTTTCTACGCCAATGTATGTGTGTTTATTTTAGATATGTTTCCTCTATTCACCTGGTGTAGAAATTAGTGATGAGCGAGGTTCGGTTTTACTCGGTTTTACTCGGTTCTCAAAACGGCATCTTATTGGCTATCCAAAACACGTGACATCCCTGAGCCAATAAGATGCCGTTTTGAGAACCGAGTAAAACCGAGTAAAACCGAGTAAAACCGAATCCGCTCATCACTATAAATGTAGACTGACATCAGCTGATAGGGAGTTTAACGAGGGCCGTCACTAAGAAAATAAGTGATACTACTAGTTCCTAGTGAATTAATGCTGCATTCTCTCTGCTGTAATGGTTCTCACTCTACCTAGGCCTCCGTACCAGCACCCTGACGTTACCACCCCAGCCCTCCTAGAACTCCACACAAGATTCTCATTCACGTGTCCCCATTGTCTCTTATTACCCTGCAAGCTTTCTCTGGCAGAGTTCTCTACTTTACGTTGCACGTCTGTCCACCCTCCCTCTTCCTCACGCTCTCCTACCATATTTTATACTAATCTACCTCGTGTTTTGTTCATTTTAAAAGAGGAAAAGTAACACATACCCTGCATGCTCATTTATTGTCTGAAATTCCACTCATCCAACAGGTGACTGGTTAGGACTAAGATTAAAAGAAAAATGTATTAACGCCGAGACTGTGGGCCTGAGTCAGAGCTTCTATGTCATGCTGATATTTGCGAATCTGACTGATGGTTTTTGGGCTGTGCATGCATCAGTCGTGCAGCACATGCTCAATGATTGATCAGCAACAGCAGTCGCAGTGAGGATATTTCCAACGTGATTGACAATCAGTGTGATTATGGGGGGCGGCTTGTCGATGTGTTGCAAGAGTATTCTGGGCGTGTCCCAGCCAGCGACGGCATCTTGGTTCAGACAGCCATTCTGAGCAACCATAGGGCTGTTCAAAAGTTCAATGTTGCATCTTTTATATGTAAGTGGCAGATTAGTGATGCCGCCAGTGGGTGTCTCTGTACTCTCCATTATATCGGGTATGGAATATGACTAAGTAAACTCAAAGACGGCAAACAATGTATAGTTGACCACTGATATATCAAGAAAAATATAGGGTCTCAGGTTTGTTAGCAAACCAAAATAGCACACTAATGGGCAAAACCATGCTGCAATGCAGGTGGGGCAGATGTAACATGTGCAGAGACATTTAAATTTGGGTGAGATGTGTTACACTGCAATTTAGATTTCAGTTTTAAACATAAAGCAGCCAGGGGGGGATGTAGTTATGTGATCCGTGGTCAGAAGACTGCCGGTCACAATACAGACACCTGCACCCCAACCCCCCAATAACCCGACAGTCGGCATGCCGACTAACAGGGACTATTCCCACTTGTGGGTGTCCACTACACCCATATAGTGGGAATAGAACCTGTGACGAGCCCACAAGGGGCTTCATTGTGCTCGCCTCCCCCCTGCCGGCATTCTAAACCCAGGGATCCCGGCGTTGGTATGGTGACCGGCGGGATCCCAAATGCCGGTTACCCATACCCAACCCGCAGCCAGTATTTACCTTGAACAGAAACAATATAACCCACCTGAATGTCAGTCTCACTACACATATTACATCTGCCTCATCTGCAGTGCAACATGGTTTTGCCCAATTGCTAACAACTCTGAATAACCCCCATAATTCAGAATTCATTGTCCCATCAGTGATGGTAAGTCGTTGTGGGTCAGATGCATCAAAACAGGCCCAAACCATGATACCACCACCACCACCACCGTGTTTCACAGATGGTATGAGATTTTTATGCTGAATGCAGTATTCTCCTTTCTCCAAACATAATGAATCTCATTTAAACCAAAAAGCACATTTTACATCTGCCCCACCTGCAGTGCAGCATGGTTTTGCCCATTCGTGTGCTACTTTGGTTTGCTGACAAACCTGAATACGCCCTTAATGCAGTAAAGGCTGTTGCAGTTCTCTCTAAATACACAGAATGTGTCCAGGGTTTTTGGCAAACAACTCCTTATCTAACAGATATTTTACTGCACTTGTAATTTTAAAAGGAAATGGAAGTTTGCTTAACAAATAGGCAAATAAGACCTAGATCGAAACTTGAAATCAAGGAGTATAAACAAAGGCTGCAAACCATAAAGGGCTAGAAGGCTGAACTTTCTCTTCCTGTGTTCCCTGGCAAAATCCTCAGTTGGCCTTCACTCTGTCAGACTGAGGCATGAAGGGCCTGTCAGGGAATGCAGTGGTAGGGGCCCAAGCCAGCCAATAAAGAGGACATGCAAAGAACAGGACTGTTTTATAAAGGGTACAGGGGGTGTGTCAGGACCACCCACTTTGATTGTCAGGCTAATCTTGGCATTAGTTCCATAAAAACAAACCAAGCACCCTAGTTCATCCATGATCCTGCTCAACCAAGTTACTGTCCCCTGTGGAGGGGTGGGGTGTATCAGGAATTTTTCCTGCACAACTGTATGCATGTCCAACCCTGCCTTCGCTGTATAAATTCTTCCATTCCATAATTCTTAATTGAAAGTTGTTAGTTTGTTGTTTTTTCTCTTTGTATATAGCACATTCTCTCTTTTTATATAGCACGTTTTTTTGTTGTTTAGATTGGTTTAGCTGCTTTGGGCGGCTAAACTGTGTACTAATGGATGTGGTGGGGGGGAGGCAATTGAATTGCTCCAGTGGGTGCCCACAAAACAGTGTCTTCAGCAAAATCCAGAGAGCAGGGCTACAAAGACTATAAGTATGCATAAAAAGGGACATTGTGCTGCTATGCCAGTGGGTCTACACCAGTAACATGCAGGTGCATAGCCAGAACTTTGTGGGCCCCATAGCAGCACTTTGATGGGTGCCCTGTCCCGCAGCAGTTGTTAATGTTATGCCCCATAATAGTGCCCTAGTTCATTTTCTGAACCATAGCAGTGCCTTAGCGCCTAAGTCAGGGTGGATTACTCCTATGATCCAACAAGCAGTTTCACGATAGTCGGGAACCTGCGCATGCGCAGGACCCATTCTGTACGTTAGCATCACAGCGATGCGAACGCCTCTGCCTGATTGACAGGCGATGCGTTCTGAGGGAGGGACGGGGACAGGGTTGGCCTGCATTGCAGGAAATGAGGCGTGTTGCCCCCGTTTTCTGGGAGTTGTAAGGTTAAGAACTGCATCGTGAGACGCAGTTTCCCTGGCATCGCAAGCTGCCCTGCAATGGCAAGGCTGAGTAAACTGACCGACGGTTGCAATGTTTGATCCCAGGCTGTGATGCAGTTACAGCGCGATTGCAAATGCTGGAAAGAGGTGTGTATGCACCTACTCTTGCATTTGCATTGCTATGGATTGCATTCAGCTTTGCAATTGCAATCCATGCTGAATTAGGCACCTAGGGCCCAATTCAGTAAGGATTGCAAATTCTGCTAAGTAGCTGAATTTGCAGTCCTTGTGATCACATAGTGCCCCCCCCCCCCGTTGACTTAGCAGAAATTGCAATCTCACTGCAATTTCTGCTTGATCGCAGAAATTAGGGAGTCCCGCTGCCATATTTCTGATTGCGGCGGCTGCATGTGACATCACGCATTCGCATTTTCTGTGAGCGCTAGCAGAAAATGCAGGCGCATGCACAGGACAGGCCCTGCTTATGCGCCCGCATCCGTTTTAGTAATTTGTGGTTGGATCGACTATTGCCCTTAGTTCACATGATGTCACATTGTAAGGCTGCCCAGTACCCCCAATTCACATTACGACATGCAGTGCCCCAATTTATATTATGCCAGATTACTCTGCCCCAGTTCATATTATGTAACATTATAATGCCCTCTAGTTTCTTTTATACGACATTGCAGTAAGCAGGCCATGGGCATAACTAGTTGTATTTAGAGATGAGCGGATTCGGTTTTACTCGGTTCTCAAAACGGCATCTGATTGGCTATCCAAAACACGTGACATCCGTGAGCCAATAATATGCCGTTTTTAGAACCGAGTAAAACCGAATCCGCTCATCTCTAGTTGTATTGTAGGCCCCAAGGCAAAAAGTTTGTAAGGGCCCCTATGGTACCACCCAATGGTGAAAAATGTATATAACACGTTACTCTGACAGGGATGGTGGGCCCCGCTCAGCTTTGGGCCCCATAGCAGCTGCTCTCCCTGAACCTATGGTAGCTTTGCCCTGAGTAACACGCAATACTGTCCTAGAGGTCCATGAAGTCATTGTTGATTTGTGGGTTGTTTTGTATTCTCTTTTGCAGTGAAGCCCTAGAGTGGGAGGATAGATGGTTAGACTTGCATCTAACACACTTAATTTTATTGTGCAAAACTGAAAAAATAGGGACATCTCCAGACATAAATGCGTAATACCTGGGACCGTCTCTGGAAAATAAGGGCGGTTGGTTACTATGCCATATAGTGATTGTCCCATTGCAAGTCTGTTAAAAAAGAAAGTTGACCTGAATAACCTATCTGTCTCCATGACATACAAATAGGGAGCAGTTCAATAGAAGCTATGCAAAATCACTAGAGCCTCTGCCATGGATGCATGATGTGCAGAGCACACAAGTCCCGTACATACAGGTGAAACTCAAAAAATTTGAATAAATTTTTTTATTTATTTCAGTAATTCATCTTAAAAGGTGAAAGTAATATATTATATAGACTCATTACATGCAAAGTGAGATATTTCAAGCCTTTATATGTAATAATTTTGATGATTGTGGTTTACAGCTGAAGAAAATCCCAAATCCCAAATCTCAGTAAATTAGAATATTAAATAAAATCAATAAAAAAAAAAAAAAGGATTTTAAATACAGAAATGTCGGCCCTCTGAAAAGTATAATCATGCATATGTACTCTGTACTTGGTTTGGGCCCCTTTTGCGTGAATTACTGCCTCAATGCGGCGTGGCATGGATTCTATCAGCCTGTGGCACTGCTGAGGTGTTATGGAAGATCAGGATGCTTCAATAGCGGCCTTCAGCTCTTCTGAATTGTTCGGACTCATGTCTCTCATCTTTCTCTTGGCAATGCCCTATAGATTCTCTATGGGGTTCAGGTCAGGCGAGTGTGGTGGAGCTTCACAAGGAGTGCAGTGAGGCTGGAGTTAGTGCATCGAGAGCCACCACACACAGACTGATCCTGGACATGGACTTCAAATGTCGTATTCCTCTTGTCAAGCCTCTCCTGAACAACAAACAACGTCAGAAGCGTTTTACCTGGGCTAAAGAAAAAAAGAACTGGTCTGTTGCTCAGTGGTCCAAAGTCCTCTTTTCTGATGAGAGCAAATTTTGCATCTCATTTGGAAACCAAGGTCCCAGAGTATGGAGGAAGAATGGAGAGGCACGCAATCCAAGATACTTGAAGTCCAGTGTGAAGTTTCCACAGTCTTTGTTGATTTGGGGAGCCATGTCATCTGCTGGTGTTTGTCCACTGTGATTTATTAAGCCCAGAGTCAACGCAGCCGTCTACCATGACATTTTAGAGCACTTCATGCTTCCTTCAGCAGACAAGCTTTATGGAGATGCTTACTTCATTTTCCAGCAGGACTTGGCACCTTCCCACACTGCCAAAAGTACCAAAACCTGGTTCAATGACCGTGGCATTACTGTGCTGGATTGACCAGCAAACTCTCCTGACCTGAACCCCATAGAGAATATATGGGGCATTACCAAGAGAAAGATGAGAGACATGAGACCGAACAATGCAGAAGAGATGAAGGCCGCTATTGAAGCATCCTGGTCTTCCATAACACCTCAACAGTACCACAGGCTAATAGAATCCATGCCACGCCGCATCTTTCTTTAAATAAATAACCTCCAGTTGCTGGGCAATCTTAATTAAGCACTAAAAAGGCCTTTAATATAGCTAAAATAACTAAAATCACAGGCTTTCATATATCAACAAGAGGCATTACCTGCTACATGGCCAATGTGAGATCAGAGTGGAAGAGTTAGGCTGGGTACACATCAGACGATATGTCGTCCTGTCCCCCAGATTGGAGTGACATATCGTACCCATGATTGCACAACCTTTGCGTTGTCCCATCTTCTGTTCTTCACGTCAGATAGGATGACCCGGTGGCCGTCAGCTGAATGCGGCAAATTAACAATATGCTATATCATTCTGTGTGTACGGGCGACCAATGTATCCAGGCCGTCCTTGTGTACCCGGCCTTTCACAGGTATTGGGCATGTGCAAAGGACATTGAAACTTGTTGTACTGTAGCACATTTGTGTCAGAATCCCCTTGGCTGGCAGTAGTTCTACCACTGTATATTATGAGTAGAGAGACTGACAAGCTGATGAGCGTTGCAGTGTTCTCTGCCAATAGAAGTGCTCTATACATTTTTGGCCATATGGGGTGAACAATACCAGTTACCCCAATACCATGATATGTGTGGCTACAAACTAGTGGCCTGCCGAATGAAATATATGAAAATATATTTGATAGTTTTTGGGCATGTTTATACATGTGGTTAGAATGTGTCCACGGTTAGCTATTGGCCAGTGTTTTGTGATAATCCTATCCTACTAACAGGCCTCAGTGTTATCCTGAAGGTATATGGCTGAGATCTGTGTGCGGCTGAATTGCACAGGGACCTTACTGCTTAGTGTTGGGATAGCCTGTGCGTGTCTCACGGATATATTGGGCCTGATTCTGATTTCCATGCAAAGTGGCTGTATTTCCTGGCAGCCACAGAAGCCTCAACTACTACCTTATGCTATTGATAGAATCTGTAGGGCTAATCCAGGGGTTTAAGCATCTGCTAGCGGAAATCCATGCCACCCATTATTTTACATCATCCACCTCAACTGTCCTCATTCATATTGGCACTTGCACCAGCCCCATGCTAGATGCCAGAGATCCATCAGAAAGAGACTTCCCTTCCGTGTGCACATGACTCACCCAGAGCGTTACATACCTTCCCTTAGCACTCTCATGACATCCCCAGAAGATAGGGCAGTTCCGTTTTGCATTGTTGCTGCCCAGTTGCCTCCCTGAAAGGACCATTTTCACAGAGAGACTGATCTGGGCAGGTTGTGGCTGGCTCAGTAGGACGGACATGCACAAAAATGTGTTTATTAGCTTCTGCGCATGCGCTGTATACAAATACTCGCCACTTACATCCCTGATATGTCAGTCTCCTAATTGGGCTTCTATTTTATTTGTAGAACTAATGTTTATTCCAGATGTAACTTTTTGTTTTGGGGTAAATTGCACAGCTTTTGTGGAGTTAAGTGGGCCTGTAATATAGGCATGGACAGGGCTGAAATTAGGATTTTTGCCACCCAGAGCAAAGCAGTAATTCCCTATAACTTCACTCCTCACTTATCCGTGTCCTGTGTGGTGGCTACTAATCACTGTTCTCCGGCTGTCTGAGGCTGTCTCCACCCTGCTGCCCACACCAGCTGTCATGGCTGCGGGCTCTCGATACCTGCCGTCTCTCACTCTTGCCAGCAGCCAGGATCAGTAGCTGCTATGATGCAGGCTCTGGCTCTGCCCCCTTCTCGACTGCTGGGAAACTGAAGCACCCTAGGGCTGAGAGGAAATCTGGGGCATGTGCCCCCCTAGCCCAACCCTCCCCCACCCCTAGTTACTGCCCTGGCATGAAATCCCTATAACACACCATTGATATATGATCCATTGCCTACTCATTTGTAAGCTCCAATGCCTCTGTTATTTTTACAAATTGTTGGCGGATCTCATAAGAGCCATTGTTTACAAAGCAAGCCTTGGCATTGCCAGGCACAAGTCTTTTTATATTTGAGGTCACGGAATAAGAAGCACTTTTTTTTTTTTTTTTTTTCTTCTTCTTCTTATTTTTTACTTTTAATATAGATTTCCAGGAGAGGTTTTAGTACTGAACGTCATTTTAGAATTGCCACCTTACCAGCAAAAACACCCAATTTAATTAATTTCATCTATTTTAACATAGAGGTTATCAAAGCGCATATCATTCTAGAAGGTATTCCCTTAAAGTTTAGAAATTCGGTTTTAGTGGCTTATCTGTTCTAGGGCCTAATTCAGACCTGATCGCATCTCTGCGGATTTGCAGAGGTTTGCGATCGGATAGTCGCCGCCCAGCCAGAGTGAAAATCCACCCTGTGTATGTCTGCGTACGCCGTGCAAAAAGCTTTGCAAACGCCGGTCAGCTGCAAATCTATTTGCAACTTTCTCGCCATCGAATGATTTTTCCAGACTGTGCGTAGTCCAGGATTTACTCCTACAGTGTGAAAAAAAACAGGCTGATCGGGCCGGAGCTGACACCACACACCCTTCCTGAAAACGCTTGGGAACGCCTGGGTTTTTCCTGACACTCCCAGAAAACGGCCAGTTACCACCCACAAACGTCCGCTTCCTTTCAATCAATCTGTGTGCGCCTAGCGATCAAAAAAGACGCAGGATTTGTAGTTTGGCCTCACACCTGTGCATTACGATCCGTACGCAGGCGCAGTCATTCGATAATCGGATGCTTTGTGATTTCGCACAACAGCGTTCAGGTCTGAATTAGGGCCCTTACTTGTCTGGGGGTGCTGCATTACCTTCCAGTCTCTTACCTTGTAATCCATTGACTGCTTTGTGGTTTAAAGATGCTTCACTCTGTCACTCTTTTACTATCTGCTTTTTAAGAACTGTGGAATTTTTAGTGCCCCTCAGTGAATTTAAGCTATCATGGAAATACAGATGTGGCCACTGTCATATTACCCACGAATGGGTCGCGGATGCGATTGTGCTGTGACTATGGTTATTCATGGCAAAGTGCGTATAGTCGCATGCGGGGCGGGCTAGCCCTGTGCTGGGCGTCCCCCCGCATGCCAGTGTGAATGATCGTAGTTGTGCTAAATTTAGCACAGTTACGATCATCTCTGAATGAGGGCCATAGTTGTCTAGCAAGTTCCATGAATTAGCTGCTTTGCAATTGAATCCGGCCTGTGCCCAGACAGAAACAGCCTCTTATAGGTGGAGGTCTCTGCCTTTAGTAATGTCACACCCTAATATGATCCATGTCCTGTGCTCCCATTTTACTCCAACAGGCACAGCTGTGCTAATTAGTGAGCCCAGCACTATGAGAGAGTAGGCCTCTCTTTCATTACAGCTTTTGTGAAGGAGGGCTGTCCAAAAAGGGACATGGGGCCTAATTCAGACCTGATCGTAGATGTGCGAAAAAAATCTCTGACATGCGGGGGGGACGCCCAGCACGCGGCTAGTCCGCCCCGCATGCCGGGCCCTACCCCCTCCAGAGGTGGGAAAGCATTGCATGGTGGTAATGCTTTCGCACCTGATAAGTAGCTCCCTGCCTACGCAGCCTAGCTGCGTAGGCAGGCGGCTACCCTCATTGGCCATGCAGAATGCAATGCATCCCAAAGCTTGGAGCCGGTGGGTAATGCCATCTTTATGTTGCTTTACCCATTTAAAGCCTATGGGCTTCTCTCTGCAATTCCCCCTGAGATGGATCCCTCACAGCACCCCTCGCAACAGCCACATCACTCTGCACATGCGCAGGAGGACTCCAGGGTCCCAAAAGTCCTTCTAATCCCGTTTCTACATACCGGCGTAACCTACACTGGTACGTACACGATAAGAGGCGGGATGTACCACCAGTAAAGTGCTAAGCACGTGTGTAGATGGATGAAAACATCACACACAATTATCCCGAATCAGAATCCAGCCTTATTTAGCAACAGGTTAAACGTAATTGACTTTTTCTCCTTCGTCCTAGAGGATGCTGGGGACTCCAAAAGGACCATGGGGTATAGACGGGATCTGCAGGAGACATGGGCACTTTAAGACTTTAATGGGCGTGAGCTGGCTCCTCCCTCTATGCCCCTCCTCCAGACCTCAGTTAGATTCTGTGCCCAGAGGAGACTGGGTGCACACTAGGGGAGCTCTACTGAGTTTCTCTAAAAAAGTCTTTTGTTAGGTTTATTATTTTCAGGGAGCACTTCTAGCAACAGGCTCCCTGCTTCGTGGGACTGATGGGAGAGAAGCAGACCTACTTCTGTGAGTTCAAAGGCTCTGCTTCTTAGGCTACTGGACACCATTAGCTCCAGAGGGTCTGATCACTTGGTGCGCCTAGCTGCTCGTTCCCGGAGCCGCTCCCCCGTCCCCCTTACAGAGCCTGAAGAGAGAAGCCGGGTTAGTAGTAGAAGCAAGAAGACTTCAAAGGCGGCAGAAGACTTCAGATCTTCCTGAGGTACCGCGCGGCGGTCGCGCTGCGCGCCATTGCTCCCTCACACAAGCGGCTCTATATGGGTGGGGGGCGCCCTGGGCAGCAATGTATCCTCATTTGAGACTGGCATGAAGGTATACATTGCATAGGCAATGTATACAGACCCCCGCCAGTATAAATAAAAGCAGGAACGAAGCGCGCCGGGTAGGGGGCGGGGCTTCCTCCTTCAGCTCTAACCAGCGCCATTTTCTCCACAGCTTGCTGCAGAAACGCTGCTCCTGGCCCTTCACTGCTGTACACAAGTAACAGGGTGCACGAAAAGAAGGGGGGGGGGGGGGCACAAAATGTTGGTGTTGATTATTTGGTATAAAAGCGCTTACAGGTCTGGGGCATTATTTAATTCCTTCAGACCGGTGAGACGCTGGGTGTGAGCTGGCAAAATCCTTTTCTGTGTCTCTGAAGGACCTTACTGTGGGTCTGTCCCCTATAGCCCAGTGTGTTTGGGTGCGTGTGTGGCGACATGTCTGAGGTTGGAGGCTCTTCCCAGGAGGAGGCTGGTGTGGAGACTGAACAGAATGTGGGAGTGACTCAGTCGGCACTGCCGACTGCTGATTGGGTAGATATGTGGAATGTTTTAAATGCAAGTGTGGCTTTATTGCATAAGAGGTTAGACAAATCTGAGTCTCAGAACCAAGCATGGTGACAATCCATGGGAGATGGTTTGTCACAATCTCTGGCCCCCTCAGGGTCGCAGAAACGTTCATTTACCCAGACAGCAAACACTGATACCGACACGGATTCCGACTCCAGTGTCGATTTATGATGATGCCAAGTTACATCCTAAGGTGGCCAAGAGTATTCAGTACATGATTGTGGCAATTAAAGAGGTGTTACATATCACAGAAGACCCCACTGTCCCTGACACAAGGGTCTCTATGTTTAAGGGAAAGAAACCTGAGGTAATGTTTCCTCCCTCTCATGAACTGAACGCTCTTTTTGAAAAAGCTTGGGAATCCCCTGACAAGAGACTGCAGATTCCCAGGAGGATTGCTATGGCGTATCCTTTTCCCTCGCAGGATAGGTTACGGTAGGAATCCTCACCCACGGTGGACAAAGCTCTGGCGCGTTTGTCCAAAAAGGTGGCGCTACCGTCCCCTGACACGGCGGCCCTAAAGGATCCTGCGGATCGTAAGCAGGAAACTACCTTAAAATCTATTTCTCTTACGTCCTAGAGGATGCTGGGGACTCCGTAAGGACCATGGGGATAGACGGGCTCCGCAGGAGACATGGGCACTTTAAGAAAGACTTTAGATCTGGGTGTGCACTGGCTCCTCCCCCTATGCCCCTCTTCCAGACCTCAGTTTACTGCTGTGCCCAGAGGAGACTGGGTGCTTTTCAGGGAGCTCTCCTGAGCTTTCTGACGGAATGTATATTTGTTAGGTTTTTTATTTTCAGAGAGCCTGCTGGCAACAGACTCCCTGCATCGAGGGACTGAGGGGAGAGAAGCAGACCTACTTCTGTGCGTTTCAAGGCTCTGCTTCTTAGGCTACTGGACACCATTAGCTCCAGAGGGAGTCGGAACACAGGTCTCACCCTGGAGTTCGCCCCGGAGCCGCGCCGCCATCCTCCTCACAGAGCCGGAAGATAGAAGCCAGGTGAGTATGAGAAGAAAAAGAAGACTTCAGAGGCGGCATTGCTCCCATACACCTCACACACGGCAGTCACTGTAAGGTCGCAGGGGGGGCGCCCTGGGCAGCATATAAAACTCTTTTCTGGCAAAAATAATATATATACAGCTGGCCACTGTGTGTATGTGTGTGTGTGTGTGTGTGTGTGTATATGTATGTATGTATATATATATATATATGTGTATATATATATATATATATATGTATATGTGTGTGTGTGTGTGTATATATATATATATACCCCGCCAGTTTTCAGTATATTTGAGCGGGACAGAAGCCCGCCGCCGAGGGGGCGGGGCTTCTCCCTCAGCACTCACCAGCGCCATTATCTCCACATCACAGCGCTGAGAGGAAGCTCCCCGGACTCTCCCCTGCTTAATCCACGGTGAAAGAGGGTTTTGAAGAAGAGGGGGGGCACATAATTGACGCATTTATAAATTACAACAGCGCTACTGGGTAAACATATAATTATATAGTGTTTTTTCCTGGGTCATATAGCGCTGGGGTGTGTGCTGGCATACTCTCTCTCTGTCTCTCCAAAGGGCCTTGTGGGGGAACGGTCTTCAGATAAGAGGATTCCCTGAGTGTGTGGTGTCGGTACGCGTGTGTCGACATGTCTGAGGTAGAAGGTTTTCAGGAGGAGGAAGAGGTAAAAATGAATGAGGTGTCTCCGTCGACAACGCCGACACCTGACTGGATGGATATGTGGAATGTTTTAAATGCACAAAATATTAGACAAAGCTGAAGCTAGGGTACAGTCAGGGACTCAACCCATGCCTGCCCCTATGTCGCAGGGACCTTCGGGGTCTCAAAAGCGCCCACTATCCCAAATTGTTGACACAAATAAAGACACGGATTCTGACTCCAGTGTCGACTACGATGATGCAAAGTTGCAGCCAAAATTGGCTAAATGTATTCGATATATGATTATTGCAATAAAAGATGTTTTGCATATCACAGAGAAACTGCAGATTCCCAAAAGGATTCTTTTGGCGTATCCTTTCCCGCCAACGGACAGGATACAGTGGGAATCCTCCCCTAGGGTGGATAAAGCATTGACACGCTTATCCAAAAAGGTAGCGCTACCATCCCAAGATACGGCTACCCTCAAGGATCCTGTGGACCGCAAGCAGGAGGTTACCTTGAAGTCCATTTACACACATTCTGGTACCTTACTCAGACCGGCGATTGCGTCGGCCTGGGTTTGTAGCGCGGTAGCACCATGGACAGATACCTTATCAGCGGAAATTGAGACCCTAGATAAGGATACCATTTTATTGACCCTAGGGCATATAAAAGATGCTGTCCTATATATGAGAGATGCTCAAAGAGACATTAGTCTACTGGGTTCTAGAATCAACGCTATGTCAATTTCTGCTAGACGAGTCCTATGGACCCGGCAATGGACAGGTGATGCTGACTCAAAGAGGCATATGGAGGTATTACCTTACAAGGGTGAGGAATTGTTTGGAGAAGATCTTTCGGACCTGGTCTCCACAGCTACAGCTGGTAAATCAAATTTTCTGCCTTATATTCCCTCACAGCCTAAGAAAGCGCCACATTATCAAATGCAGTCCTTTCGATCACAAAGAAACAAGAAAGTACGAGGTGTGTCCTTTCTTGCCAGAGGTAAGGGCAGAGGAAAAAAACTGCACAACACAGCTAGTTCCCAGGACCAGAAGTCCTCCCCGGCCTCTACAAAATCCACCGCATGACGCTTGGGCTCCACTGAGGGAGTCCGCCCCAGTGGGGGCATGTCTTCGACTTTTCAGCCACATCTGGGTTCACTCACAGGTGGATCCCTGGGCGATAGAAATTGTCTCCCAGGGTTACAAGCTGGAATTCGAAGAGGTGCCCCCTCGCCGGTTTTTCAAATCGGCCCTACCAGCTTCTCCTCCAGAAAGGGAGATAGTGTTAAATGCAATTCACAAATTGTATCTTCAACAGGTGGTGGTCAAGGTTCTCCTGCTTCAACAAGGAAGGGGATATTAGTCGACCCTGTTTGTAGTCCCGAAACCGGACGGTTCGGTCAGACCCATATTAAATTTAAAATCCCTGAACCTATACTTGAAAAGGTTCAAGTTCAAGATGGAATCGCTAAGAGCGGTCATCGCCAGCCTGGAAGGGGGGAGATTTTATGGTATCTCTGGACATAAAGGATGCATACCTTCATGTTCCCATTTATCCACCTCATCAGGCGTACCTAAGATTTGCGGTACAGGATTGTCATTACCAATTTCAGACGTTGCCGTTTGGTCTTTCCACGGCCCCGAGAATTTTCACCAAGGTAATGGCGGAAATGATGGTGCTCCTGCGAAAGCAAGGTGTCACAATTATCCCATACTTGGACGATCTCCTCATAAAAGCGAGATCAAGAGAGCAGTTGCTGAACAGCGTATCACTTTCACTGAAGGTGTTACAGCAACACGGCTGGATTCTCAATATCCCCAAGTTGCAGTTGGTTCCTACGACTCGTCTGACTTTCTTGGATATGATTCTGGATACGGACCAGAAAAGGGTTTTCTTCCGATAGAAAAGGCCCAGGAACTCATGACTCTGGTCAGGAACCTATTGAAACTAAAACAGTTGTCAGTGCATCACTGCACTCGAGTCCTGGGAAAGATGGTGGCATCATACGAGGCCATTCCCTTCGGCAGGTTCCATGTGAGGATCTTCCAATGGGACCTACTGGACAAGTGGTCCGGGTCACATCTACAGATTCATCAGTTGATCACCCTATCCCCCAGGGCCAGGGTATCTCTCCTGTGGTGGCTGCAGAGTACTCACCTTCTAGAGGGCCGCAGGTTCGGCATTCATGACTGGATCCTGGTGACCACGGATGCGAGTCTCCGAGGTTGGGGAGCAGTCACACAGGGAAAAAATTTCCAAGGTTTTTGGTCAAGTCGGGAGACTTGTCTTCACATCAACATCCTGGAACTAAGGGCCATATACAACGCCCTACGGCAAGCGGAGACCTTACTTCGCGACCAACCAGTTCTGATCCAGTCAGACAACGTCACCGCAGTAGCTTATGTAAACCGCCAAGGCGGCACAAGGAGCAGAGCGGCAATGGCGGAAGCCACCAGAATTCTTCGCGTGGCGGAGAATCATGTAAGCGCACGGTCAGTAGTGTTCATTCCAGGAGTGGACAACTGGGAAGCAGACTTCCTCAGCAGACACGACCTGCGTCCAGGAGAGTGGGGACTTCATCAGGAAGTCTTCGCACAGATTGCAAGTCAGTGGGGACTGCCCCAGATAGACATGATGGCGTCCCGCCTCAACAAAAAGCTACAGAGGTATTGGGCCAGGTCAAGAGACCCTCAGGCAGTAGCTGTAGACGCCCTAGTGACACCGTGGGTGTTCCGGTCGGTCTATGTATTTCCTCCTCTTCCTCTCATACCCAAGGTGTTGAGAATAGTAAGAAAAAGAGGAGTGAGAACAATCCTCATTGTTCCAGATTGGCCACGAAGGACCTGGTATCCGGATCTGCAGGAAATGCTCACAGAAGATCCGTGGCCTCTTCCTCTAAGACAGGACCTGTTGCAACAGGGGCCTTGTCTGTTCCAAGACTTACCGCGGCTGCGTTTGACAGCATGGCGGTTGAACGCCGTATCCTAGCTGAAAAGGGTATTCCGGATGAGGTCATTCCTACGCTGATAAAGGCTAGGAAGGACGTGACAGCTAAGCATTATCACCGTATATGGTAAAAACATGTGTCTTAGTGTGAGGCCAGGAATTCTCCTACGGAAGAATTCCATCTGGGCCGCTTACTTCACTTCCTACAAACTGGAGTGAATTTGGGCCTAAAATTAGGCTCCATTAAGATTCAGATTTCGGCCTTATCCATTTTCTGTCAAAAAGAATTGGCTTCTCTTCCAGAAGTACAGACGTTTGTGAAGGAAGTGCTGCATATTCAGCCTCCTTTTATGCCTCCGGTGGCACCTTGGGACCTTAATGTGGTGTTGAGTTTCCTTAAGTCGCACTGGTTTGAACCACTTAAAACGGTGGAGTTGAAATATCTCACTTGGAAAGTGGTCATGTTGTTAGCCTTGGCTTCCGCTAGGCGAGTGACAGAATTGGCGGCTTTGTCTCATAAAAGCCCCTATCTAGTTTTCCATCTACCCGTCCTCAATTCTTGCCTAAGGTGGTGTCATCTTTTCATATGAACCAACCTATTGTGGTGCCTGTGGCTACGCGAGACTGGGAGGATTCAGAGTCCCTTGATGTAGTCAGGGCTTTGAAAATTTACGTGGCCAGAACGGCTAGAGTCAGATAAACAGAAGCACTGTTTGTCCTATATGCGGCCAACAAGGTTGCCGCCCCTGCTTCAAAGCAGACTATTGCTCGCTGGATCTGTAACACGATTCAGCAGGCGCATTCGACGGCTGGATTGCCGTTACCAAAATCGGTTAAGGCCCATTCCACTAGGAAGGTGGGCTCATCTTGGGCGGCTGCCCGAGGGGTCTCGGCACTGCAACTATGCCGAGCTGCTACTTGGTCGGGTTCAAACACCTTTGCAAAGTTCTATAAGTTTGATACCCTGGCTGAGGAGGACCTCCTGTTTGCTCAATCGGTGCTGCAGAGTCATCCGCACTCTCCCACCCATTTGAGAGCTTTGGTATAATCCCCATGGTCCTTACGGAGTCCCCAGCATCCTCTAGGACGCAAGAGAAAATAAGATTTTAAACCTACCGGTAAATCTTTTTCTCGTAGTCCGTAGAGGATGCTGGGCGCCCGTCCCAAGTGCGGACTACTTCTGCAAGACTTGTATATAGTTATTGCTTACATAAAATCCTATTTTTGTTTCTCTGACGTCCTAGTGGATGTTGGGAACTCCGTAAGGACCATGGGGGGGGGGGTAGCGGCTCCGCAGGAGACTGGGCACAACTAAAGAAAGCTTTAGGTCACCTGGTGTGCACTGGCTCCTCCCACTATGACCCTCCTCCAAGCCCCAGTTAGATTTTGTGCCCGGCCGAGGTTAGATGCACACTAGGGGCTCTCCTGAGCCCTTAGAAAGAAAGTATAGATTTAGGTTTTTTATTTTCAGTGAGACCTGCTGGCAACAGGCTCACTGCAGCAAGGGACTAAGGGGAGAAGAAGCGAACTCGCCTGCTTGCAGCCGGATTGGGCTTCTTAGGCTACTGGACACCATTAGCTCCAGAGGGATCGACCGCAGGCCCAGTCCTTGGTGTTCGGTCCCGGAGCCGCGCCGCCGTCCCCCTTACAGAGCCAGAAGCAAGAAGAGGTCCGGAAAATCGGCGGCAGAAGACATCAGTCTTCACCAAGGTAGCGCACAGCACTGCAGCTGTGCGCCATTGCTCCTCATGTACACCTCACACTCCGGTCGCTGAGGGTGCAGGGCGCTGGGGGGGGGGGCGCCCTGAGCAGCAATATTAACACCTTGGCTGGCAAAAATACCACAATATATAGCCCCAGAGGCTATATATGTGGTAAATACCCCTGCCAGAATCCAGAAAAAAGCGGGAGAAAAGTCCGCAAAAAAGGGGCGGAGCTATCTCCCTCAGACACACTGGCGCCATTTTCTCTTCACAGTGCAGCTGGAAGAAAGCTCCCCAGGCTCTCCCCTGTAGTTTTCAGGCTCAAAGGGTTAAAAAGAGAGGGGGGGCACTAAATTTAGGCGCAATATTATATATACAAGCAGCTATTGGGGAAATTTCACTCAGTTATAGTGTTAATCCCCACATTATATAGCGCTCTGGTGTGTGCTGGCATACTCTCTCTCTGTCTCCCCAAAGGGCTTTGTGGGGTCCTGTCCTCAGTCAGAGCATTCCCTGTGTGTGTGCGGTGTGTCGGTACAGCTGTGTCGACATGTTTAATGAGGAGGCTTATATGGTGACGGAGCAGATGCCGATAAATGTGATGTCGCCCCCTGTGGGGCCGACACCAGAGTGGATGGTTAGGTGAAAGGTATTAACCGACAGTGTCAACTCCTTACATAAAAGGGTGGATGACGTAACAGCTGTGGGACAGCCGGCTTCTCAGTCCGCGCCTGCCCAGGCGTCTCAAAGGCCATCAGGGGCTCAAAAAACGCCCGCTCACTCAGATGGCAGACACAGATGTCGACACGGAGTCTGACTCCAGTGTCGACAAGGTTGAGACATATACACAATCCACTAGGAACATCCGTGACTTAATCCCGGCAATAAAAAATGTGTTACACATTTCTGACATTAACCCAAGTACCACAAAAAAAAAAAAAAAGGGTTTTATGTTTGGGGAGAAAAAGCAGGCAGTGTTTTGTTCCCCCATCAGATGAATGAATGAAGTGTGTGAAAAGCGTGGGTTCCCCCCGATAAGAAACTGGTAATTTCTAAAAAGTTACTGATGGCGTACCTTTCCCGCCAGAGGATAAGTTACGCTGGGAGATATCCCCTAGGGTGGATAAGGCGCTCACACGGTTGTCAAAAAAGGTGGCACTGCCGTTTTAGGAACGGCCACTTTGAAGGTACCTGTTGATAAAAAGCAGGAGGCTATCCTGAAGTCTGTATTTACACACTCAGGTACTAGACTGAGACCTGCAGATCGTGCTGCTGCAGCGTGGTCGGTGTCCCTGTCACACATGAGAACATATTAAAGACGTCGTCTTATATATGAGGGATGCACAGAGGGATATTTTGCCGGCTGGCATCCAAAATGAATGTAATGACCATTCTGTCAGGAGGGTATTAGAGACCTGTCACTGGACAGGTGATGCTGACTTTAAAAGGCGCATAGAGACTCTGCCTTATAAGGGTGAGGAATTATTTGGGGATGGTCTCTGGGACCTCGTATCCATTACCTCAGGTTTCCTCACAGACTAAGAAAGCACTGTATTATCAGGTACAGTCCTTTCGGCTTCAGAAAAGCAAGCGGGTCAAAGGCGCTTCCTTTCTGTACAGAGACATGGGGAGAGGGAAAAAGCTGCACCAGTCAGCCTGTTCCCAGAATCAAAATTCTTCTCTCGCTTCCTCTGAGTCCACAGCTTGACGCGGGTGCTCCACAGGTGTAGCCAGGTACGGTGGGGGGCCGTCTCAAAAATTTCAGCGATCAGTGGGCTCGCTCACAGGTGGATCCCTGTTTCATTCAAGTAGTATTTCAGGGGTACAAGCTGGAATTCGAGATGTCTCCCCCCCGCCGTTTCCTCAAATATGCCTTGCCGACAACTCCCTCAGGCAGGGAGGCTGCGCTAGAGGCAATTAATAAGCTGTATTCCCAGCAGGTAATACTCAAGGTGCCCCTACTTCAACAAGGACGGGGTTACTATTCCACACGGTTTGGGGTACCGAAACCGCATGGTTCGGTGTGACCCATTTTATATTTAAAATCCTTGAACACATACATAAAAAAATTCAAGTTCAAGATGGAATCGCTCAGGGCGGTTATTGCAAGCCTGGACGAGGGGGATTACATGGGATCCCGGGACATCAAGGATGCTTACCTGCATGTCCCCATTTACCATCCTCGCCAGGAGTACCTCAGATTTGTGGTACAGGATTACCATTACCAAGTCCAGACACTGCCGTTTGGACTGTACATGGCACCGAGGGTGTTTACCAAGGTAATGGCCAAAATGATGATACTCCTTCGAAAAAAGGGAGTTTTAATTATCCCGTACTTGGACAATATCCTTATAAGGGCAAGGTCCAAGGAGCAGTTGCTAGTCGGGGTAGCACTATTTTGGAAAGTGCTACAACAGCGCGGTTGGATTCTAAACAGTCCAAAGTCACAGCTGGTTCCTACGACACGCCTACTGTTCCTGGGGATGGTTCTTGACACAGAACAGAAATAAGTGTTTCTCCCGGAGGAGAAAGCCAAGGAACTGTCATCTCTAGTCAGAGACCTCCTGAAGCAAAAACAGGTATCGGTGCATCATTGCACGCGAGTCCTGTGAAAAAATGGTAGCTTCCTACGAAGCAATCCCATTCGGCAGGTTCCATGCAAGAGGGCCGCAGGTTCGGCATACAGGACTAGGTCCTAGTGACCATGGATGCCAGCCTTTGAGGCTGGGGGGCAGTCACACAGGGAAAAAACTTCCAGGGACTTTAGTCAAGTCAAGTGACTTCCCTACACATAAATATTCTGGAACTGAGGGCCATTTACAATGCCCTGAGTCAGGCAAGGCCTCTGCTTCAAAACCAGCCGGTACTGATCCAATCAGACAACATCACGGCAGTCGCCCATGTAAACCAACGGGGCGGCACAAGAAGCAGGATGGCGATGGCAGAAGCCACAAGGATTCTCCCATGGGCGGAAAATCATGTGTTAACACTGTCAGCAGTGTTCATTCCCGGAGTGGACGACTGGGAAGCAGATCTTCTCAGCGGACACGACCTCCACCCGGGAGAGTGGGGATTTCATCCAGAAGTCTTCCAAAGGATTGTACACCATTGGGAAAGGCCACAGGTGGACATGATGGCGTCCCGCCTCAACAAAAAGCTATAAAAGATATTGCGCCAGGTCAAAGGACCCTCAGGCGATAGCTGTGGACGCTCTGGTAACACCGTGGGTGTACCAGTCGGTTTATGTGTTCCTCCCTCTGCCTCTCATACAAAAGGTACTGAGAATAATAGGAAGGCGAGGAGTAAGAACGATACTCGTGGTTCCGGATTGGCCAAGAAGAGCTTGGTACCCAGAACTTCAAGAAATTATATCAGAGGACCCATGGCCTCTGCCGCTCAGACAGGACCTGCGGCAGCAGGGGCCCTGTCTGTTCCAAGACTTACCGTGGCTACGTTTTGACGGCATGGCGGTTGAACGCTGGATCCTAAAGGAAAAGGGCATTCCGGAGGAAGTCATTCCTACGCTGATTCAAGCCAGGAAAGATGTAACTGCAAAACATTATCACCGCATATGGCGAAAATATGTTGCTTGGTGTGAGGCCAAAAAGGCCCCAACAGAGGAATTTCAACTAGATCGATTTCTGCATTTCCTACAAGCAGGAGTGTCTATGGGCCTAAAATTAGGCTCCATTAAGGTACAGATCTCGGCTCTGTCGATTTTCTTCCAAAAAGGACTAGCTTCAGTACCTGAAGTTCAGACATTGTAAAAGGAGTGCTGCATATTCAGCCCCCGGTTGTGCCTCCAGTGGCACCTTGGGTTCTCAAAGTGGTGTTGAGTTTCTTAAAATCACATTGGTGTGAGCCACTAAAAACCGTGGATCTAAAATATCTCACGCGGAAAGTGGTCATGTTATTGGCCTTGGCTTCGGCCAGGCGTGTATCAGAATTGGCGGCTTTGTCATATAAAAGTCCTTTTATCTGATTTTCCATATGGATAGGGCAGAATTGAGGACTCGTCCCCAGTTTCTCCCTAAGGTGATATCAGCTTTTCACTTGAACCAACTATTGTAGTGCCTGCGGCTACTAGGGACTTGGAGGATTCCAAGTTACTGGACGTAGTCAGGCCCTTGAAAAATTATGTTTCCAGGACGGCTAGAGTCAGGAGAACTGACTCGCTGTTTATCCTGTATGCACCCAGCAAACTGGGTGCTCCTGCTTCTAAGCAGACTATTGCTCGCTGGATTTGTAGCACAATTCAGCTGGCGCATTCTGCGGCTGGACTACCGCAGCCAAAATCTGTAAAAGCCCATTCCACAAGGAAGGTGGGCTCATCTTGGGCAGCTGCCCGAGGGGTCTCGGCTTTCCAACTTTGCCGAGCTGCAACTTGGTCAGGGGCAAACACGTTTGCTAAATTCTACAAACTTGATACCCTGGCTGAGGAGGACCTGGAGTTCTCTCATTCGGTGCTGCAGAGTCATCCGCACTCTCCCGCCCGTTTGGGAGCTTTGGTATAATCCCCATGGTCCTTACAGAGTTCCCAGCATCCACTAGGACGTCAGAGAAAATAAGATTTTACTCACCGGTAAATCTATTTCTCGTAGTCCGTAGTGGATGCTGGGCGCCCATCCCAAGTGCGGATTGTCTGCAATACTTGTATATAGTTATTGCCTAACTAAAGGGTTATTGTTGAGCCATCTGTTGAGAGGCTCAGTTAAATTTCATACTGTTAACTGGGTATAGTATCACGAGTTATACGGTGTGATTGGTGTGGCTGGTATGAGTCTTACCCGGGATTCAAAATCCTTCCTTATTGTGTCAGCTCTTCCGGGCACAGTATCCTAACTGAGGTCTGGAGGAGGGTCATAGTCTTAAGCTTTCTTTAGTTGTGCCCAGTCTCCTGCGGAGAGGCTTGGAGGAGGGTCATAGTGGGAGGAGCCAGTGCACACCAGGTGACCTAAAGCTTTCTTTAGTTGTGCCCAGTCTCCTGCGGAGCTGCTACCCCCCCATGGTCCTTACGGAGTTCCCAGCATCCACTACGGACTACGAGAAATAGATTTACCGGTGAGTAAAATCTTATTTTTTCAACCTTGCTAACTACGTATCGGAATGTGTGGAATTATTTGCATTTCCCACAGTGGTTCCAAATACGTTCCTAACATGCAGGACATCCGGATTAACCTGTGTGATTTTTAAAAGTATTCTGAATTTTACCTTGGTGTTAAATGGCCATATGCCTGTACAATTACAGCTTATTCATATAATAGCCACAACCAGTGAAGTTATAACTAATCTGAATTCCTCTAAGAGCTTATACGCTGTAAATGGTTTACTGAAATTAGTTCAGGCTTGTCAAGATAATATGATTGATTACATATGTTGTCCTTTATGTTTGCTAGGGCACATTTTACTTCCATTTACCGCCTGCTTCATCCTTTATCAGTGAACTGAAAATAAATATTAATTGTGCATTTACTTTTTACCGATATTACTATTCTGATTTGAGGGCACGGCTAAGGCTTAGCAGGGCTGTGAGCTGGCAGCCGGCGGATCAGTTACGTGCCCTTGTGTTCCAGGAAGTATTCGCCGTGACTTGGCTCATTATGAAAACGTTTTGTTTATAGAAAAACAGAACTTGACGTAAAAATAACGCCGCAGCCTTTTCTGCAGTACTTGCCAGACGTTCTCACAAGGTCGTGCTCTGCAGCGAACATTGTTGAGAAATTGTATTATGTCTGGCCATTGTTCTCTTACTATAGCTTAGCTAGAGTGGAGCGAAGAGGTTTGTGATTCAGCAAATTATTTTTTGAGACCTTTTTAAAGAGGGAACACAATTTTTTTTAAAATAAATATTTGTATGCTACATAAATATAAATATAAGCTTGGAGTTTGGCACACTGAAATCTCATGTCCTAGTGTCTGCAGACGTCTTAGGGGGTCATTCCGAGTTGTTCGCTCGCAAGCTGCTTTTAGCAGCTTTGCACACGCTAAGCCGCCGCCTACTGGGAGTGAATCTTAGCATATCAAAATTGCGAACGAAAGATTAGCAGAATTGCGAATAGACACTTCTTAGCAGTTTCTGAGTAGCTCCACACTTGGTATCTGCGATCAGTTCAGTGCTTGTCGTTCCTGGTTTGACGTCACAAACACACCCAGCGTTCGCCCAGACACTCCTCCGCTTCTCCAGCCACTCCCGCGTTTTTCCCAGAAACGGTAGCGTTTTTTCACACACTCCCATAAAACGGCCTGTTTCCGCCCAGAAACACCCACTTCCTGTCAATCACACTCCGATCACCAGAACGAAGAAAAAACCACGTAATGCCGTGAGTAAAACTCCAAACTGCGTAGCAAATTTACTTGTCGCAGTGCGGACATTGCGCATGCGCGACTAATCGCTCCGTTGCGAGAAAAAAATAACGAGCGAACAACTCGGAATGACCCCCTTAATGTGTAGCAACCACATGCGTGACACACAAGTCCTTGTCTTCAGTCCTTTGTTAGGAACTTAGCAGTGCCCTGGAGAGAGACACACCTTTCATTTTTCTCATTTGAATAGTCCTTTGGGTGCAGTGTTTGAGGCAGAAGAAAAATGTAACAGATACACCTGTCTTATTGTTCTAGATTCTAGAAGCAGACAAAACAGATGATCTTCATTTGAGCTATTGGTCTATCGTATGTATGTATGTATGTATGTATGTATGTATGTATGTATGTATGTGTATTTGTTCATTGAATCAATAGTGAGAATAGCGCCTCCAAGAGTGTATCATTTACCAATGGATATTTAGCATAGATACATCTTATGCACACAAAAGGGCAGTATTAGATGTCTCATATATGAAAAAAAACTACCAGTAAGTAAAATAAAAAGTAAAAACAATATTCCAAATGGCCTTTTATTACTTTCTCTGGTCACTAAACTTTTGTCAGAGCATGGGGCATATGTATTAGGGTCCGAATTTGCCAGATGATGAGTTGTTGTTTTTTTTTTTTTTTTACTGCGGCATTCATTTACTAGGCAAAATCATGCCTTGTAAATGATTGCCACTTTAAAAAAATCACCTGAGAACGTCTGGTATCCCGCACCTCCGGCAAACTCTAACCCTATTAAATATACCCCCAGGACTTCATAAGTGATCCTAGTGTGGTTTCCCAGAGTGTGAAATCATCCAGTTAAAGCACCAAACATATGTGAAAGATAGAAAGTATATCTCATAGTGTAGTATTTAAGAATTTATTATAGCACAAATATAATCACGTTCCCCGTACATTTTAAAAAGAGTAAAAAAAAAAAGGCTTGTCTGTTGGTCCCAAAACCCATGTGATAACATTGCTGCTGAAGGAGAGAATGCAAGTCACCACAACATGTTTCTTTAACGCGTTTCATCTCTTGTGCTTGTATATAGCCAGATTTCATCAGAAGAATACTTCTAAGTTGCACGTATAGCCCTATATGCACTATGGGCGAGATTCAAATCTCCGTGGATAGCGAACTGAAATGCGCGTAAAGAGACCGTTTGGGTGCCCAAATGGGGCTTTTCATGCTCGCACCCATTACTTTAGTCGGGTTTAGGTGCTTTGCGTGCCTAAACCTGAATGTAATGGGCGCGATCAGCGCGATAAGTGGGGGCATTTGAATATCTCCTCATGATTTCCTGTCCCTTTAGACTGGAGATCGGGGGTGCGATAACATTTGAATCCCCCCCCCCCCCTATGTGTACAAAAGTGATTGGTCACCCCTGGTTTGTAATGCATTGTCGCTTTAACTCTTAGATTATAGAGATGTTCTCTATAACTTTGTGCTTCCTATATTGCAACAAATGAGGAAAAACCTAAGGATTACATTTACCTCTCTAGATAAGTATTTCCACTCTATTGGTCACCAATTCTGCCAACTTTTTCTAGGAAGTCATTAGCGCCATCTTCACACACCCAATCACCTTAATTATTTATTTTTTGGAATTTTTGGGGGGATACTTCCAATAGTGAAGTTAAGAGGTAGCAACGATCTCTAGTGAAGTGCCCAAAAACAACAATTGTTGTTTTTCTGTACCACCTGCTGTTGTCCAGGATCTTGTGGTCAGTTTGCCAAGAAGGGTATCTGCAGTAATCACTGCACGGAGTGAACCTACAAAGTACTGACATCAAAAAAATCTTGTTGATTTATCTGCGGTCAGTGTCCAATCACTTTAGTCAACATACTGTATATACCTACTGTATACAGTATATGACTGTTTTAAGATTTCTACAGTGACTGGTTCATGTTTTGAATTTCCACTTTCCGCGTTCTCCCGTCACTACAACGATGATGCACCACTGGTAGCTGGACAGAAATGCCTGTTACCAATGATTGCTTTATTACTTACTTCATCAGTCTGACATAAGCCATGCACACTTTCTCTACCAGCAGATACAATTGTTACTCCACTTCCCTTATGTATCAATGCTACCCCAAATCTCTGTTATCTCTTTGTATGTCATTTGTGTCTTCTCCTCATTGCTTAGTGCTGCACAATTATGTCTGCATTATATATATATTTTTTATTTTGTTCTTATTGTAAATGAATAGGTTTATTATTGTCTCTACAGTTGCAGAGATGGAGCTGAGCCACACAGAAGTGCCTCTCTATGTAAGTACAACTATTTGTTTTATTTAATACCTAACAATTTAGAGAAAATGTATTAATATATGGCTTTCGTTACAGGTAAGGTAATGTATATGAAAGCTGAATCATTTTTGTACTTGGTTGTCATCTGCCTCCCCTCGAGACCCTAAGATTATATGGGAGAATACCAAACTGCCCATTGAGATGTTAGTGGCAGGTAGTTTACCAAATGCTCTTGAGAGTGATTGCATAATTGTGGCAAAAACGAGTGGGCTGGACCATAGACAATGGAGTAGGCTGGCCTGGGGAAAACCACATTTATAGCAGGTATGAGTCGTGGAGAACCCAATGAGAAACCTCCTATGTGGGGTCAAATAAGACCTTTGCAATATATTAATAAACCATTCCATGTACATAGTAGAGGAGAGCAGCTGACAGGACCTGGTGTGAGCCCGCAATACATCTTCTGGCCCAGGAGCTGTGAGATCTAGACTGCAAGGTTCCCTTAAGACATGGAATGATCAAGAAGGACTTTAAGATGTCTATGGCTCTGGAAAATGCCCCCCCTCCCCTCACCAGTGGTCATTGGAACATTGTTTCTAAGATGTTAAGCCAATCGGCTGGGGGAGAAATGACAGATAAACTACACAATTAAGTGGCCATATAAATTAATGAGAAATGATAGAAATTAATTAGAAAATACAAATGATGGAAATACAAGCTAGCACTTGTAGTGCCACATATTTTTTATCTAATCGTTGTTTCTACGATAATTTAGTTAATATGACCCTAATTTTCAGAAAATTATTATTGCCTGCATCATTTTAAACATTATTGCCATAATAAAATATTCAACGATTTATTATTTTTTGGAGCCCTTAATTGCATATTAATTAGTAACACAGTAACCGAAATGTTCAATGTGGCTCTTTATTATGCTCCATCCAGACAAATAGCTCAGACTACATGTAGTCTGAGCAATCTCTCTGGCCACAGCCATTTTTAATGATTTTTTTGTTGTTGTTGGTTTTCATACTTATCCCCCAAATTACCTTATATTACATCTGGCGACTTTGAATGGAAAATCGCCAGTATTTTGTAATGAATTTTGCCGAAAATTAAGAATGTATTATATTCCCCCATTAGGCTTGTTACATGGGTTTTCACTTTTTGTTTGACGTGCACCATCCTCTAAAAGCTTCAGATTAAAATCCATTAATGTATTTGTGTGAAACAGAGCAGATGTCAAATGAATTGCAGTTTTTAAAACACCATCATCAGCGTTGTTTACAAATGCACAGCGGGCCTGATGCAGCGCATGCCACAAAGTAACAAAGTTCGGTTGCACTACAGTATCAGACTGTCAATGATTGACAGTCTGGTGCCATTTGTGAAGTGGTCGGCGACGGCCTTTTACAAAATGGAGGTATGCCGCGATATTGTTGGGGAGGGACATGGCCAAGTATGGAGTTTTCCTGTAGTCGATGCGGTGGCCGGCTTGCTCAACATCATGGGACATTAAGCCGGCTAATGGTGTCGCAGATAATACGATGTTGCTTCCTAGAACGTAGCTCAGATCTCTTATGCGAGCAGGAGGCGTGATGCTTCCTGTCCATTACCATATTAGTGCCATCACTTCTGCTTCTATGTAAGCAGCTGCAATAACGACTCCAACAATATCTAAAGCAGGCCCAGTGGCGTCATAAGGGGGGTGCGGCCGGCACCCAGGTGTCACCCTCGGAGGGAGTGACGCCAAAATGCCTGCTCCTCTGCAGTGACAGGAGCCAGGTGCTGCAGTGTAAGAGCTCCTGGCTCCTGTCACAGCTGAAGAGACCGTAGAGGAGGACTGTCTCCGAGGGCAGTCCAGCATCTTCGGAGATGCTGGGCACGCCCCCGGAGTGACGATCACGGGATCCCTGTGAGACCATGCCCCCTTTTATATGACCACACCCCTTTTCACTGCGACCGTGCCTCCGACACGCAGGGATGTGCAGGGTGCGCACTGGGTGTCACCCAGTGATGCCTCTGAGCAGGCCCCGAGTGTTTAATACAAAAATTATAATTGAGCAAATACTGTCACACAGAGAGTAAAGTGCCTCTAAAAAATGTGTAAGATTTAACAGTGCTGCAATGCCCTAAAAATTCAACATAAGCAAGCTGGAGAAGCGGCAGCATGAAAGCACCCATGTGGAACCACCCTTACTGGTTTAGTCATTTTTATTTTTATATTACTATTGTTGTTAAACAGGGTGTTCCACTAACATAATTCAGAGTGCAATTCATATCTGAATAGCTGTTACATAAGCATGATTTAAGTATAGTTATTGCTATGTAATAATAGGTAGAAGTCAGACGTGGAACTGTGCAGAGTAGAATTTCCTTGGCTACATTTCAAACAGTTTGATGAAATGCAAACCATCAGGCAGTGCTGTAACTCTATTGCACATTATTTCTGCCACACACAGTGGAGGTAGCCATCTTATGCTGCATATTACAATGTGCTATTACACTCTCTACTGACTTAAAATACTGACCGTGTCTGAGATGTTTTGTTAAAAAGTTATTCTGGGGCTTTTGTATTAAGCAGTGAAAATAGTGGAGAAGTTGCCCATAATAACCAATCAGCCTTGAGGTAGCATTTATCAAGTAAATTCTATAAAAGGATAAGTAAACGCTCATTGGTTGTTATGGCCAACTTCTCCATTGGTTAATTTCTTCACTCTTTTCACTGCTTCATACATCAACCCCTTACTCTTAGAATGTTAGAGTAACCTGTTGAAGTCGCCAATCTCACGTTGCCACTGGGTTCTGGGCTGTAGATTGATAGTAATTAGGTGACAGACTCCCATGGAGGGAATTCAGTTAGCTACGGGGCTTAACTCGCGGCTAATTGCCGCGCCGCAGGTATTTAATGAGCGGGGATCACTCCACATGCGAGTCCCCGCAGTTGGACTGAACTTCACAGCTGCGAGATAAAGACTGCAGAAAAAAAAACCACACAGAAAATCAGGTTCGCGCATGGGAAAAACCCCACTGATTCTGCAGTTTATGCGAATCCTGATTTTTTTTTTTGGGTGTTGGAAATAGACTATTTAATTGAATAGGATTTCCCTGCACTGCAGGGATTTTTGCTGGCAATTAGTCGTGGGGTAAAGCCCGTGGCTAATCAAATACCCCTCCTTATATTCGACATGCAAAAAGTCTACATGGTCAAAAGGTTAACAGGTAAAAGGTAGGCAGTGCTTAAGGTCAACAGGTTCAATAAGTCAGCATGAAAATGGTCATTACACACATGGTCGACAAAAGGTTTTGTTTTTCTTTCATTTTTTTTTCTTTAACTTTTTCATCCTTTACCATCCATATGGACTATGATTGGGAATAGTAACTTGCCCGGAGTGCAGTGAGGCACCTTGCCCGAAGAGTGGGGTCACGTGTGGTAAAACATTGAACATGACACCAGAAAATCTGAAAAGACTTGTGTTGGTATTTTTTGTGTTGGCCATTCCACGTCAACCTTTTGCATGTCGGCCATTTGGGGTCAGTCTATTGACTGTCTATCTTTTCCATGTAGATCTATTGATCCACACCCGTTGCCACTGCCAGTGGGTGTTGCAGTGAAATCTGGGGTCACTATTTTTATTTAGAAGCCAGCAGAGTAACTGCATGCAGTTACTACTCATGTTAATAGTGACAGAGGTATGTATGAAATAGGGTTTATTTACAGCATGTAACCCATACCCATGTTTCACTGAACACTAAAAGACATCAGGTAAGAATAATTGCAGGAATGAGTAGGGAGCATTTTCTAAGTAAGTGCCCATTAACCAACATTCTAATATATCCTTTTAGTTCATTAAGCCAAATCTTGCGTAACATGTAAAGTGAACATACCATTAAATAACTTTGTTCAGTGGAATCCTTTTACATTGAAGTAGAAGTATGGCAGGCATCCAACATTTGTGAGACACTGGCCCGTTGGTGCATGTTTAATGTGGGGAAGTAAAGGCGCCGTTAGTTATACAGACAGCTTTCATATGTTTGGTTGGTACACCGGAATATGGAACTGTTACCCATAACAACCAATCAAATGAAGACTTTCATTTTCTTAATGCTAGTAAAAGAATGATGGTTAAAGCTTAATGGCTTTTCTCTGACGTCCTAGTGGATGCTGGGAACTCCGTAAGGACCATGGGGAATAGCGGCTCCGCAGGAGACTGGGCACAAAAGTAAAGCTTTAGGACTACCTGGTGTGCACTGGCTCCTCCCCCTATGACCCTCCTCCAAGCCTCAGTTAGATTTTTGTGCCCGGCCGAGAAGGGTGCACACTAGGGGCTCTCCTGAGCTTCTTAGTGAAAGTTTAGTTTTAGGTTTTTTATTTTCAGTGAGACCTGCTGGCAACAGGCTCACTGCATCGAGGGACTAAGGGGAGAAGAAGCGAACCTGCCTGCTTGCAGCCAGCTTGGGCTTCTTAGGCTACTGGACACCATTAGCTCCAGAGGGACCGAACACAGGCCCAGCCTCGGAGTCCGGTCCCAGAGCCGCGCCGCCGGCCCCCTTACAGAGCCAGAAGCAAGAAGAGGTCCGGAAAAATCGGCGGCAGAAGACATCAGTCTTCAACAAGGTAGCGCACAGCACTGCAGCTGTGCGCCATTGTTGCTCAGGCACACTTAACACTTCGGTCACTGAGGGTGCAGGGCGCTAGGGGGGGGCGCCCTGAGCAGCAATGTAAACACCTTGGCTGGCGAAAATACACCACATATAACCCCCAGGGCTATATGGATGTATTTTAACCCCTGCCAGAACTCACCAAAAAGCTGGAGAAAAGGCCGCCGAGAAGGGGGCGGAGCCTATCTCCTCAGCACACGGGCGCCATTTTCCATCACAGCTCCGCTGGAAGGACGTCTCCCTGACTCTCCCCCGCAGTCCTGCACTACAGAAAAGGGTAAAAAAGAGAGGGGGGCACTAATTTGGCGCAGTTCTAATAATAACAGCAGCTATAAAGGGAAAAGCAAGTTTTATAGTGGTATTCCTGTCTATATATAGCGCTCTGGTGTGTGCTGGCATACTCTCCCTCTGTCTCCCCAAAGGGCTAGTGGGGTCCTGTCCTCTATCAGAGCATTCCCTGTGTGTGTGCGGTGTCGGTACGATTGTGTCGACATGTTTGAGGAGGAAAATGAGATGGAGACGGAACAATTGCCTATTATAGAGTTGTCACCCCCTAGGGAGTCGACACCTGAGTGGCTGAGCTTATGGAAGGAATTGCGTGACAGTGTCAGTTCTTTACGAAAGACAGTTGACGACATGAGACAGCCGGCTACTCAGCTTGTGCCTGTCCAGGGGTCTCAAACGCCATCAGGGGCTTTAAAACGCCCGTTACCTCAAATGGCAGACACAGACACGGATACTGACTCCAGTGTCGATGATGAGGAGACAAACGTGACTTCCAGTAGGGCCACACGTTACATGATTGCAGCAATGAAAAATGTATTGCATATCTCTGATAATACAAGTACCACTAAAAAGGGTATTATGTTTGGTGAGAAAAAACTGCCTGTAGTTTTTCCTGTATCTGAGGAATCATACCCCTTCCCGCCAGAAGATAGGGCACGTTGGGAAACACCCCCTAGGGTGGATAAAGCGCTCACTCGCTTGTCTAAACAGGTAGCACTACCCTCTCCTGATACGGCCGCCCAAAAGGAACCTGCCGATAGAAAGCAGGAGAATATCCTAAAATGTATATACACTCACACGGGTGTTACACTGCGACCAGCAATCGCCTCAGCCTGGATGTGCAGTGCTGGGGTGGCGTGGTCGGATTCCCTGACTGAAAATATTGATACCCTAGATAGGGACAGTATATTACTGACTATAGAGCATTTGAAAGATGCATTTTTGTATATGCGTGATGCACAGAGGGATATTTGCCGACTGGCATCAAGAGTTAGCGCGCTGTCCATTTCTGCAAGAAGAGGTTTATGGACGCGGCAGTGGTCAGGTGATGCGGATTCTAAAAGGCACATGGAAGTATTGCCTTATAAGGGGGAGGAGTTATTTGGGGTAGGTCTATCAGACCTGGTAGCCACGGCAACTGCTGGAAAATCCACATTTTTACCCCAGGTAGCTTCTCAACCTAAGAAGACGCCGTATTATCAGGCGCAGTCCTTTCGGCCCCATAAGGGCAAGCGGGCAAAAGGCGCCTCATTTCTGCCCCGTGGCAGAGGGAGAGGAAAAAGGCTGCAGCAAACAGCCAGTTCCCAGGAACAAAAGCCCTCTCCCGCCTCCGCAAAGTCCTCAGCATGACGCTGGGGCTTTACAAGCGGACTCAGGCACGGTGGGGGCCCGTCTCAAGGAATTCGAGACGTCTCCCCCTCGCAGTTTCATAAAGTCTGCTTTACCGACGTCTCCCTCAGACAGGGAGGCAGTATTGCAAGCCATTCACAGGCTGTATTCCCAGCAGGTGATAATCAAGGTACCCCTCCTGCAACAGGGAAAGGGGTACTATTCCACACTATTTGTGGTACCGAAGCCGGACGGCTCGGTGAGACCAATTTTAAATCTAAAATCCTTGAACACTTACATACAAAGGTTCAAATTCAAGATGGAGTCACTCAGAGCAGTTATTGCAAACCTGGAAGAAAGGGACTATATGGTCTCTCTGGACATCAAAGATGCTTACCTACATGTCCCAATTTACCCTTCTCCAAGGGTACCTCAGGTTTGTGGTACAGAACTGTCTTTATCAGTTTCAGACGCTGCCGTTTGGATTGTCTACGGCACCCCGGGTCTTTACCAAGGTAATGGCCGAAATGATGATACTCCTTCGAAAGAAGGGAGTTTTAGTTATCCCTTACTTGGACGATCTCCTGATAAGGGCAAGATCCAGGGAACAGTTGGAAGTCGGGGTAGCACTATCTCAGATAGTGCTGCGGCAGCACGGTTGGATTCTCAATATTCCAAAATCGCAGCTGATCCCGACGACACGCCTTCTATTCCTAGGGATGATCCTGGACACAGTCCAGAAAAAGGTGTTTTCTCCCGGAGGAGAAAGCCAGAGAGTTATCCGAACTAGTCAGAAACCTCCTAAAACCAGGCCAAGTGTCAGTGCATCAGTGCACAAGGGTCCTGGGAAAAATGGTGGCTTCCTACGAAGCAATTCCATTCGGCAGATTCCACGCAAGAACTTTCCAGTGGGACCTGCTGGACAAATGGTCCGGATCGCATCTTCAGATGCATCAGCGGATAACCCTGTCACCAAAGACAAGGGTGTCTCTCCTGTGGTGGTTGCAGAGTGCTCATCTTCTAGAGGGCCGCAGATTCGGCATTCAGGACTGGGTCCTGGTGACCACGGATGCCAGCCTGCGAGGCTGGGGAGCAGTCACACAGGGAAGAAATTTCCAGGGCTTGTGGTCAAGCCTGGAGACATCACTTCACATAAATATTTTGGAGCTAAGGGCCATTTACAATGCCCTAAGCCAAGCAAGACCTCTGCTTCAAGGTCAGCCGGTGCTGATCCAGTCGGACAACATCACGGCAGTCGCCCACGTAAACAGACAGGGCGGCACAAGAAGCAGGAGGGCAATGGCAGAAGCTGCAAGGATTTTTCGCTGGGCGGAAAATCATGTGATAGCATTGTCAGCAGTGTTCATTCCGGGAGTGGACAACTGGGAAGCAGACTTCCTCAGCAGGCACGACCTCCACCCGGGAGAGTGGGGACTTCACCCAGAAGTCTTCCACATGATTGTAAACCATTGGGAAAAACCAAAGGTGGACATGATGGCGTCCCGCCTAAACAAAAATTTGGACAGGTATTGCGCCAGGTCAAGGGACCCTCAGGCGATAGCTGTGGACGCTCTGGTAACACCGTGGGTGTACCAGTCAGTGTATGTGTTCCCTCCTCTTCCTCTCATACCAAAAGTACTGAGAATTATAAGACGGAGGGGAGTAAGAACTATACTCGTGGCTCCGGATTGGCCAAGAAGGACTTGGTACCCGGAACTTCAGGAGATGCTCACGGAGGACCCGTGGCCTCTACCTCTAAGAAGGGACCTGCTCCAGCAAGGACCCTGTCTATTCCAAGACTTGACTTACCGCGGCTGCGTTTGACGGCAGGGCGGTTGAACGCCGGATCTTGAAGGAAAAAGGCGTTCCGGATGAAGTCATCCCTACCCTGATCAAGTCAGGAAGGATGTAACCGCAAGGCATTATCACCGCATTTGGCGAAAATATGTTGCGTGGTGCGAGGCCAGTAAGGCCCCGATGGAGGAATTTCAACTAGGTCGATTCCTGCATTTCCTAAAACAGGAGTGTCTATGGGCCTAAAATTGGGGTCCATTAAGGTTCAAATTTCGGCCCTGTCAATTTTCTTCCAGAAAGAACTAGCTTCACTACCTGAAGTTCAGACGTTTGTAAAAGGGGTACTGCATATACAGCCTCCTTTTGTGCCTCCAGTGGCACCTTGGGATCTCAATGTAGTTTTGGGGTTCCTAAAGTCACATTGGTTTGAATCACTTGAATCTGTGGAGTTAAAATATCTCACATGGGAAGTGGTCATGTATGTTGTTGGCCCTGGCCTCGGCCAGGCGCGTGTCAGAATTGGCGGGCTTTATCCTGTAAAAGCCCTTATCTGATCTTCCATTCAGACAGGGTGGAATTGAGGACTCGTCCTCATTTTCTCCCTAAGGTGGTTTCAGTGTTTCATCTGAACCAACCTATTGTGGTACCTGCGGCTACTAGTGACTTGGAGGACTCCAAGTTGTTGGACGTAGTCAGGGCCTTGAAAATATATGTTTCCAGGACGGCTGGAGTCAGGAAATCTGACTCGCTGTTTATCCTGTATGCACCCACCAAGCTGGGTGCTCCTGCTTCTAAGCAGACTATTGCTCGTTGGATTTGTAGTACAATTCAGCTTGCACATTCTGTGGCAGGCCTGCCACAGCCAAAATATGTAAAAGCCCATTCCACAAGGAAGGTGGGCTCATCTTGGGCGGCTGCCCGAGGGGTCTCGGCGTTACAACTTTGCCGAGCAGCTACTTGGTCAGGGGCAAACACGTTTGCTAAATTCTACAAATTTGATACCCTGGCTGAGGAGAACCTGGAGTTCTCTCATTCGGTGCTGCAGAGTCATCCGCACTCTCCCGCCCGTTTGGGAGCTTTGGTATAATCCCCATGGTCCTTACGGAGTTCCCAGCATCCACTAGGACGTCAGAGAAAATAAGAATTTACTTACCGATAATTCTATTTCTCGTAGTCCGTAGTGGATGCTGGGCGCCCATCCCAAGTGCGGATTGTCTGCAATACTTGTACATAGTTATTGTTACAAAAATCGGGTTATTATTGTTGTGAGCCATCTTTCCAGAGGCTCCTCTGTTATCATGCTGTTAACTGGGTTCAGATCACAGGTTATACGGTGTGATTGGTGTGGCTGGTATGAGTCTTACCCGGGATTCAAAATCCTTCCTTATTGTGTACGCTCGTCCGGGCGCAGTATCCTAACTGAGGCTTGGAGGAGGGTCATAGGGGGAGGAGCCAGTGCACACCAGGTAGTCCTAAAGCTTTACTTTTGTGACCAGTCTCCTGCGGAGCCGCTATTCCCCATGGTCCTTACGGAGTTCCCAGCATCCACTACGGACTACGAGAAATAGAATTATCGGTAAGTAAATTCTTATTCTAAAGCTCACGCATAAGATTTATATTTTTTTATTTTAACCTGTGCATCAATTTCTATAAATTTCTTACACCTAATGGGCCTGGACGGCAATAGACCTTATTGTTACCTGCATGCCAAAGAGTGGGGCTACAGCCTTTCTCAGTGCGTATGGTTACCAGGATCACAGGTGAGAACTGTATCCTGTGGCCCACTGACTGTACTGTGGGTCCCTGCTAGGTAACATACATAACTGGATCAACACCACCTTTTGCACGGTACAAAACTAGCAGGCTGCAAGGTTTAAATCTTGCTGCTTTACTCTTATGTTTTCTAGAGCAATGTATTGTTTGGACACGTATATTGCTGTCATATTTATGACCCTGAAGGCAATACAATAAAATCAATATAATGAATTAATAGTTTTAAGTTTCTAAAGTACAGTGACTTAGGGTCCCACAGCAACCACCAATCAGAGTTGTACGTAAGCCTGATGGTTTATGCACACCTTTCATACGTTCATACATTCATACGCAGGTTGTAGACAGAACTTGGCACATGTGCAGTACACAATCTCTGACTGGCATGCTAAAAACCTTTTGGGTGGGGGAGGGGAGCGGGGGCAAAGACAGGGACTGTTCTACAAATCATTTTGCTGTCATGCGGAGGCCAGTGTCTGCATCTTCCAATGCAGATTTCCTGGCCCACAAGCCTGTGTAAACTTGTAAAGGACTCCTCATAATCATCATAAACATTAGGCAGAGTTACATGATGATCATCCTCATTGACATCACCTGTACAAGAGGAGGACGGATCAGCCATTGTTATAGATGAAGAAGTCTTTGTAGGTTGTGATGTGCTAGTAGTGCCCTTTTTGTAGAGAACATCACATGCTCCAAGGTGAAGGCCATACACTAGACGACACAACTTGTTCAGCAGCTACAAGTTTTCAACTTGCACCATTACAACTGGACCATATGTAACTATCGTGACAATATCATTTCTCTGACGTCCTAGTGGATGCTGGGGACTCTGTAAGGACCATGGGGAATAGACGGCTCCGCAGGAGACTGGGCACATCTAAAGAAAGATTTAGGTCTATCTGGTGTGCACTGGCTCCTCCCCCTATGACCCTCCTCCAAGCCTCAGTTAGATTTCTGTGCCCGGCTGAGCTGGATGCACACTAGGGGCTCTCCTGAGCTCCTAGGAAGAAAGTGTTTGTTAGGTTTTTTATTTTCAGTGAGACCTGCTGGCAACAGGCTCACTGCATCGAGGGACTAAGGGGAGAAGAAGCGAACCTACCTAAGTGGTGGTAGCTTGGGCTTCTTAGGCTACTGGACACCATTAGCTCCAGAGGGATCGAACACAGGACCCGACCTCGTCGTCCGTTCCCGGAGCCGCGCCGCCGTCCCCCTTACAGAGCCAGAAGCAAGAAGGTGGTCCGGAAAATCGGCGGCTGAAGACTTCTGTCTTCTCCAAGGTAGCGCACAGCACTGCAGCTGTGCGCCATTGCTCCTCATGCACACCACACACTTCGGTCACTGATGGGTGCAGGGCGCTGGGGGGGGGGCGCCCTGAGCAGCAATACTGACACCTTGGCTGGCAAACTGGCACCATATATAACCCCAGAGGCTATATAGGTGCTTTTTAACCCCTGCCAGAATCCATAAAAATGCGGGAGAAAGTCAGCGAAAAAGGGGCGGAGCTATCTCCTTCAGCACACTGGCGCCATTTTTCCCTCACAGCTCCGTTGGAGGGAAGCTCCCTGGCTCTCCCCTGCAGTCAATACTACAGAAAGGGTTAAAAAGAGAGGGGGGGCACAATTTAGGCGCAGTATACAATATATATAGGCAGCTATAAGGGAAAACACTCTTATATGTGATATCCCTGTGATATATAGCGCCCTGGTGTGTGCTGGCATACTCTCCCTCTGTCTCCCCAAAGGGCTTTGTGGGGTCCTGTCCTCTGTCAGAGCATTCCCTGTGTGTGTGCTGTGTGTCGGTACGGCTGTGTCGACATGTATGAGGAGGATAATGATGTGGAGGCGGAGCGAATGCCTGTAAATGTGATGTCACCCCCTGCGGGATCGACACCGGTGTGGTTGGACTTATGGAAGGATTACGTGAAAGTGTCAACTCCTTACACAAAAGGTCGACGACACAGAACAGCCGGCTACTCAGCTTGTGCCTGTTCCAGCGTCTCAAATGTCATGGGGGGCTCTAAAAACGCCCGCTACCTCAGATGGCAGAAACAGATGTCGACACGGATACCGACTCCAGTGTCGACGACGATGAGACTAGTGTACCCTCCAAATAGGTCCACCCGTTACATGATTGAGGCAATGAAAAATGTATTACACATTTATGATAATACCCCAGGTACCACATAAAAGGGTATTAAGTTTGGTAAGAGAAAACTACCAGTAGTTTTTCCTGCATCTGAGAAAATAAAATGAGGTGTGTGAGAAAGCGTGGTCTTCCCCCGGTAAGAAATTGATAATTTCTAAACGGTAATTGGCAGCGTACCCTTTCCCGCCAGAGGATAGGTCACGTTGGGAAACACCCCATAGGGTAGATACAGCGCTTACACGCTTATCAGAAAAGGTGGCACTACTGTCTCCGGATACGGCCGCCCTGAAGGAACCTGCTGATAAAAAGCAGGGGGTTACCCTAAAAGATATAGTCACACACTCGGGCATTATATTGCGACCAGCCATTGCTTCGGCATGGATGTGCAGTGCTCCCGCTGCGTGGTCAGATTCCCTGTCGGAAAATTACTATGGATAGGGACAATATTTTGCTGACAATAGAGCATATAAAAGACGTGGTCTTATACATGCGTGATGCACAGAGGGATATTTGCCGGCTGGCATCAAAAATAAGCGCTAGGTCCATTGCCGCCAGACGGGGGTTATGGACTCTGCAATGGTCAGGCGATGCCGACTCGAATCGGCACATGGAAGTTTTGCCCTATAAGGGGGTAAAACTGTTTGGGGATGGTCTTTCAGACCTCGTTTCCACAGCTACTGCTGGGAAATCGACTTTTTTGCCACAGGCTACCCCACAACAAAAGAAAGCACCGTATCATCAAGTACAGTCCTTTCGGCCCCAGAAAAGCAAGAGGGCTAGAGGCTCGTCCTTTCTGCCGAGAGGCAAAGGTAGAGGAAAAAGCTGCAGCACACAGCTAGTTCCCAAGAGCAGAAGTCCTCCCTGCGTCCGGTAAGTCCACAGCATGACGCTGGGGCTGCTTAGGCGGACCCGGGTACGGTGGGGGCCCGTCTCAGAAATTTCAGCGCCCAGTGTGCTCTCTCACATGGATCCCTGGGTCCTTCAAGTAGTATCTCAGGGGTACAGGCTGGAGTTCGAGACGTTCTTCCCCCCGCCGTTTCCTAAAATCTGCCTTACCGGCACCTCCCTCTGCCAGGGAGGCGGTGTTGGTGGCTATTCAACACTATAATCACAATAAGTGATTGTCAAGGTGCCCCTCCTTCAGCAAGGAAGGGGTTACTATTCCACAATGGTTGTGGTACCGAAACAGAACGGTTCGGTGAGACCCATCTTAAAATTAATATCAGAAGATTCAAGTTCAAGATGGAATCGCTCAGGGCGGTTATTACGAGCCTGGACGAGGGGGATTACAGGGTCTCCCTGGACATCAAGGATGCGTACCTGCATGTCCCCATTTACCCTCCTCACCAGGAGTACCTCAGATGTGTGGTACAGGACTGTCTCTATCAGTTCCAGACGCTGCAGTTGGAGTTGTCCACGGCACCGAAGGTCTTTACCAAGGTAATGGCCGAAATGATGATACTCCTTCGCAAGAAGGAAGTTTTTATTATCCCGTACTTGGACGATCTCCTGATAAAGGCGAGGTCCAAAGAACAGATGGTAGTGGGGGTAGCACTCTCTCGGGAAGTGCTACAACAGCACGACTGGATTATCAATATTCCAAAGTCACAGCTGGTCCCGACGACACGTCTTCTGTTCCTGGGAATGATTCTGGACACAGACCAGAAAAGAGTGTTTCTTCCAGTGGAAGCACACGAGTCCTGAAAAAAACATGGTAGCTTCGTACGAAGCATAATTCCATTCGGAAGGTTCCACGTAAGGACGTTCCAGTGGGACCTGTGGGACAAATGGTCCGGGTCCCATCTACAGATACAACAGCGGATAACCCTGTCGGCAAGAAACAGGTTGTCGCTGCTGTGGTGGCTGCAGAGGGCTCATCTACTAGAGGGCCGCAGATTCGGAATACAGGACTGGGTCCTGGTGACCACGGAGGCCAGCCTTCGGGGCTGGGGTGCAGTCACACAGGGAAGAAATTTCCAAGGAGATTTCGCTTCAAGCAAGGCCCCTGCTTCAGAACCAGCCGGTACTGATCCAATCAGACAATATCGCGGCGGTCGCCCATGTAAACAGACAGGGCGGCACAAGAAGCAGGATGGCGATGGCAGAAGCCACAAGGATTCTCCGATGGGCGACCTACACCCGGGAGAATGGGGACTTCTTCCAGAAGTTTTCCAAATGCGGGTAAACCGTTGGGAATGACCACGGGTGGACATGATGGCGTCCCGCCTCAACAAAAAGTTGAAAAGATATTGCGCCAGGTCAAGGGACCCTCAGGCGATCGCTGTGGACGCTCTGGTGACACCGTGGGTGTACCAGTCGGTTTATGTGTTTCCTCCTCTACCTCTCATACCCAAGGTACTGAGAATAATAAGAATGCGAGGAGTGAAAACCATACTCATTGTTCCGGATTGGCCAAGAAGAGCTTGGTACCCGGAACTTCAAGAGATGCTGGCAGAGGACCCTTGGCCTCTGCCGCTCAGACAAGACCTGCTGCAGCAGGGACCCTGTCTGTTCCAAGACTTGCCGCGGCTGCGTTTGACGGCATGGCGGTTGAACACCGGATCCTAAAGGAAAAGGGTATTCCGGAGGAAGTCATCCCTACCCTGATCAAAGCCAGGAAGGATGTTACCGCAAGACATTATTACCGCATTTGGCGGAAATATGTTGCTTGGTGTGAGGCCATGAAGGCCCCGAAGGAGGAATTTCAACTGGGTCGATTCCTACACTTCCTGCAAGCAGGGGTGAAGTTGGGCCTCAAATTGGGGTCCATCAAGGTCCAGATTTCGGCTCTGTCGATTTTCTTCCAGAAAGAAATGGCTTCACTGCCTGAAGTTCAGACTTTTGTCAATGGAGTTCTGCATATTCAGCCTCCTTTTGTGCCCCCAGTGGCACCTTGGGATCTCAATGTGGTTTTGGCATTCCTGAAATCACATTGGTTCGAACCACTTAAGACTGTGGAATTGAAATATCTCACGTGGAAAGTGGTCGTACTGTTGGCCCTGGCTTCGGCCAGGCGGGTTTCAGAATTGGCGGCTTTGTCTTAAAAAAGCCCTTATCTGATTTTCCAGATGGATAGGGCAGAATTGAGGACTCGTCCTCAGTTTCTCCCGAAGGTGGTCTCAGCTTTTCACTTGAACCAACCTATTGTGGTGCCTGCGGCTACTAGGGACTTGGAGGATTCCAAGTTGCTGGACATAGTCAGGGCCCTGAAAATTTATGTTTCCAGGACGGCTGGAGTCAGAAAAACTGACTCACTGTTTATCCTGTATGCACCCAACAAGCTGGGTGCTCCTGCTTCTAAGCAGTCTATTGCGCGCTGGATTTGTAGCACTATTCAGCTGGCGCATTCTGCGGTAGGATTACCGCAGCCTAAATCAATAAAGGCCCATTCCACAGGGAAGGTGGGCTCATCTTGGGCGGCTGCCCGAGGGGTCTCGGCTTTACAACTTTGCCGAGCAGCTACTTGGTCAGGGGCAAACACGTTTGCTAAATTCTACAAATTTGATTCCCTGGCTGAGGAGGACCTGGAGTTCTCTCATTCGGTGCTGCAGAGTCATCCGCACTCTCCCGCCCGTTTTGGAGCTTTGGTATAATCCCCATGGTCCTTACGGAGTCCCCAGCATCCACTAGGACGTCAGAGAAAATAAGATTTTACTTACCGATAATTCTATTTCTCGTAGTCCGTAGTGGATGCTGGGCGCCCATCCCAAGTGCGGATTGTCTGCAATACTTGTACATAGTTATTGTTACAAAAATCGGGTTTTGTTGTGAGCCATCTCTTCAGAGGCTCCAAATTGTTATCATACTGTTAACCGGGGTTCCTATCACGTGTTATATGGTGTGATTGGTGTGGCTGGTATGAGTCTTACCCGGGATTCAAAAATCCTTCCTTATTGTGTCAGCTCTTCCGGGCACAGTTCCTAACTGAGGCTTGGAGGAGGGTCATAGGGGGAGGAGCCAGTGCACACCAGATAGACCTAAATCTTTCTTTAGATGTGCCCAGTCTCCTGCGGAGCAGTCTGTTCCCCATGGTCCTTACGGAGTCCCCAGCATCCACTACAGACTACGAGAAATAGATTTACCGGTGAGTAAAATCTTATTTTTCAAATGACACATTAAACTCTTTCTGGGATATTCAATTACCCACACATACTTTTGGGTGAAAAGTATCCGAATATTGGGCTATTTCACCTGAAAAAACACAGGTTTCACTGAACCTATGTGTTTTCGGGGTGAAAATACCCTTTTTAACAGATGATCAAATCAAATAGCCCGTCCGCAAAACCCAAAGAAACATCGGGGGGATTTTACTACCGATGTCTTTTTTTCGGGGCTAATTGAATACCGGACTTAAAATCTTAAAGCAGGAAAACAAATGCAATTCGACACTAGTATATGATACATTGCCCTTTACAAGAAAGTCATTTTTCTTGATATTCTGAAGTGTATGATGAGATGCCTCGACAAAGCAGCCCAGGTGAAACACACACCAGCGATTCTGTGACCACTGTTCTATATAAGCTGTTTGATGTTCCAATGATGTTAATTAATGCTTAGCCTCTTATCTAGGAAAACAAGCACAGCACCTCATAGGGGCAAAGAGCAGGGACCTGATACTGCCTGTATACATTTTCCTATAGGTGCGGCAGGCTCCGCTATCCCAGTGCCTAACAAAACACAGCAGAGATTGTCATAGGATTGGATCAGAGGCAATTATTTAGCAGCTCAGACAGAAACTAATCTCCAGCTGTTTAAACAGAATCAACATAAATGTTCCTGTATGTTACAAAATGATTAGAAATGTATCCGTTATAAAGTGCAGCTCCCATTCATTTCTTTATGACCAGTAGCATTGCTGTATATTGATAACTGGCAGCTTACTACTGCAATAAGAGTAATAAAATATAGAGGGATTAATATCTATAAATATGTGGAGGAAAAAACAGATCTGGAGCCGATTTGTTTGTTTTTTCCTCCACATATTATGTTTAAGATGCCAATTGAGGAAATCTGTTGAAGCGTTTTAGAGAATCGTCAACCAAGTGTAAAAGGGAAGTACAGTATTATCCCTGTCACCTTTTGTGTGTATTGTGTTTGGCCTCAAATGTACTTACCTGGTCTATTTATCATTCTTTTTTTTTTTTACCATATCACCCTAGGCCTAGATTATACTGATTTATTCATAGAGATTATAAAGGCAGCCTACAGTAATTACACTTTGGATGTATTACTCTAATACTAGTAATCTAATGTGACCATGTCTAATAAACAAGGATTTTGGTGTTCAGAAGATATCAAGCACAACCCTGTAACAGCCTAATTGCAGGCTGGTTGTGGAATAAAGAGCAGTGTGTATCAACAATGACTGTTGTGACCAATAGATGAATTCTTTTTGACCATTGCATATATTTATAGATAATATTATAACTGGCTACAGACAACATCTTGCACAAAAGGGAATATAGATTTACATTCATTTTACTGATAATTTTAAACCCTGAACAAAAGGTCTAGCGATCATTATATTTGTAGATGGGAACATTTGGGATATAGGTCTAGCAGCCCCTTATGTTGTTTAGCAGACAATATAGACATTGGCCACTGGAATTTAAACATGTTATTACACAATTTTTCCACATTATTGCACATTGTTTAGTATCTAAATTTTCATGCATAGCAATTTTCCAGACAGCCCTTGAGAATAGGCCGCACATATTGTACATTTAGCATACAAATGTGTCACCAGTCAAGCATACCGCAAAATATTCTAAGTTATTTCTTTTTTTCCTTTCAAATGTAAAGGCGTACAAAATGTCTACGAGAATCACAAAGCCAAATTAAATCATTCATTGCGACCAGGAAAGGTTGCTGCCATGTTATTTAATTCCCATGTACAGCATAATTCAAGTTTCTAAAGTTTCATGTAATTGGTTGCAGAAATGATAGCTGTGACAGGTTGCTAAATGGCTTTCCATGGAATACAAATTGCATGTAAAGAACTTTTTGAAGTTTTCAAAGGAGCTCACCCGCATCAAAGTCCTTTCATGAACAGTGGGGATAAATGGTTCTAGCCTTCATTGAGACCATCTCACAGTACGCTTATTGAGTCCTACTGTACACCTTAAAATATGATATATGAGATGTTCCTCTCAATTAGCCCTTGCTTAATACTTGAAAGCCACCAGGATTCCACTTGAAGTACAATTGTGATATTGTATTATATGTGTATTATACTGTATGTTGATATGCAGATTGTTCTATGTATATGTGTTTGTTTATGTGAACGCTGTATATACATGCCCCACCCCCCGCAATAAATGTCTAAGGGTTCTCTGTCTAGCACTGATGACCGTGGCATATATGGTGCCTCTGTGTAGATGCTGACGGCTACGCTGTGTTTATTTTGCAGGGTCAGATGACGGTATTTGCACAGTTTAGTGAAGATCTCCATCTCCCAGAGGACGCAGAGTTTTACTTTGTTTACAATGGGTCCAGTCACAGACACGTTACATTTGCCGAACGCCTCACTGCTAATTCTCTGCGATCCATTCTCCCAGGTCAGAGGTTTTTTGTTGTTTTTGTATTTACAAGAAAATTAAATATTATACACTATGGGGCATATGCAATTGCGGTCGAATTCCCGAAAATGTCTAAAAACGGGGCATTTTCGACACAAATAAAAAAATCGACAATGCAATACAGTACTTTTCGACAAAAAAACTGACTTTTCAGATTCGACTTTTTGCAATTTGACATTTTGAAAATTCGACATGTCTGCAGTGGTAAAAATGCGGCAATTCGACAAAAGTATATTCAATTGAAGAATGTCGATTCGACTTTAGTGCTTTTCGACAGTAATATCATCAATTTCCTTCCGCCTCACTTTGCTGGCGGAATCTAATAAAATTTTAAAACATGTTTTTTTTTGTGTTTTTTTTTTTTATTGCTAATAGCATATCTATTTATATTAGAAGGGATTATGTACTTGGTGATAATGTCAATTATTATCTATAAACATAAAGCTATACACTAATACCATGGAGCCGCTATGGCCGCTAGACCACGTGCACGTGCTACGCACTTTGTACGCTATTTGCGTACAGAGTCCCGCACGTGGTACGCACTTGGCGTACACACGCTGCGCTGAGTGTACGGAATACACACAGCGGGCGCACATGTTAATAAAACACAGTAAGAATATGCTTATACTCTAAACCTTAGTAGTCAAATACTGTAACGATGTAACGCTTAAAGACCTTAACAATGTGTATGCTGTTTGAGCGATTGAGACGCTAAGAGAGCCCTTTGCAGGAAAGTGAAAACACAACACCGGGTTTGGTTAAAACCACAGCAGCTCTAACACTGCCGTGGATTATTCAGAGAAAAAGGGGAAAACAATACAAGTTATACACTACAAGCTAACACAGAAATCTAACAGAATAACAGAGAATAAAACGAACAATGGCTACAGAGAATATACATACGTGGGGAATCTTTCGCATGCGCGACCTGGAATCCAGTCCTCAGCTATCATGTAGAAAGCCTTCAGAGACATGAGGCTGGCCAGGCAACAGTGGTCTTTATATACACAACATACATTTACAATACAATGGTACCTGTAATCTCATTGTTCATTGGACACAGGGATGTGTCTCTACATTACAGCAAAGGTCATAGGTGGATTTGAACAGGTGGGCTGTGTCTTTCCCCAACTGCTCTGGTGGGAGGTATCCTCAGGATTCCCGCCGCATGTGTAATTTGCAGCAAATACAGTTAATGTTCATAATCTACTTCTGTACATAACTATACGCAGAAGCGAGCAATCCTTTCCTAACTAACACCGGAATGTTTAATCTTAAAATACCCTACAGCTGGATACTAGACACCACCTTTCAACCTTTATCTGACCCTTCCTATCATGCAAAGAGGAATCTCTCTGTCCAGGAACAGTTTAAACTAATCATACTCGCTGACATGGTCTAGGGGAATATTAACTACAAAATGCACTATTTGGGTTAAATATGCTACAATCGAGTCGCACTCTACACGCTCACAAACTCCGCCGTAAATACACATCTCATGCGCACGATCGCCGGAGCAATCCTACGCAACTTGCGGGTATGTGCACGTACGGGGGAACAGGTGCACGAGCAGCGTGCATGTGCATGAGGGGTTAGTACAAGGGGTATGCATCATGATATTTTTCGACTTTGACATTGGTTTGTCTGTTAGAGGGACACAAGTATTATTTATATATTTTTTAAGAATATTTTTTTTTTTTACTGACTAAAATAGAGAGAGCATGGTTTTTAGTGGGAATGGGTTAAAATAAAGAAAAAAAAATGCGTGGGGTCCCCCCTCCTAAGCATAACCAGCCTCGGGCTCTTCGAGCCGGTCCTGTTTGTAAAAATACGGGGAAAAAATGGGCAGGGGATCCCCCGTATTTTTAGAACCATCACCGGGCTCTGCGTCCGGTCCTGGTGCAAAAAATACGGGGGACAAAAAACGTAGGGGTCCCCCGTATTTTTTGTACCAGCACCGGGCTCCACTAGCTGGGGAGATAATGCCACAGCCGGGGGACACTTTTATACCGATCCCTGCGGCCGTGGCATTAAATACCCAACCAGTCACCCCTAGCCGGGGTACTCTGGAGGAGTGGGGACCCCTTAAATCAAGGGATCCCCCCCCTCCAGCCACCCAAGGGCCTGAGGCTGTGTGTGTCCCCCCCCCCCCCCCCCATCCAAGGGCTGCGGATGGGGGGCTGATAGCCTTGAGTAAAATTTAAATATTGTTTTTTGCAGAAGAACTACAAGTCCCAGCAAGCCTCCCCTACAAGCTGGTACTTGGAGAACCACAAGTACCAGCATGCAGGGAAAATCGGGCCCGCTGGTACCTGTAGTTCTACTGCAAAAAAATAATACCCAAATAAAAACAGGACACGCACACCGTGAAAGTACAACTTTATTACACACATGTCGACACACACATACTTACCTATGTTCACACGCCGACCTCTGTTCACTTGTCCAAGTAGAATCCGGGGTACCTGAAAATAAAATTATTCTCCCCTAAATCCAGTGTCCTGTTATTATTTGTAATCCTCGTACTTGGCAAAAAAAAGAACGCATACCCGATCCACACGGACTGAAAGGGGTCCCATGCTGACACATGGGAACCCTTTCCCCGAATGCTGAGACCCCCCGTGACTCCTGTCACTGAGGGTCCCATCAGCCAATCAGGGAGCGCCACGTCGTGGCACTCTCCTGATTGCCTATGCGCGTCTGAGCTGTCAGACAGCGCATCGCACAGCCCCTCCATTATATTCAATGGTGGGAACTTTGCGGTCAGCGGTGAGGTTACTCGCGGTCAGCGGCTGACCGCGGGTGACCTGACCGCAAAGTTCCCACCATTGAATATAATGGAGGGGCTATGCGATGCGCTGTCTGACAGCCCAGACGCGCATAGCCAATCAGGAGAGTGCCACGACGTGGCGCTCCCTGATTGGCTGAAGGGAACCTCTGTGACAGGAGTCACGGGGGGTCACAGCATTCGGGGAAAGGGGTCCCATGTGTAAACATGGGACCCCTTTCAGTCCGTGTGGATCGGGTATACGTTTTTTTTTTTTGCCAAGTACGAGGTTTACAAATAATAACAGGACACTGGATTTAGGTGAGTATAATTTTATTTTCAGGTACCCCGGATTCTACTTAGACAAGTGGACAGAGGTCGGCGTGTGAACATAGGTAAGTATGTGTGTCTGCATGTGTGTAATAAAGTTGTACTTGTAAAGGTGTGCGTGTCCTGTTTTTATTTGGGTATTTTTTTTGGCAGAAGAACTACAGGTACCAGCGGGCCCGTTTCCCCCCTCGCATGCTGGTACTTGTGGTTCTCCAAGTACCAGCTTGCGGGGGAGGCTTGCTGGGACTTGTAGTTCTTCTGCAAAAAACAATATTCTTACATTTTACTCAAGGCTATCAAGGGCCAGGGGTGAAGACCGAGGCTGTCCCCCCCCATCCAAGGGCTGCGGATGGGGGGGACAGCCTCGGTCTTCACCCCTGGCCCTTGGGTGGCTGGAGGGGGGGACCCCTTGATTTAAGGGGTCCCCACTCCTCCAGGGTACCCCGGCCAGGGGTGACTAGTTGGGTATTTAATACCACGGCCGCAGGGACCGGTATAAAAGTGTCCCCCGGCTGTGGCATTATCTCCCCAGCTAGTGGAGCCCGGTGCTGGTACAACAAATACGGGGGACCCCTACGCTTTTTGTCCCCCGTATTTTTTGCACCAGGACCGGATGCAGAGCCCGGTGCTGGTTCTAAAAATATGGGGGATCCCCTGTCCGTTTCCCCCCCCCGTATTTTTACAACCAGGACCGGCTCAAAGAGCCCGAGGCTGGTTATGCTTTGGAGGGGGAACCCCACGCAAATTTTTTTAGGGTCTTTTAACCATTTTTGTGCCGTCCTAAAAGGCGAATCCAGGACGCACTTATCCTTCAATTGGTCCGTTTTTTTTATTGAATATGTCGAATTCCGGCACCCGCCGGCCGGAATTCGCCGGTCGAATTGTGTCGAATTTAAAAACGGGCGAAAAAATGCCGCAATTCGCCCGGAATTGCATATGCCCCTATGTGCTTGGCTTCTTGAAGGGGATGCACACTTTAGGTACCACCCCCATCGTTATACCTGTCTTTGCTCCCTCTCACTATCCTGCCTGTCTCATTTCACTCCACACAGCTTCTGTTATACCTGTCTCTGCAGCCTCTCACTATCCTGCGTGTCTCATTCCACTCCACACAACTCTTATTGCACCTGTCTCTGTCCACTCTCACTATCCTTCCTGTCTTATTCCACTCCACACAGCTCCTACTGTACATGTGTCTGTCATCTTTCATTTTTGAGACTCTGCCAGTCAGGGATCCCTTATGGAAGAGGCTCACACCAAGGACCATTTTTAAAAAGAGAATTTCAGGGTGGGGAGAACCAGAATTTTGCCTAAGGCCCCACGAGTTCTTAATCTGGCTCTGTGTCGAACTGCATGGAAGAAGCCACTAATATATTGCTTTGAACTGTTGAGCAGTTGTTATGTAAACGAGCGTGCTGCAGAGTGACCTGTATTCACATAACGGGGAGTTCCGGTGAGCAGGTAGAGTGACAGGTTACATAAAGTGGATGGGGGTGTTTGTCTTAAAGTAAATGTACCCATTATCGAAATTTACAGAACAAGGGTTATATGTACTAAGCTTTGGAGAGAGATAAAGTGGCCAGAGATAAAGTACCAACCGACCAGCTCCTAACTGTAATTTTTCAAACACAGCCTGTAACATGTAATTCTGATTGGCTGGTACTTTATCTCCGGCCACTTTATCACTCCCAAAGCTTAGTACAAAGGCCCCTAAATGGCTAAACACATTTTCTTCTTCATGTTTCCATGGCAGGAATACTATGGGCTAGTAACCCATTCCCAGGATATAGAGGAACTTCTGAAACAGACCTCCTACTCACTATATAGTCTAGCTCTTCCTGTCGACCACTGTGTTCTTCTTGTCTCTAGGAAAGAGAAGGGACATTTGTTATTTTATTTGTAGAAACAGGACTTACCTGAGTTATTCAGCACAGTGATACACTTTTTGGAGTCACAAGCCGTGGTAGTGAGGGTTGCTTCCCAGGGTATTGTAGTTGCACGTTGAACCAAGGTTGATCTCTATGGCACTGGACTGAGCACGCTTCAGGAAATAGCATCCATCTCTTCAGTTTCTGCCCATCATTGACGCCAAAGTCCTGTGTCAAAAAAATGGCGCCACACAATGGAAATGGAGCTGCTTTTATCATCCAACTTCCAGTCTGTATACATTTTTCAGCTGAAGGGAGACTATAGACACTGAGGGGTAACTTTACTAAGCTCCAACTCAGGCAAACATGGGAGTGTTGGGGCATTTTTAAAACACAGAAATTTACTAAAGACCAAGGCCCTCATTCCGAGTTGATCGCTCGCAAGGCGAATGTAGCAGAGTTACACACGCTAAGCCGCCGCCTACTGGGAGTGAATCTTAGCTTCTTAAAATTGCGACCGACGTACGCGCAATATTGCGATTACAAACGAGTTAGCAGTTTCTGAGTAGCTTCAGACTTACTCTGCCTGTGCGATCAGTTCAGTGCTTTTCGTTCCTGGCTGACGTCATAAACACACCCAGCGTTCGCCCAGGCACTCCCACCGTTTCTCCGGCCACTCCTGCGTTTTTTCCGGAAACGGTAGCGTTTCCAGCCACACGCCCCTAAAACGCCGTGCTTCCGCCCAGTAACACCCATTTCCTGTCAATCACAATGCGAACGTCGGAGCGATGAAAATGCCGTGAGTAAACTTACTTTCTTCATAGTAAAGTTACTTGGCGCAGTCGCAGTGCGAACATTGCGCATGCGCACTAAGAGAATTCTCACTGCGATGCGATGAAAAACTCAGAGCGAACAACTCGGAATGAGGGCCCAAACACGGGAATGTTTGTTCAAATAGAAGTACAAAACACAGGAGTACAGGGACATATGATCAAATACAGTATACTATCAGACAAACGCTGATGTCATTTACATAGACAGCACTGAAACACGGGAATTAACCTAGAATCATTTCTGCAAAGAAACATAGGGGGTAATTCTGATTTGATCGCAGCAGCAAGTTTGTTAGCAGTAGGGCAAAACCATGTGCACTGCAGGGGGGGCAGATAGAACATTTGCAGAGAGAGTTAGATTTGGGTGGGTTATTTCGTTTCTGTGCAGGGTAAATACTGGTTGCTTTATTTTTACACTGCAATTTAGATTTCAGTTTGAACACACCCCCACCCAAATCTAACTATCTGCACATGTTATATCTATTTCCCCTGCAGTGCACATGGTTTTGCCCAACTGCTAACAAATTTGCTGCTGCGATCAACTCACAATTAGGCCCATAGAAGCATAGAATTTGACGGCAGATAAGAACCACTTGGCCCATCTAGTCTGCCCCTATTTTTTTTATCTTTTAGGTAATCTCAACCCTTTTTTAACCTTAATTCTTTGTAAGGATATTCATATGCCTATCCCAAGCATGTTTAAATTGCTCTACAGTCTTGGCCTCTACCACCTCTGATGGGAGGCTATTCCACTTGTCCACTACCCTTTCTGTGAAGTAATTTTTCTTTTAAATTTCCCCTGAACCTGCCTCTCCAGTTTCAGTGTATGTCCTCGAGTTCTAATACTCCTCTTCCTTTGAAGAATGTTTCCCTCCTGAACTTTGTTAAAACCCTTGGTATATTTGAAAGTTTATATCATGTACCCCCTTATTCCTTCTTTCCTCCAGACTATACATGTTACCATCTTTTAGCCTTTCTGGGTAAGTTTTGTGATGTAGGCCATGTGCCATTTTAGTAGCTCTTCTTTGTACACTCTTTAATGTATTTATATCCTTCTGGAGATATGGTCTCCAGAACTGGACACAGTATTCCAGATGAGGCCGTACCAATGACCTATACAGTGGCATTATTACTTTTTTTCTGCTACTGATTTCTCTCGCTATGCAACCAAGCAACTGAATTGCCTTTCTCATTGCTTTGTTGCATTGCTTTCCTGCCTTTAAGTCACTTGAAATAGTGACTCCTAAATCCCTTTCCTCCTCAGTAGTTTTCATTATAGTACCCTTGAGACTATATTTAGCCTTTGGGTTTTTGAGACCCAAGTGCATGATTTTGCATTTTTTAGCATTAAACTGTAGTTGCCACGTTCTTGACCATTTCTCAAGCCTAGCTAGGTCATCAATCATTTGTTTTACCCCTCCCGGGGTATCTACCCTGTTGCAAATCTTTGTATCATCTGCAAAAAGGCATACTTTCCCATCAATACCATCTGCAATGTCACCAACAAAGAAATTTAAAAAGAACTGGTCCAAGTACAGATCCCTGGGGTTCTCCACTGGTAACATTTACCTCCATAGATTGCACTCCATTTACTACAACTGTGTATTTCCTATCCTGCAACCAGGTTCTTATCCAATTAACTAATCCACCCCCACGCTTTCAAGTTTATTTAGCAGTCTGCGATGTGGGACCGTGTCAAATGCCTTACTAAAGTCTAGATATGCTACATCTACAGCTCCCCCTTGATCTATTATTTTCATCACAGAGTCAAAAAAGTCAATAAGATTTGTTTGGCATGATCTCCCACCAGTAAATCCATGCTGTTTTGGGTCCTGTAAGTTGTTTGATTTAAGATAGTCCACAACTCTTTCTTTTAATAGTTTTTCCATTACTTTCCCTACTACTGAGGTAAGGCTTACTGGTCTGTAGTTACTTGCTTCTTCCTTGCTTCCACTTTTGTACAGTGGAACTAAATTCGATCTTTTCCAGTCCTCTGGAATGGCACCTACATTTAGTGACTGGTTAAATAATTCTGTTAATGGTGCCCACACCAGCACATCTTTTAGCTCTTTTTAGTATCCTTGGGTGTATCCTATCTGGCCCCATTGATTTATCCACTTTTAGTTTTGAAAGTTCTGTTTGGACCTTCTCTGTAAATGTAGTTTAATCTACCTTATTTTTATGAATGTCCTTGCAACTTAACTGGCCCCTTCCCTTCTCCTTCTGTAGTAAATACTGAGCAAAAAAAGTTATTTAGTTGATCTGCTATTGCGTTGTCTCCCTCCACCAAATTCTCACTCTCTGTCTTAAGTCTTATTATTCCTCCATTTGATTTTTCTTCTTTCATTTATATACCTAAAAAAAAGTTTTGCCCCCTTTATCTACTGACTGGCCCATTTTCTCCTCAGCTTCTACCTTTGCATGTCTGATCACTTTCTTAGCATCCTTCTGTCTGTCAAGATACACCTCTTTGTCATTATTATTTTGAGTCTGTTTGTATTTGCTAAAAGCCATATAAAATACAATTAAAATTCAATGTAAGCAAGGTATGCAGGTGAAAAATTAAATAAACTGTGGCCACAATTAATTGTATTTCATTGCACAGATCCAGCTATCAGTAGGTGTCAGTAAATGTTACTTCAACACAATAGCAGATAGGCAGGTCATGGGATGTTAGTAGCCAAGCAGAAAGTTACAGCCATTGCTACAGTTAGCATCTAGGCAGACAGTAGTATATACGTTACCGATTGATGAAACTGCCGCATCAGAGTGGAGAAACGCGTCAAGGACCTTCTCTAAGTGTTGGAACCCAATCCGGAAAGCCAGGAACTAGAAGTTAGTGGATCGGGCATTTGGCAGAGTCTATCAGCTCACTGTGCTGATGGACTCTGCCGAATGCCTCAATACCTCTGTCTGCCTACATGCTATCTCTGATTTGTAGCAATTGCTCTAACAACAATAACTTTTGTGCTTGGCTACTAACCTTCTCTGACCTGCCTGTCTGCTATTGTATTGCTGTGGCATTTATTGATACCTAATTAATAGACAGATTTGTGCAATGATATATCGTAAGTTGTGGCCACGGTTTATTTGTTTGTCACCTGCATACCTTGCTTATGTTGCATTTTATTGTATTTTATTCTGTCTAATACATTTTATAAATACTTTTTAAACCAGCAGCTGTGTATAAGCGCTCCCTGTCACGGTTTTGTGCACAAGGTTACCTGAGTCAGGTGATGACCGACGTCCAGGGTCTGAGGTTTGGAGCTGTAGTCGAGGAGGCTGAATATAGCTTTTTTGATTGGGATTTGGGTAGCAGTGAGAACTGCCTTTGATATGAATTCAAAGTTATGAACCATGCAGTGGTAATGTACCGGACTGGTTACCGGCTGAAGACAGCTGGACCGGACTGGCTATCGGCTGAGGAATACAGCGGAACCAGACTGGCTACTGGCTGAAGAGATGCTGCTGGACCGGACTGTCTACTAACTGAGGAATACAGCTGGACTGGACTGGTTACCGGCTGAAGCATAATCTAGACCGGACAGGCTACCGGCTGAAGTATATAGCTGGACCGAACTGGTTACTGGCTGAGGAGTACAGCTGGACCGGACTGGCTACCGGCTGAAGAGATGCTGCTGTGCCGGACTGGCTACCAGCTGAGGAATACAGCTGGACTGGGCTGGTTACTGGATGAGGATATGCAGGACCAGACTGGTTACCAGCAGAGGGTATCCTGGGCCTGATAGCGCCACACGGAAGAAGCAAAACAGGTTCACTTGGTGGGCTGTGATTGGCTGCAGGGTAACTGGCTGGCTGGACTGAGACTTAGGTTGGTGAAGTGGAGATCAGCTGGAAATCATGCAATGCAGCAATGTCAGAATATCATAGACTGCACACAGGAGCTTGAATAAACCTCAGGCACACAAATAGTTAACTGTTCAGAGAACATTGCTGCAATCTGGATTCTGTGCACCAGTGCAATCAGCCTGGGAAGGTGCTGCAGTTTGGAAATTAGTATGCACAGCAGATACTGGAGACCCCGGGAACCCTGCAGATGATCATCAAAGATTGCTGGACGCCAGAGTCCCCTTGTCAGGGCACCCGACAGACCCCCTGCCGCACCTGCAGTGACACTGGTGAATGTTTAGGATGCCGATGCCGGTTGCGCATCCTGACAGTCCCATTTTTGTTTACAGCCAAGTGTTAGGGTAACTTTGCTAGAACTAATGATATATATCCATTTAAGGATGATTCATTTTTTAATTGTTGTATAGTACCTAGAGGAGATGCTGTGGAGGCAGAATTGATCTATAGAACCAGTATTCTATTTGAAGATGGCACCTCTTTTAACATTCCAATGGCTAAAAGATGGAGAGCTGTTTTCAGATATTGCATATTTCCACTGCGGTGTTTCTTTGAGGTTGAAGAAGGTTTCACTGCATGTAGATTTATAAGAAAGAAATATCTAGACAATACCTGCTTAGGTGTCTGGAAAATTATGCAGAGGATACTGGAATATGTGTGAAGCTTCCATTAATGTATTCATGGTCAATGGCCTCAGGTATGGTGGTTAGAAGAGCTCTTTGGCTTTATTCCTGGGCTGCAGATGTGCAATCCATAAAATACGTTGAGTTTTTATTTTATTTTGAAAACGGTTAGAGTCTATGATGAAAAAAATGGCACAAAAAATGATTGGTGGAACACAGACTACTACAGTATAGGAATATTAAATGGTAGCCCATATTATTCTGGGACAGCGGGACAGTCCTTTCGTCAGTTTAACAAGAAAGCTGTGACCGTTTTGTCCCTGTTGCTGATGTCAGTAGGAGGTAGACTTCTAAAAATTTGTGAGAAAAAGGAACCTGTCAGTTCAGGAGAGATGGGTTATGGTTGTGGTGTCCCTCGGGAACCAGATAGAGTTCATAGAATGCACCTTTCTAAAGTACAGTCCACAAAACTGCTCAGTATATAAGTGTTGATAAGTGTACCTCCTGCACATAGAGGAAAAGGATTTTACTCTCATCTGTTCTTGCTAAAAAAACCTCTGAATTTCAGGATGGGACTAGACGTGAGAAGCTAAACAAATTTATCCATGTGAAGTAATTTTGTAAGGAGACGTTAAAGCCCATTCTAACCAGGATTAAAGCAGGAGATGTTCTAGCCTCTATAGGTCTAAACTTATTACACTTGACAAAAAACATCAAAGTTATCGCAGTTTTTTTTTTTTTTGTATGTGTATTAGGCAACCTTTATATGCCTCCCATTTGGCCTGGCAATGTAACAAATGACATTCATGAAAATATTTGTGACCCTTCTAGCTCAATTGAGAGCGAAAGTTATC